>NW_016908357.1:2972185-2981836 GCF_001483705.2 Eufriesea mexicana
GCTCTTCGGGAATTTAAATATTTCATCGAGGATTACACGATTCCCCGGCGGCACCGGTGAAACGAATATCCTAAAATACAGTCCCCGGGCTATATCTATACCCGAAACCACACTTATTGGAGGGAACGTCTAGCCAAAACCGATGAGAAATTTGCCTCCGTTAATTCCCATTTTGCCCCTTTCTAGGATTAACAATGTTCCGTTCCGCGTTCGATCTCGTGACCGAGTATCGGCAAAGAGGGACCCAGGGGGAGGAAGAGGGGGAGGAAGAGAGGTCTGGTATCCCGTAGAAATTTTCGAATCGTTATTACCGTGCTCGGTGCACGAGCCGGAAGGAAAAGGAAACACGGCGCTCAGTTACGTTCGATGGAGCGTAACCGGGGGTGGAATTTCGCGGTGGAGAACTCCTAGGATTGTGTCGTACGTGCGGGGTAACTTTGTTTCGACCGCCACTTTGTCGTTGGATACGGATTAGAAAAGTTCCCGGTCGATTTTAGTTGACCGCGAATCGCTGTTCGTGTACGCGTGTCGGCCGAGTAGCCGATCCTCGGGGTGATCTACGACGCGGTCAAACTTCCGGCTGGTAATACGTTATCCGTCTTAAAAAATGCACGGAACCGTCCCTTATTTCTCTCTCTTCTTCCTTTTTCTTCTCCTCTCTAGCCTCGGTCGCCTGTACTCTCGCAAAGTTGTCGAGCTTTCGAATAAAGTAGACCGTTCAACCCCTTGCTTCACGGTTTTTTTACAGTCACGCGTGGCGAAGTTGGACGTTCCCTTTGCGCGGTGCCACGACAACGGAAGCCATGAAAACGCTGCATGAAAATTAAAGCGGAATTTTATTACGAGACCAGGTCACGTTTGTCGCGATCGAGCCGTGTGATTCGTTATTACGAGAGTCACAAAGGGCGGATGTTCACGGGGGGAGGGGGGGGGGGGGGGGAAAAAAGAAACGCGATTAAGTTTGGCACGGACGGTAATCGCGAAAGCAAAGCAACCGTACACCGTTAATCTCGCCGGGTCTTGGAGCTGTCTCTGCAACGTAATCTCGTCCTCTTGGTCGATACAGCGCGCTAAGAAGGATCAGGCGAGTGGCAGTTTAAAGCATCGCCGCGCGATTAAAGATCACCGTGAATTCCACGCCGGCTGCTCGTAAAGAGCCTATGGAACGCTATCGACGCCTACGTAACAATTTTCCGGCTCGAATGCCGGCCTGTGCGAACGTCGGATCGACGATGCGCAGCCTGCGTGCAACTAAACAATGCGCCCTGCCGCCATTCCTGCATGGCCGTAAATGCATCAGCATAAATCGTCCGTTCGATGGAGCCATCGAGTGGTCAAAAAGGAAAAAGGGGGCTAGACCGGAGCCCGGGACAAAGGCTCAGGTGAATATTTTTTCCTCCCATTCTTTTTTTTTTTTTTTTCCCCTCCCCCAGCCGATGAAATTGGGATGAGAGTAGAGGAACCGTGGATCAAGGCGAGAGGGTGAATCCGTGCGTGCGGCAATAATGGAGAAATGTCTGTGGTAATGGTAACCGCGCGGGCCACCGACGGCCATTCGAATTTGCGCGTGAAAAGCGCGTCGAATTGCCTTCATTTTTTCCTCGCGGCCATTTTTTGTTTCAACCCCATTTTCCAACGGAAATGATTTCCGCGAGATCGCCGCCAGACACCGTAACTTTCCACTTTTCCGTCGTTAATTCGCGATTAATTCGCCCGAGCCCGGCGTTTCGTTGGCCACGCGTTTAAAATAGCTTTTCGCCCAACTTTTCGCACAGTGCCTCTCGTGCAACTTTCGCCCGTCGTTTCGCTCGTCGATATTTTTTTTTCTCGCCCGCATCCCCGTATACATCTTTCGCTCTCCCTTTCCCCCTTGCTCGCCCACTTTTATCATCGCCCCTCTCGATTTTCCACGAAATTTTTTCGACTTCCGCGCGCGCGTAATTCGCGGCTCGGCTCGGCTCGACTCGACTCGACTCAGCTCGGGAACAGGGACGAGAACTCGGGAAGAAAGACGCGAAAAACGAGCGACCAGCTGGTCTTAATATGAAAAATTCAAACGTCCTCACGAATTTAACGCACGCCCCGTGAATATTTAATGCGTTATAAGTTGACGCTGAGACGTGAATTATTCATGCAATAGGTGAACTCCCGTTAACGGAGTTTAAACTACATGCGTATACGTACGGAATAGCGGCTGGAATAACGTTAATATTTATAATAACTTACCGGGCCAAGGGGTTAGTCGAACCGTGGCGCCATTTTCGCCCAGACTTTCAAAAGCTTTATTCCACTTTCGTCGCTACAAAGCGTCCGATATGTAATTCCAATTACATTTTTACATATTTTAGCATACGCGACCGTGCAGCCACAGGTGCGTCGTGCCCGCTCGTTATGCCCCCGAACGAGCGAGCCTGTAATTCTGCAGACGGTGTTCCTGCATTTTTCTCGTCGCCGTTTCGAAACGGCGAAACAAGAATGGCGGCAACGAAACAAAAAATCCGCGCTTTTCATTCGGCGAGCGACGAATCAACGAAGACGCGACGCTCGAACAAATTCACGGTATAACGCGATAATACGAATCAATCGACGGGGGTAAACAATAACGATAACGAACTGTTGCTATTAACGATTTCATCGGATACGTATAATTTTCGTGTTTATTCCATTTCTTTGTTTTCCCATTTTCCAATTTTTATTCCTTTCACCTTTTGTTCCTCCATATTTTCCGATTTTATACATTTTTTTTCTGTTTTTTCATCCTTTCGTGTTTTCCATTTAAAATAAACCGTAATTTCGGAGTAAATTCGCGAGTGCGATAATGACCGTGCGATACCGACGATGATCCAAATGCAACGCAGTGATCAATTAACGCAGGAACACGCGCGGTGACGCGTAGCAGGCCGCCATGCCGGAAGAACGATAGGGTCTTTATCGTTTTTTTTTGTTTTCGTTTTTCTCTTCTTCTTTCCAATGCGTAGTTGTTTTACAGAGAGCATGAAACGCAAAGCGGGGAATTACTCGGTACAGAGCGTCGAAATATTTCCCGGCAACGTCGAGCCACGTCGGAATGCAAATGTTTTCTAACGAACGATATCGCGGACGTAACGGGTTTCGATTTAAATAATAAACGCTGCCAGTGGAACGAGCGATCCTCGAGTAGATCCGACGGGTGATTAATAAAAATCCGTTGACGTTTCACAGGTGATACCATCGTGCGGAGATTAGGTCGCGTGGATTGCTCGAGGACAAACGTTTCGCATTAAATTAACGTCTCTCGGATCGCGTCGATCGAAATGGATCTCTCTCTTCACCGTTCCCCGTGGTTTATCCCGGCGAAAAATGAAAACGACGGGAGAGAGAAGAAAGGATAAATGGAAAGAATAAATCGGTGGCAGAGGATAACGAGGAGGAACGACGAATCTCCTAATTAATGCGTCCACGTTTGGCTCGGGCAAACGTCGTTCGCGTATTTGTCGGCAGCCGAATATGCACCCGCGTGTTTGCCCGTGTGTACGCGAAGCGTGTTGCTCGAGGAAGCCGCGTCTACGCCTTCCAATGCGGCAATCAAGCGCCACGTGCGAATAAATATTCGTTACGGAGGAGAATTTCGTTAGACGCGGGCTCTCGTGATCGTGCACGCGACGAGCGAAATAAATACGCGCGCGTGGATCGTTCGAACGAGCGAACGCTTTTCGAAACTCCTCTCTAACCGGCGGTTTCATCTCCGTTCTATCGCGTGTCAACCGACGAGTTAATTGCGACACTAGAAATCGCCGATTAAACGCGATGCACGAACGATGTTCGGATCTTCTCCCGCACCTGTCCATCGAGCTCCCTCGTTCGACCTTACTTTATCGTCGCTGGGACAGATAACGATCGGTTGCGCGTGATTCGACGCGCGATCGGTTCCGGCCTAATAAAGTGGAAAAAAGAGAGAAATTATTTCGGCCCGATACGAGGAACGAGCGATAATCGGAACCGATAGCGATCGGTACGACGATCGTTTTGCTCGCGGAAACGTTTTTCAGCCTCGTCCTCTGTGGTATCTCCGTTCAAAGCGGCGAACGAACGGCGACGCGGTGACACATACGATGGAAATATCGTGGCGTAATGACTTTATATAATTGAACTTTGATTACGCGCCGGGATCGCGTCATTCGGTAATGCAATACGTATTTTCCAGCGGACGCTGATAGGATTCCCCGTGCGCATTGACGCGCGTGCACGGTGTTTTGCGTATCGCTTAAGAATCGAATTATGCTGTAACAACGTTTGCTTCTCGACCACGTTCGTCCGTTGAAAGGGAATAGGGAAAATAGAGGTCCGCGTTCCGCTTTATTTTCACCAGCATTTCGAAATCCTCTCCGCATCCGGATCGCGCAGTCCTCCTCCCCTTTTCCAAAAGCGCAAAGATTACCCCGATGTTCCCTCGAAGCCATGCAGCTCGTAATTACGAGCAAACGTTATCGGCGCTGCCTCTGACGGCACTTTGAACGTCGAGGAATTCTTCACTTGAACAGACGCAGGAACTGTTGGAAGAGGGTAGGAAGAGCCCTCCTCACCGACAGGAAAGTGATCACGCAGGTAACCACTATGCAGACATTGTTGAAGTTCACCTCCTTCGAAATGTCTGTCACCCGATACTTGTAACCGTAGCACTGCGAGGCCATACCGATCACGAAGGAGGCTAGACCCAGGAAATTATGGCCGAATTTGATCGTCACAGGCCTCACCCACTTGCTGAGTTTCCCGGCGATGAAGACTGGATAGCCGAACACCGTGACGAATATCATGACAACGAGGGACGTGATACCGAGGATCGAGTGGGTGGTGCGGAAGTGGATGGTTTCCAGCTGGTATATGAACCAGACGCCGACTATGATGCAGACCAGGCCAAGAAGCTGCAGGATCCAGTGAAGGTGTTTCTTGCCGCGATGCGTGAGAAGGCTGGAGAGGACACCGTCTCCGGTGAACACGACAATGGCCTCCGACAGAAGCAGGATGTACTGAAAAGATCAAGATCGAGTCGTCAGCAGTCGCGGTCGTTCCGCGACAAGTCGTTGGAACTTCTTTGGCCACCTCGGTTAACCGCAACCCCTCGTCGCGGAGCAGAGGGAGAGGCAGAGAGCTGGAATAGGAATAGCTCGGTCTCGTAGTTTCGATTTCCCTGTTACCGTGGCCGCGAAGATGTGTAAGTGGGAAATAAACGGTGCAATTTGAATCTTGGGCAAGGTTACGCGGCAACTTCTTCCACTCTGCCTTCCCTTTTCTCTGCCCCGCGACGGCGGCTAAACGAGCTTTCGCCTTTCTCTCGGCGATTAAACCGAGAGGAAGCGTCCGTTCGTTCGGATTTCTCCTCGGTTCGATTGCGTAGCCTGCGAGGGTGGGAGAGTGGACTCGGATCGACTGGAGGACGCGGTCGAATCGATGGACCAGGGGTGGGTGAGAAATTTGGGGAACGTCTCGACGCTCTGACGCAAGATACGTACCCCGAGGGTGCAGAGGGCCACGTGTAAACGATACGAGCTGACGGTCTGCAGGGCGAAGTACAGGGTGAACACCGTGAGAAGAAGGATGAGTACATGGTTGAGGAAGTCGACTCCGGCAATGAACAGGGTGTACACGCTTGGTTTGCTGTCGGAAGACGGGAAATTCATGGAACCGTTCGAATAGCCCGAAGACGAGGCGACGTCAACTTTTGCCTGCCTCAACTCCAGCGACGTTGCGTTTGCCTCTCTCTCCTCCATGCTGTAGAAATTTCTGCAAGTTCATAACGGTTACGAAGTTGCCTTTATATCAGTCGAGAGTATTATTGGCCGAACCTGTGTAACGGGTTCGCTGAATTAAACTATTCTATAACATTCTCCGAGTAGGTAACTGCCTGGTTATTTGATTCAATTAACTTATTAACTTCCCTTCGCGATATTACTCCCGATTATCTATCTCGATAACTCGATTTCACATTCCACCTGTTTCGTCATCGAGATTACGATTCGTTTCGTTTCTTTTTCCCTCGGGTCTTTTTCCACATCGCTCGCCCCCTCTCTATCTCTATCCCTATCTCTATCTCGTCCTCCGTTTCGTTTTCCTATTTTTATTATAGGTTCTCATTTTCCGAACGGACGCGACGCGACTCACGGATATCGTATCCTGGAGGAAATCTCTTTGGCTAATTTGCCGGAGATGCAGCGAGCCGGAGGCATCGTCCACCCTCTTCTTCCCGTATCGGTGCGAAGTTCTTTACGACGGCGGCTCGAAAATATTTACCGAATGGTCAAAGGGCTGGCCGGGTGGCAATAGTAATTACCAGCTCGCGATAAGGGGAATTACAAAGGGGACGGTCCGGGTATTTGTGTCGAAGTGATTACATCTGGGAGCACGATGGTACTGACCCCTTTAAAATCGGGCCACTGATCGAAAGAAACGGAAACGAGTTCGTTGATCTCGCGGTCGCAGGGAAGGAAAGAGCGGAAAACGTGGAAGGCCATATGACGCGGGGGACAGAAATTCGGCGCATAATTGATTTACCGATGCAATCGGATCGTTGCGACGACGAGACGGCTTTATTGCCATCGAACGCTAATATATATCTGGCTGGAGCAGCTGCGGACGTTCACGGGCGAGGGGGTGCGATCGCGGTGTCCTCGCGGAAGGAAAACCAGAGAGGAAAGTTCGGTTCTAAAATGCGATTCTCCTATTTTCATCCCAGTCGCCATAATCTATCCGGGCGGATCGATGCCAGTGAATAAGACAAACAAGTTTCCTAGCTGTGAAAGGCGAGAGCGGTGTACGCTTCGCGACTACGGAACATCCGTCGACGTTACGTTTCTATTTTCGATTTATTTCGCCGACAATATAGTTCGTTAGCGCGTTTCCTTCGTCGAACCGACTTTTCCCTCGATCGTCCAGTGAAACGCGGGTCGCGACACGGTTCGTCTTCCACTTCGCCAGGGGATGGCCTCTCGGTGCTGAACAAATTATTTTCCCTCGTCGATTTATCGCGCGAGCATCGGTAATCCGCTCGGTAATCGATCGATCGGGGGGAAACGCGAGGATTTCTCGAAAACGATTATTTATTCGAACCGCGGAAAATCGTGCGTCACTGTCTCTAGATCGCGGCCAACGACGATTACGCGCCGCGTCGCGACGAGGGCGGCTGAGAGTCGGGAAAAAAAGTATGTCCGCGTGGAAGTCGTCGGTTCCGGCAGCGAAAAACCGAGATTCCGTGGAATTTTAAACGACTCGTTAACTCACCCAACAACCGCGTTCACCGTCGGACGAAATTACGCGAATTCTTCTTAAATTATAGCCGCACTGCGCACCGCACACCTTGCACGCTCTGCGCGCTTTCCACCGCTCAGAGACGCGTTTCTGTTCCGCGGAGCGTAAACATCGACGACGATCCAAGTGCGATCGCTCTTATACTAATTACGGAAATCTTTCAATCGAGCGGAATGTGCTCGTTGCCGCGATATTGAATATTTCTTCCATTTTTCTCCCTCCCACGTCTCTCTCCCTCTCCCTCTCTCTCTCTCTCTCGGTATATACCTCTCCTCTCTCTTCCTCTGGCTGGTAGTCCGAGGCAGATAATTGAAACGGCGATGCTGGCGATCACGTGACCGCGACGCTCATTACTTAAGGGAATCGCGCTGCTACGTGACGCTGATAATCGGATGTCATTTTTACGCGAGCGATCGCGGAGTCTCTGCCCTCCGTGACCCACGGTCGTTATATATCACGGACATCTTGGTATTACCCTCGAAACGTTGATCCGCGGGCGTCAGGTAGCAACGAGCGAGTTGGTGGGGCTCGCGAGGAAATTTTCCAATGCAAATCCAGCGCAATTTCGCCGAATCAGATTATCGAATTTAGATTCCATTGAAACGGGAAATAGAATTACGGGAAAAATTCCGTTCGGCCTGCTCTCGGGGGCTTTTAATTGAGATTAATGCCCGTTCCTTCGCGCACGATTTTCGAAGTGGCCGCCCCCCGGTGGTCGTCGCGATCGAAAATACCCCGTGATTCGTGCTCGACCTAACGATTTCGTTTCGATTTCACGGATCGACCGCGGCCGCCGTTCGAATCGGGGCATGCACGATTCGCTGGAAAAATCGCTGAAAGCCCGGCGAATAATTTATCCCCTCCTAATTACACTGATTACGCGGCGCTCGGAATTATTTTGGCCGGCGAGTTTCGGGAAAAATGAAAACAATGACTCTCGCCGCGTAGGAGGAGTAGCGAGCGAATTAATTCGCGCGGATCGCGTGCTCGCGTGTTATTCGCCTCTATTCACGGCCCGGCCGCGCTATCTCAAAAACGTCTATCCATTGTTTGAAAATGTACGGAGCTCCGATTCACGCAGCGTGCTTTCGTTTCGAGGAGACATTTCCGGTGTAATATCGGGCCGCGATTCGCGAATTCCTGAGAACGATAGCGTGAAAAATGGCAGAAATAGAAATTGGATTCCCCGTGCTTTTTTCGTCCCGAGATCCTCTCGCAGACCGAATCGCGGGAACAAAAAGTATGTACGCGTATATTCCGTGCTATCTACCTACGTCGTCCTACCTTGCTGAAACGAGCAATTCCGAGGAAACGGGCGGGCGAATCGACGCAAATATCGCTATCCGGATACCGGCTCTATTATTGTATACAAACGTCACGTTTTTATCATTTGCGTCAGTCGGGAATGTACGAAAATAAGACTCGTTTTCCCGATACCCGCGACATTCCCAAAGTTCTTAATCCGTCGCGTACGAGTTTTCCGAATTGGCTTCCGCCAATAACGATATTTTCTCTTTTCTCCTTTCTCCCCGGAGCAGGCAAGATTCTTCGTTTCTCTGTCTCGGGAAGATAACGAAGGATTGCTTTCCGCTGTAACATAATTAACGGGCCGCTGCCGTAATAATCGGTCGACATTTTTTCCCCCCTTTTCCGTATCGCGCGGTATCTTCACGCAAGAACGCGAAAGAGGTGTGCTTTACCCGATATCCTACACGCATTGATTGGTTTGTTGACAGCCTTGGCGAGAACAGGTAATCGGACATGTCTCGCCTCACGTAGAGATAATGCTCTTGATTCTTGGGCGTGATTAAATACGTAACGTGGCTTTATCGTCAATAGAAGCAACGCGGCGCCCGATAAATCGTTATCGACGCTTCTCCTTTTTTCGTCCGCTCTTTGTACGCCCCTGAAGGTCTCCAAATCGCGTCTCCGTTCTGTTTTCCTTTTCCTCCTCTTCCTTTTAATTATCACTCCGCCCGGTGTCTCCTTTGACGCGGGGCGAGATGGCGAAACGGGGTTGGGAAATGCAAGCCAAAAGCGGGGGAGGGCGGAGGGGGCGGGGGAAAGGTGGAAGACGCGGAAAGAGAAAGGATTGGAGGTGAAATTAATTAGCAGAGTCGTCGCGATAGAGGTTTATCAATTTTAATTACCTCTGGCTTAACGAACTCTTAATTAGAAACGGAGGCTCATAATTAACATCTACGAAGAGCAATTTATTTTTATCACCAGATAACACTGGCGGACACGAGAATCGCTATGATTCGGGACTCGCGAACGCGTCGGTGCAGCTTTCCAAATAGCACGCGATAGCGAAGCACGCTGATTCCTCGGGAGCTTTTACTTTCCCTCTATCTCTCTCCCCCTCTTTCC
>NW_016908357.1:2981881-2997080 GCF_001483705.2 Eufriesea mexicana
ACTTCCCGTGCTAATATTTCGCGGCCGCATTAGCATTTTGAGTGGCCGCCCGACATAAATTTATTCTTAGGTTCCCATTAAGTCTGGCCGGCAGTTATCCCAAACAGTTTCCTCTGCCTCCGCTCTTACGTTTATATCGCGCCTCCATTTTGTGCCGGGACGAACGCACTCGGAGGGTACCTGCGAATATCTCGCGGCAGTTCCCGTTCTTATACACCGTCGACTTTCGTTCTCTCTCCGCTTTTCCTCTCTCCGCGTAGGGACGAAACGAGGGTAAATTATCGGGCACCATTCGCGAAGGGGTGCGTAAATAGTCCAACGTTTCTTTCGTCCGACAGTGACAACCGGGCGAGTTACCTTCGCCATTTCCGATTTCAACCCCTTAAGTATCCACGGAGAAGGAATTCTCGTTATTCGAACGAAATGCGACGAAATTCAGGACGAAAATAGAATTCTCACCTTATCGGGCTAAGATAATAGCTGTTCGATCAATAGCGAGAGATGTCTTGGAAAGATTTCCGTAGATACCAACGGTTGATTAGGGATCTCTAGATCGTCGGAGAGTTAACGTGCCACGGTTATAAATCCGGGAATACCGAGAACGCGGGACTTTACCGGTTGTTACTAAGGCCAGGGGTTGGTGGACACGCCGAGGGTGCGTTGCCTGAATTATCGACCGAATGCCACCCCTATTTCTATCCACCAAGCGAGGAAACCTACCCTGCCGGGCGTCCAGATGTCAGCATCTCCTCGATCGGGAAGCACTAGCGGACAAGGCTCGAACCGAGTCAACGGAAGCCCTTTTAGGGGTTGAGAAATGAAACTTTTGCGATTTTTGATTCTCGTCAATCGATCGACGCTGCTTTCTTCGGCGTTTGAAATATGCGAACATATATTTCATTTTTATTCCTTTCTGTTGCAGATGCGAGGAGAACTACGTCACGGGGGTACCACTCGAAAGGGCCGAATGAACCGCGATGGCACTCGTTATGGGTTCCCTCGTCATCGTTTCGTCGGAATTGCGACAAAGGAGATCCGAGCACAGGTAGTCACGAATTGTAATCGCCTTAACCGATATTCCCGGATGTCGTGGCAGAAACGTGCAGGCCCTATAATAGATATTTGCCACGCGTAATGATAATCCCATAATGCTAGGCTCCGCTCGAAACGGGCACCACAAATGTCGAATATCTTCCGCTTGGCATGCCTCGAAATCATATTTCTTATTCGGTTCCTCGTCGACCTTACGTACAGCACGGCTGTGACGCAAAAGCGAGCCGGAATGTGAACCGATGCGGACAAAAATTTATACGCGTCCGTGTGATTCCACGCGGATCGATCATGGTTCTGTACCCTTGCTTAGCCAAGCGGATCGGGGAAGACGTTAGAATTTCCTCTCGAGTCTCGCGGAGCAAAATCCCCGAGCCAAAGTTCGTCGAGGTTCGATCCCTGGACACGCGATTAGGAGGTATCTTTTTGGTGAACGATGAAACGACCATGGACGAGGAAACCGACGGCAACCGGAGCAAAGTACGAAGACCAGTCATCAAACGACCACAAAAGGGACACGGTAGACAGGTGACACTCGAGGCCCAAATTAATTGCGACTCTGCGCGAGTGTCACAATAAACAGACGGTAATACAACGAAACTGCTTTGCGGCAGAGAAAATCGTCAAAGATATTTACATATTTACAAAGAAAGAGGAGGTGGAGGAGGAGGAGGAGGAGGAGAAGGAAGGAGAAGGAAGAGGAGGAACGACAAGGGTGAGCAAGTCGGATGATAGGAGAGAGAAAGGAAGAGAGAAAGGGAGAGAGGCAGAGGGAACAGTTTCAATTTGCATGATGGCCGTGTGGCTTCGTCAGGATAACTGTAATCTCTCTCGACGTCACGAGAGAAGAGCAAATTTTATCGCAGCCATCCCGGAATCGCAGTCAGACGGAAAGACAGCCGGGGACCGGAGGTCCTGGAAGGCTTTTGCCAAAGGGGCAAAAGCTGAACCTTTCATATCCATGTTTGCACTGGGCGAAAGCAGCCAGGAGGTACGGAGGCCAGAGTCCGCAAGGACGGAAGTAAGTATACATTCGGCCTTTACCGCTCTGTATCAACCTACAGACCTGCCAACCTGTCTGCCTACCAACCTTTTCAAGGCGTAATTAAATGGCGGCGTGCCGCTGCGCGACCTTTTCGCGAGTGTGCCCTGACTGTCTGCGTGTAAACGTGCAATGGAAACGTTGGCACACCGACGGGGCTGGGAAAAGTGCGTTTAATTCCATTTGAATCACACGACCAGCGTGCAGAGAGAGAGAAAGGGAGAGAGAGTGGTGTCGAGCCGTGTGGTTTCCCGTTCACTGGAGAATCGACGGACATGTAAGATCTCGTTCAGCCTCTTTCATTCGTTCCAACAGCGTTCCGTGACAACCCGGTGTCAAACTCGTTGAGACGGAGCGTCGCTCGAGATTAAACCGGCGATGCCATTGTCACACCTGTTTGCCGCGAGATTCTTCATTGTTTCGCACGGCCGTGAAACCAGCGCGAGAAATCCGCGAGAATATCCTTTGCCATGAGCTGCTCGCGAGTTATTCCACGATCGAACGACACGACGATGTTTTATCCCGAGTCAGCGATCCTCCGAGATTCCTTGGCTTCCCAACGATCCAATCGACCCTCGCCGAGAGATTTCCGAGAGGATCACCGGGTCCCGGGACACTCGGAGGGACGGTTCCGTGATCGATGGCCGCTCGTATCGATCGAGAACTTAATTCCCGGTTATGCACGGTGGGGTCGGTGGAGACTTTGATCCGATCGAAAGTCGCGAATCTTACGCCCATCGCGTTAGATCTCGTCGCACGCGACGGAAACGCTCGAGGACCACGCTGGCGAATCTTTCGTTCCCGACGGGGATTTCGATGAAAAAGAAGACGAAGAAAGGGGGTTGGAAATAAAAAGGAACAGAACTCTCTTTTCATTTCTCCGCGTGCCCCCTCCTGTCCTCACCTCTGGGAGCAAAACCGATACGGACCCCCACGAGGAGAACTCGAAACATTAAAGAAAGCGCGCGGTTGTTAATGCAAAAATGCAAAGGTATACAATATGACGGGGTCATTATTTGAAAAGTACAGTTGAGCTTCGGCCGGGCCGGGGAGTTGTTTGAGTAATAAAGAGCGAAAGGTTCGCAGGGGCTGTGAGGACCTCGACATCGCAGCCGTGCCTTTGATCAACTTACCGGCGTTTCCCCCGACTAAACGCGCGCTGATCTCCCATGAATATGGAGAATCCGTCAGCCGAGGTTACACCGACTACCGACTACGTCATCTAATTGTCGTCTTTTAAGCCTCAGGTGCGACGTCGTCGCGGTGCCGCGTCGGAATTCCTCGAGCAACGTCGTTCCGTGCGATCGCGCTCACCCCTCGCATCGATCAATTTCGATCTAACCGAACGTTTCTGCTTAGCGTGTTCCACCGTTTCCCCGGGCAAGAGAATTCAATGGTCCATTTTACGCGGAACGGAGAGACGGGAATTCCTTTTTAAAAAGGTATCAAAGAATCAGGCTCGATACGCACGGGATCCGGTTAGACCTTTTTGATTCCTAGCTTTCGTACGCTACCTTCGCGCGACCATTACCCGTAGCAAAGGACACCGTTTTGGTCCAGTGACTCGGATACGGCGAATCCTCCTCCCTAACGAGACAATGAATTCGTTTGATAAACAGGCAGCGGGAAAAAAAGAACGCGACGGCTCGCGGTATATCTCGGCGTGTGTTGCGCGAAAAGGGGGGTGGAAGAAGGGGTGGGAGGCGAGGGAATACGAAAAAACAATCGCACAGGCGTCATTCCTTTACCAACGATGACTACGAGCACCAGCGCATGCACGGTTAAGAGCACCTTCGACTCTCTGAAGCGTTCTCCAAGTGGATAAAATAACAGTGGGGCGTGCGTGTGCGGGGGTGGTAGTCGCGGAGGCCGGCATAGATCAAAGCTAAGCTGCGGGGGTGACCGACGACCTACCGAGAGAATACCGACTCGCGACTCCCTTTCTCTCTTTCCCACTTCCCTGGCTTTATTTCGTCGAGTCTCGTCCTTATTCGTCCCGTGCATTCGCTTGCACTCCAGCTCGTTCAAGTGGCATCGGCTCTCGAGAATCGAGAAAGGAATAAAGAACGGTCGCGGCCTCATGCGTAAAACGATGCCACTGCAAACAATCCCCCTCCGATTTGTTTAGGTATAACAATCTGTCTCACCCCATCAGGGAGACCCTCTTCTTCTTCTTCCTCCTCCTCTACCAGCTCCTCTACCCCCTGCCACTCCACGTTTCGTCTCCTTTTCAATTTACATGCACTTCCAGGGCTCTGCCAGTCGACCGACTGACCAAACGACTTTGAACTTCTATTCCGTCAGAGTTTCTCCGCTTCTTTGCTACAATTTAATTACCCACTCTCGTTTTCCTCTTTCGCCACGCCGTTCAACCGGTGTGTATCGCGAGCCTAGATCGGATAGGGTCGGATGTGGAACACGCTCGGAAGCCATCTCTCGTTTTCCTTCTTCCCGGGCGTCTAGGATCCGCGATATGGATCCGGCGTGGTGACACGTTGAATCGAGGCAACCACCCCGGACTGATTAGCTGTTATCGCGATAATAGGCGACGTGACGCGTGTACGCGAAGGCCTGCTCGCGGCGGGGGCTGAAGGGGGTTGAAGTCCATTGTCTTTCGATCGCGGTGTCCTTTTCCATCGTCGCTTCGGCCTGCCAATTCTTCCGGCAGAGCACAGAGACACCTATCGTACTCGATCGGGTCCGGATGGAAAATCGAAAAAAGCCTTGAGCACATTTCTGCGTGCGGGCTTCCCTGTTCGTTGCCAATCGACCAACGATTTCGCTCGCGAAAGGAAGCAGGTAAACGCGAGAAAGGAGAGAAAAGGAGGAAAAAGGGGGAAAACAAACGGCCGGTACTCGTGTCAACCGTTGTCGTAGTTGGCGTATAACGGAAACGTTTCAAAGGGAACTCGATTGTCCCTCTTGGCTGACAATTTATCTAATTGCTATCGTTTTCTATGCGCCGCCGGTTACTTTTGTTCCCGTGGTCCGCGGCGCATCTTTCGTCTCTCTTATGTTCGCCAAGGGTGTTACCAAGTGGAGAATCTCTTGCTGCTGGGTTGAAGTGTCAGGATCGGTAAAACAATAAACCGCCGCTATTACTTTTGCCGGATAATCAGCCAATCACGGAATCGGCGTCGTTCGTGATCCTCTTAAGGGCGGCTTTTCGAGAGCGAGCGAAGCTCGTTATCGCGTCTTAATCCGGGCAAATCCTTTCAACTTTCAGCCCTGTCTACGCTTTTCCAACCTAACTAAAGGATTCCTCTGTAAGCTCGCCGTCTCCCTTCCATCGCTCTCGTTTCTCCCGCGAGAATCCGCCCGGTGTCTCTCTGTTTCCTTCCTGCACCCTCTTCCCTCTCGCTTCTCTCCACCGTTCTTTATCTTTCCCCGGCAGCTTCGTCGCGCGATTATTCCGTTCGCGTTCGCGGCGAGCAACTTGGCCGGGTTGCATTAACGAGTGTCATGGAAATTAGTGGAGTAAGGTAAACGGCAAGGGTGGCGGCGGGGGTGAAAGCGTTTCGCGTCAAAGAATCGCGTCGTCGAGGGAACAGATAACCCGGGGAAAGCACCACGAACGCGTCGACTCGATTTAATCGAAGCGAGAGGAAAATGACGGTGATTGGTCACTTTGTTCCTGCTTTAAAATTAAATATAGCGAATCGTAGCGGAATGTCTCCAACGTTTTCTTCCTTCTTATTTTCTCCCCCTTTCGTCTCCGTCGGTTTCTTTCGCGGACGAAAACCATCGCTCAGCCAACAGAGGTTAAAATGGAGGCTGTGATGCGAACAAACCTTAGGCGTGGAAGAGGGTCCGCAGTAGCAGAGGCAACAGCAGCGCCAGAGGCCGGTTCAGGGGTTGGGTGTGAAGAAGGAACGCCGAGGGATAGGAACGGATGGAGAATGGATATGGGGGGATGAAACACGGGGTTGGCTAGATAGATGGGCTGCTGGATGGTTGGCTGCTTAGCCAGTAGGTTCCTCATTACCGAGAACGCTCTATTCACACCTTCTCTCGAGCACTAGGGATGTCTACGAACCACGTTTGATCTTGCTCTCTTACTTTTATTCTTCCTCTTTTCTTATTAATTTCGTCGTTTCGCGCGCGTCCACGCGTCGATCACGCGAGGCTTTCAACCTGTCGTCGGTGGCAAAGACTTTGCGAATTTAATCTCGAAATAAGAGACTTTCTCTCGATCGCGTTTGTAATTCTTTTTTTGGGAGAAGTCAATGCGATTCTGTAGATTATTTTTACAATTAACCTTCTGGTTATTTAATCTCGGAAACGCTGCTATAATTGGAAACCAAATTGAAATAAATAAGATTCCTTCTCTTCCGCGCGATATTCGTTAATCGTTCCGAGATTTCAGCTCGAGACAACTCGATTTTCAGCTCCGAATCGCAGCCATTGCTAACGGGAAAGTTCAGCCTCTCCGCCTAACTCGGTTGAATGTACCATTTCGCACAATGCCTCTCTCTCTCTCTCGTCTGTCTGACGAACGGAGAATGTTCCTTCGTGCTTCATATACCACTCGATAGAGGTATAATGCACGGACAAGAGAAAGTCGGGAACTGAAGACGAATGTCAAGTGCAAATAGTTTCCAGCCCGAGCGATATGTACCGTCCAAGTTCGTCTCGTTAGCGAGGAGCTAAGTCGAAGATTACACAGCTGTAAGAATGGAGCCGGAATGCTTCACCATTTTACCGCGGCCTCGACGTCGTCGTCGTCGTCTTCGTCGTTTCGCTAGACTATGATCATCTAATTTCCAATTGAATTTGAAGTGGTATGTAAATCGCTGTTCTCTCCATACCCCATTTCTCGCGCGCCTGCCAGCCGAATCGAGGAGGGTGGAAACGCGGTCGTCGATCCACGGTCATCTGAACGAAAAGAAGGGTCCGACAGGGCGAAGTAACCAGATGAGCGTAAAACCGTGTGTGCCGGGGGGCAAACATTGACATATGTCCGCGTTAAACCTAACCGCGAAACTCGAATCGAACCTCTCCCACGCAAACAATTTCTCCCCTTTAAATCGCCTTAGGTTCTTTCTTTTCTAGCGAAAATCCCGTTCGTGGCCATGATTCGTGTCGAGACCTTTGCCTCTTCCTGTCGCTTGTCTAATAAACCTCCAATTACGACTCGGGATAGCTGAATGTTTTCGTTCCTATGGAACATTAAAGATTCGTTTAAAATTCGTTTAAAATCAAGGGTGGAAAATTAAGGATTCCGGTAAAATCCGAGTCATATTCCTGCGAGTGAACGATTAAAGCGAAGGATTTCTTTCACAAAGCAGCGGGAGTTGAAGTAGGATGGTACGCAGGGCAGAGCACAGGAGTTTAGGCAAACGGTATTTGTGCCGTGGCCGCACAAAAGTTCGGAAAAACGTAAACGGGGTCAGGAGGATCGTCTTTATGCTCTAATACCACAATGCTCGTGTAGCAGAGCGTCATGGAAATGGGACGTCGACGTAAGTGTATTTGCTCTTAATACCCGGCTAAAGCCAAAGTATTAGCAGCATTAGGAAGATAATCGGCGTGTCCTTTCAGCATCGACAAATCTGCTTGTTGTTGTTGTCGCCGTCGCTTTAGCGTCGCTGCTTTTCGGAAATGGAGACCGTGAAAGGGTTGCGATACCGCAACGAACGCGATCTCGTCAGCTGTCGGAACTGATGAGGCGCGAGAGCCAAGATACCCTTTCCAGAATTTTAAGAGTCTTTTCGCCTAACTAGCAACCGTGCATTCCTCCCTAGCAGCCAACGAGGATTACGAACCCAACCCCCTAAAAAAAAAAAAAAAAAACTAATCATCCAGTATACTCCGTTAATCCCTCCGGTATGAGCTTTCGAGAGTATTAATCCTAGAGAAGAGAGTTGGTCGTATGGAAAAATTAATCTCGATAAAATTGCAAACTCGATCTAACTTACCTTTGTCTACTTTCCTCCTATCTCGGCGAAAATTATTTCATTGTGTTTCAACATCGATAAACGCGATACGGGATAAGTAACGATATCGCTTGTCACGAATTCTTCGCTTAAACCACTCGCATAATCACCGTCAGAAATCAGTGCGCGATTAATCGTTCGGTGTTTGATCTTTTGCCGTGAACCTATGGAACGCGTTAAGGCGATACGAGTTTAAATATAGGCAGATTCCGGTAATCGTATCTTGATCAATCGCAATGATATTGCGAGAACGAACTTATCGTTGACGGAATCGAATCGAGCATCGTCGCAACGCGATAGTCTGGGAATGTTCACCTGATAGCCCATCGTGTTATCCGATTAATCGCGTGAATTTTGCAACGGAGCCGGGGATCGTCACCTATGTCCTGGACGAGGAGGCATGAAACTGGAGCAGACGTTTACAACTGCGCGTTTGGAAAGGCTGTCGGCCCTTGTCATCGTCATGGAAGATCCGTAGGGATTCTCCCCCGGTAGCTGGCGGGCATGACGGGAGCGCAAGGTCGGCGAGGCCTCTTACATGGAGATTTCACGAGCTCGAGCGCCGTTCCAGCCGGATACACGTGTATCGTGCGCGTGTGTACCCGTCTATCGAGGAACCGCACCACGAATCATCGGCCTATAACCTTTATCTCCCGTGGCGGGCCCCGTAAGGTCGGCTTAACTATTTATAGACCGTACTTACGCCCCATTGGCCACGCAGCCACGAATTTTTCCGCCGGTGTTTCGAATGGGAACGTCCAGGGGTTGGCTCCCTTAATACGCCGGCCTCGCATCCGAGATGAACGCTCCTTCGGGTTTTTCGCGCAGAATCGTAGAAAATGGGAAGGAATCGCATTCGGATGGTCGAGCAGGCGACTGAATCGCCACGAATTTGCTCGGATAGAGATTTTCGTTTTTCGCCAGATTTTCAGCCGAAAGGATCTCTCGAATCGCGCGAGGAACATTGGTTTCTTGCAAATCCGCTAGAAAAATTGTATTGTCCCGTCCGGCGAGTCCCGATGATATTCCCTTTGATACGCGATTCACCGGTATCGAGTGTTTTCATCGAGATGCAGAATTTATTTTCCAAATTCCTGTGATCGCAGAAGAGTCTGTGACAAAGACCAATTGCCGCGGCGGCGGTACGCATGGAACGATGGTGGGTACCTGTCACGCCAGGAGATCTCGTTCTATTTATTTTCATAGAGCCCTGTCTCCCTCTCTCCATCCCCCCTCCGCCCCCGCTCTCGATTTTTTTTTTCAAATTTCAAGCGCTCGTGTCACTCAACCGCAGTTTTCCGCACTCTTTAACAGCGAACAATCGTCCTGTCACGGCAATACCGCCGCGGCGGAATTAATCGAGATTGAAAAAGTTTGATCTCGCTTTGACGTATAGCGATTCGTTCTTCGAGCGACGTAATATTGATTTTTTAATGGCAAAGAAGTGGGTCATCCTCCTTCGCCGAAATTGTATGTCCCTAAAAGTCTCTAAAATAAGAAAGAAGCTCTGGGAATACGAATTTTATCCTTCTCTCTACCTCCCGTTCTCTTTAGAAAAAGAAAACGGGGAAAAAAGGAAAAAGAAAATTGCTTTCTCCAAATACCCGGGAGCTTGAACGCGAATAATTCGCGCGTATAACACGGGAGAGATAAATAAGAAACGATCGGAAGGCAATCTCGCGAGTGGTTGACAAAAGATCGAGGGTCCTTTCACGGTTCCCATTAGATTGGCCATTTTAGCCCTCGCGATAATATAGATGGAAAATCTTCAGCGCAAACTCAAGAGGCCGTACACTTGCGCATCCACGGCGGCATCATAATGCCCCGGCATTGTGCGTTATTTCACGGGCTAGATACATATGGATGAATACGCGATGTAACATACTTAAACGCGCGTCCCATTGAAGGGTGAGGATGGCCTGGGACGGCATTTGGTACACACAGGAGCACTTTTTTGTGCCGGCAGTTTGCCACTTTGCTTCTAAATCGGGGCTAACTCATTGTCCATCCAGTTTGTAGATCGTCAATGGCCGCCCTATAATCGAACATCCACTGTCTCGTCGTTATTTCCTACCCCCTAGGGAAAATAATTCGAACCAGACGCGACTTTCCTTTACCTTTTCCTTCGCGTGAGTCGCGAGCATCTTTTAGCTCGCGGATTAGCCCATCGAGGTCCGGAAAGAGAGAAATCGCGGACAGAAGGTTCTCGCGGAGCAGAGAAAGATTGTGATAGGAGGGTGAAAATCGCGTGGTCACGTAAAGATGGAAGTTTGGCGGGATGAAAACGGTGTCCTCTCACGCATTTGCACGCGCAGACACACGCAGACAGAGAGACATGCCAGGGGTGTGGCGAGGCATCCCTCTAGAATTGGCGAGATTTCAGTGTCTGCTCGAAATCCACCCCTTCTGTTCCCTCGTGTTCCTCCTGCCGGTTTCTGCTCTTCCTCCTCCTGCTGCTGTTGCTCTGCCTCCTCTCTTCACCCCACGAAATCCCCGTCGGGCGTGTCATGCACGTTGTATTGTTGTATTGTCGGGTGCAATCTCGCTAAGCGTTTCACAGGGACACAGAAATCCCTGGTGCGCGTTAACCTGTCCACCCACGTCACGCACATCCAGCACAACACCGCAGAGGCGTGCACACGTATCGCGACACGCGCTTAGACTGCTTGATTTCAAGAATCTGGTCCACCCTCCGGGCAGAAAGGCCTTTTTGTTCTTTTGCGTGCACCCGCAGCAATCGGCACGAACCGCGACGTCGTCGCTTACATTTCCTTTCTTTCTCCCTTTTTCCTTCTCTTCTTTTTTTCTCTCTTTTTTCTTTCTTTTTCACGCTCGATTGTTCCTGCGCTTCGTCGATGATCGCGCTGGTCGATGCTCCTCTGTCCAAACCCGACTGCACGCTACTTCTTCTTCGTCTAGCTTCTTTCTCCGTTTTCTTTCTTCGTTACTTTCCGGTTTTCTTTCCCCTTCTATTTCTTCCCTTCCTTTTTCTATAATATTCTATAGCTTCTTCCTAGAACTCGCTGGTGACGCACGGCGAGAACGCGAGGAAAATTCGACGATCGGAATGGCGATTTAGATGGAAAGTGTTCCGGTCTGTTTCGATTCCGCGAGGTATCGCGCGGAAAGCAAGAGACGAGGCACGAGCGACGGGTCATTGGATTATCCAAAAACGCGATGGGGAAGCCGGTTTAACTCTTACGTGTCAATCGCAGGAAGCATTAAATACCGATCGACGGTCTTTGCTCGCTCGAACCCCCGGTTTAATCCCGCGCCGGCTTCCCCGAATTCACCCCCGTTGCTGTTATTAAATTAAATTGCACCCTAAAATTGCCGCGCTCTTCCACGGCAAATAAGCACCTGTTATTTTGATTGAACAACAGCCATCGATAAGCTCGTATACCCTCTATTCCTCTTCCACCATCGTCGACGATTCGTTCGATTAATTGAAATAGTACCGTGCGTCGGTCGTTCGAGTCGTCAGTTTTTTCTGCTTTTTACCCCTTTTTCGCCCATCAATTTCGCCGACACGGATTTCGCGTACCGCCGCGTTTAATAGCGAATAATAGCGATCGTATTGATTTTAATACTTAAAATAGCGCTAATAATGCGACCAAGTCCGAAAGGACCAGCCTTTTTTCTCCTTTTTTCACACGCAACGTTCTTCCGGTTTGTTCACCGTAATCCAGTTCCACGGCCGAGGCACAGTGGGGCCCCGGTTCATTCAGAATTTCCAGCGGACCCACCTTGGAAGGAAGGTAGGCCGTAGAAACGTAAACGAGCCGCACTAAACAGATAATCGTTAATCTATTAGATTATTATGGGAATTAGTGAAATGAACCGTGGAGCAATTTATTGGTCATAATCTCGGCTACGCCCCTATTGTCGTTGGTGCGCGTTGTTGTTGCGATTGCCGTCGACAGTCGGGGTCCTTTAATCTGCCCTGGCCACTGATGAAGTCTACTGCGAAGGATGTCGGTTCTCTTTACCGTCAAGCTAGACCTCGTAGACGCTGGTGGCGATCGTTTCCCGGCTTTACCAGCTTTTCAACGTGTATACAACCGACGGATCTCTCTCGCCATTGATACCCACGCGGACATCGGGAATGCCCGGTTGCTTTAATTGACGTTGAAACCTCGTGGATTTCCAGCCGACAATGCCAGGCTTTGCCTCCTTTCCTCTCGCCGTAAACCTCTTTCGATTTCAAAGAGTTTCGCATCGCATTCGCGTCTCCTCGACCGAACTCTTCGTATCATGCACCGCGCGATTACCATCGTCTTGCGTAACGTTATTTTACGTAAGATTCGCGTCGAAATTATAGAATATCGCAGCAGCGTGATTTCCTGGAAGCGATGCCAGATTGCAACGTGGTAATCACGAGGCTGACGAGTGATCGAGGCAAAAGGCTTTCGAGGAAAAGTCTACGAGGAAAGAGTACGGTTAACCCTTGCGAAACTGGTAAGAATCCTCACCGTTGCTGGAATTTAACGGCGAGAAAAGGGAAGCAAAAGAAAGAAGAAGCAACGAAAGAGGAGAGCGAGAGAGGAGACGCGTTGGCCGGTCCGAAGCCACGGAGTTCCGCTTCCTGAATCGGTGTCCGGTCCATTGACGATTTTCAGGATGTACGCTCGGGCTGAAGGCAGGTACGAAGCCGGCACAGACACAATGGCGGCTGTTACCGTGCTCCCGTGGCGTCTCAATGGGTCCTTATTATCGCCACTGTCGAAACAAGTTTCAGGAACACATTCGTTCGTCATTCATTCGTGTGTCGGTCTGCAACGAGCCGCCTCCGCCGACTGAAAGCGAAAAGAACCAGCAGGATGAAACGAGCGTGCCTCGTAAATACGTAATCTCTGTGTGCCGTGGCAATAATTGAATCGTGCACTGGCCAATTCTGGCCGGGTCTCGAGGAAATAATGGAGTCTAATAGTCTGGCTCGCGGTCGCTGCCAATTTTTCCGGCAACGCAGCGATATTTTTCGGACGCGACTCCACGTGGAACGGGAATCCGGAAAATACGGGGGCGCAAGTTTCGTCGGCGCGGAGAGAAATTTGCTAATTCCTCTTTCCCGTTGGACGAGAATGCCGCAGGAAGCAGTGGAATCCTGCGGAATCGACGAGCGATCGCATCGCGTCACCGATTAATTACCACGTCCTCGCTTCGTCCTCTCGCCTTCGCGGCGTTCCTCTTCTCCGAGCCGATGTCGGCTGGTTCGCCCGGCTATTTCCGGTTCGACGACCTTACCGCGTCGTCGGCGGTTGGTCCGCGGCACGGCTCGCAAAGGGGTAGCCGGTTAATTATCCAACGAAAGTGGACTAAAGAGAGAGGGATGGCGCGGGTCGCATTCAGCAGCGATCAGAAGAGCGCAGCGAAAGCGAGAGCAGGGAAAAAATGCGGAGGCGGAACGGAGGGGTGGTCGAAAGGGTGACGCGGGGCAGAGAGAGGCCTCTGAGAGAGGAACGGAGAGAAAGAGGAGGAGAGGAAAAGATTCGCCTCATAAACACTTGGAGTGTGACACGATGGTGTCGAGTACACGCATCAAAGCGCTGGTGCAAGGGGCGCAATCTCGCGCCAGCTCGTAGCAACTTTGGCTGCTCTCGATGCTAGACCGAAGGAGAGAAGATGACAGACAGAGGAACCGCGATAGATCGGAGAAAGACGGACCGATTGTTTGTCGCTTTGTTTGATTTTCCATTCACGGAGATAGCTTTCACTTACGCACCGCGGACCGAGATTAAACAGATTCGAAAATGTCTGCGGCACCCTCGCCGGCGACCTGCCGTCGCTGGTGCAACCCTCTTGCCCGGCCACCGGCCACCGCCTTCCCAACCCTTTCACGCTGGATATGCGTGACTCACTGCGTGGATCGTAGACCGCGATTATACTTTTCTTCTTACCCTACAAGCTCTAATTTGACCTACATTCGTTTAATTAAATCGTAACCGGTCGCATGACACGCCGCGATTAAGCTCCGCCCGAAGTGTGAAACGTTTTTCTTCCAGAGGAAAATTATACGGTTTATCGCCATTTTCCACGACATCTCTCGTTTCGTCGTTTTTAATGCCGCGGATAGCGAAGTAATTCACGGGTAGGCCGTACGGTTTAAACTCGACGATGATCGCCCTAATCAATTCGGGGTAATTAACCCAGAAAGAGGGTGAAACGGCGTGATCTAGCTGCGACGGAAAATTGCATAGCCCCGATAACGGGGTATCTCGCGTCCAAAATTAGACGACGAGAGGCCTATCGAGCGAAACGAAGGAACGACGGCTATCTAAAGACGCGTAGGTATATAATCGACTCGCGTGAAGATTCTCTCCTCGCGAGCAAGGCCGTGCCGCGCGAGCCCCCGCATTCCTCTTCGATTCCGCGACAAGAGGGGCAAACCGAAGATAGACGCGTAACGAGGAAGATAGCTGTTGGAGGAGACGAACGGTAGCGACGCAAGATGGAGGTGGAGGGTAGAAGTAGCAGTAGCTGGAGGTTGGAGTAGGCGGTTGGCGAATCGATGGCACTCCGCTCGAGCAAGAATCGGGAACGAAGGTGTCGTGGTAGCGAGAAATGGAACCCTTCACATTTGCTGCCGTGGCTCGAAGAGGGCCGTGTCATTATAATACCGAACGTCGCGTTGCTTTTCTCTCTCTCTCTCTCTCTCTCTCTCTCTCTCTCTTTCTCTCTTTCTTTCTCTCTTAGACGGTTCTCTCCGCTCGTTAGGTCGGTGCGCACGCAAGAATTCGCACTCGACCACTTTCTTCGCCATTTCCAATCTATACACCGCCCTATAGGTATAATATCTTTGAGCTTCCTTCGGTGACGCGACACTTCTCTCTATCTAGCTGTGTGCTGCCTCCGATCCAATTTGCTTCCCTCCTCCGTGTTATGACACAATAAACTTTGATTATCATGATATCCGGCTCGTTTCTGGAAACTCCAGCCAACAGACAGGAGCACGTCATTATAACGCGCTCGGTTCCTCGTTAGCTCGCCAGACGAACCTTTTGCCCGACGATGATCTGCCGCGATTACTCTGGATGGAATTTTTCCATTAGCCGGAATACGGGGAGCGTAACCCGCCAGCTTGGAGAACACAGGCGAAACGAGAGATTGAAACGAATTTCGCGTTCGCGAGTGGCGAATATGTTTTTTTCCCTCCTCTTCCCCCCCCCCCCCC
>NW_016908357.1:2997377-3017745 GCF_001483705.2 Eufriesea mexicana
CCCCCCCCCCTTCCACGCCCTCCGCGTAGCCCTCTTCAATCGAAATTACGGAGAGGGTAAATTAATTAAAATAACCGAGAAAGCTGTTTGGCGCAAATCTCGCGCCGATTCTTTGCTTTTTCTCCTTCTCCTCCTTCTTTCCC
The DNA here is from genome assembly GCF_001483705.2 of Eufriesea mexicana. NCBI lineage: Eukaryota > Metazoa > Arthropoda > Insecta > Hymenoptera > Apidae > Eufriesea > Eufriesea mexicana. Next base: position 2,997,521 of record NW_016908357.1, read on the forward strand.
CATTTCGTCTTTTATTTTCCTTCCTCGTCCCGAAGTTTCATTAAACGCGTCGTCGATGAAATGGACACGCAACTGCGACGATCGCGCTTTGTTATCGCGTGAAAGGGGCTCGAAGCTGCGCGTCGCGCGATAACAAAAGGAAACGGTGTCAGCCTAAAATAGATATACAGAACGGTCCGTCGGGCTCTTTCACCTCCTTTTTCTCCCCGATTCACCCCCGAACATCCAAAGATCGCTAAGTATTCCGTTTAGTCGACCGACTCGAGTCGAACGATTCGGGATGAATCGAGCGACTGGCGTACGCGTCCCCCTTCGCGTTTTACGTAGGCGTCGAACCGTGTATAACGATCGACCGGAACACAATGATCGAGGAAAGGGAGATGCTTCGATTCCCCGTCGGTGACACCTGATACCGCGTAATTAGATGGGTTTACCCGTGTCTCCGAGGGTCGAAGAGTTCCACGATCGCCGCGAAATCGGGGCACGAAGAATACCCAGATCCATCCGATGCCATATTTTTCGCTCTTCTACCCCGTAAAATCGTCCCCCATTATCTCCTCTCTCCAATCGTTCAACATTTCCTACCGTCTCTCTCTCTCTCTCTCTCGCTCTGTCTTTCTCTCTCTCTCTCTCTGCCTCTTTCTTCCCGCTAAATTTCTGAATTTCGTCGGAACGTTGTTTAAATCCGACGGTATTCCAGGAGAATCCGCGAAACGCTTCCACGGAGATCATCCATTTTTTTTTTTTTCCTCCTCTCCTCTTACCAAACACGGTAGCCCGACGAACGAAAATTCTGCCGCTCGATGCGGTATTTCGAAGCGTGTAAATTCAGTCGACTGAATTCTTTCATGAACCCCGTAACGAGCCAGGCGTGCACCGGCGATCCGTGACACAATGACAACGGCCCTGGGACGGTGTAATGCTACTGTACACACCGATACACGACGATCTATCGAGGGATGAAGAGGGTAATGAAGAGGTGTTGAACCGTATCCCATAAACCCCCATCATCGCGAGAACCAAGGGTCTCTTTGCATAATAACTTACAGTTCGCTCATCAGTTACGGGTTTTAACCAATTACGAGGATATTAATAGGGGAAGTTTGGCGGGGGTAGCCGGGCACGATCGTGTGTCCCAAAACACAGGACACACGGGGGATGAGTCTCGTTCCGCGTTCCTCGTCGTTCTATCGTTCGCCAAGGGATTTTCGTGCGTCCTGCTGCGTCGCGTTTTCACCCCTGTCGGAAATATTTGTTTGCTTTCGTCGATATTCGCCCGGTATGGCCACTCGTCCCGTCATTCCGCACTTTTCATCCTATATGTTTAATATTTAACAGCCCGGTAGATTTTTATCGAGCCACGAGACTCGTCCGATTTTCCATTGCTAATTTTCCCCGTTTCGTATTTCAATTTTTCCTCCGCGATCGCCTACAGACGGAGAGAAACGACGCGGATGCTCCCCGGAGGAAGCCGGAAACGCGAAATTTCCCCGTGAATGCCGATTAATCCTGCGCGAGGAGGGCAGGTACGGAGATCTGGAACGATTTCACGGTTGCACGAATTTTACGCGACGATTTCCTTTTTCCCCGAGGGATCGGTCGAAAAACCGGAATCGCGGTGAAGCGAGTGAGCCGTGGAAGGGAAGGCGGTTACTTTTGTGGGCCTCGTCGATCGCGTAAGGCCCAGTAGCAACGACTCGTGAAACAGCGTGATGCCGACTCCAGGTGTTAATAATCCTCCCCTAATTGTCGCGCCTCCGGCCCGGATAATTCCCATTAAACGCCGCTAAATACTTGTTTGTATACAACCCCCGCTGATCGGCCGGACTCTTTTACACCTTTCCTGAAAGGTAACGAAGGACTTCCCGCCGATCTTAAGAAGCAGCGTTTCCGTCTTCGATCGACGCGGAATAGGGGTGTAGAAAATTCCGGCCTTTCGATAGCGTAGCTTTTCTCTTCGCCGAACGATCGAACATCGTGGAAGTAAATGTCTAATTGTAAGCGAATATCCGAGTAAATAAATTCTAATTCTAGAATTAGAACGATCGATCGAATGTTTTCATTGGTCTTTCGACAGAGAGTAATTTTAACGAACCCGGAAACACGAAATTCCTTGTTGACACGTACACGTCGAGCGAGGCGTGCTACAGGGGTGGCACCGTAACGACCGGTGGCGTTTGATAAGGGATGGCGGACTGTGACGGTCGGATGAGCCCCGATTTAATGGATAGAGGACAGATTCTGCAGATACATCAGAAGGTCGGCGAGATATCTCGCGCGCAAATCAGAACAGAAGCACGTCGTCCTCTCTGTCTATCCCTCTGATAGGGATATCCTCCAACCCCTCGATGTTTCCACCATCCTCTACACACATCGATCTGTCTCTTTTCTCACCTTTGACTAACTTTTGCTCCGTCTCTCTCTCTCTCTCTCTCTCTCTCTCTCTCTCTTTCTCTCTTTCTCTTTCGCTCCCGATACCGGCTTTCTCCGCGAGGTCTCGCTCCTTTCTAAACGCGACAGATTGCATCGCGTCTAATGGCAGATGATGCGACCCTGCTGTCCTTTTCTCTCCCCCGCGACATTCTCTTTTTCTTTCTTTCTTTTTCCAGGCCGGATAACGCGTCGTCGCCTCTCTAACGCTGGTAGCTGACTGATCAGGCATCGAACGAACGATGCGACCGAGAGATTAGAACGCTCCTACCCTCGTTACGTACGTTACACCGGGGTTAAGCCTTCCTTTTCTCCTTTTTTCTCTTTTCCTTTTTTATTCTTCTCTAGGCCAATCGATGCTCTCGGGTATCACTGCGGCGTTGCAAATTTCGTTGCATCTCCGCGAATCTATAAGCGTCTAACACGAACTTCGCTAGTGGATAATATCGGCGAATCGAAGGTCGGTGTTCGATCTGGGAGGGGTGTGAAACGAAACGACAGACGGATTCATTGGTATCGATGATTTTATTGCATTGGATCGACTCATATTTACAATAGGGGACACATACATATGCATTTTCATCTACTCTACCGATTATCTACATATATAACGTTTCTTTATTTTCGCCGTTAATCATGCTTAATTAATTTGCCTCGTCGTTAATGGCGGCTTACCTAGTTCGTACGGTAGAAACGTGAAATACGAATCGATTAAATTCTCACCGAAGGAATCCGTTTCACTTGCGTTCGGGTACAGTTAAACCCTCGTTCGGAATAAAATGAAAGAAAAGGAGGAAAAGGTATAGGGAGAAGAACGGAATAACAAAATACTCTTAACTGGGTGGAAACGATTAATCCTCCGCTGGGTGGAACGAAACGAGGGAACGAGAGGATTTTCGAAATGGCGAGACGTAAATAAAAATGCATAATAAAGGAAATACAGGCGCGCGAGAACGGAGTACAGCGAGCCACTGTCTCCTTCGTTTCCTCTATTGCAAAGCTCTCGAAACGACCGCGCGTAACTCAATGGCCAACGATCGATCGCGAACGTATCTAGGCGTAATTTTACAACGGATAGTAATTAATGGCCAACGCTTTCCGTTCGCTGTTTCGCTACGCGTCACTTAAAAGCTACTATCACACCGATTTATACATTTCGCCTAAGTATAGATAAAGATAATGCGGCCAACGTGTCGTGCACGTTGCTCTACGCTCTCCGGAGAAACCAGAGAAAGCTTCTCACGCGCGGGAGAAGAGAAACGAAAAGATCGCGTCGATCCCGAAGATCCTCTTTTTCCTGATTCGACTTCGTTTCGATCGAGTCGTCGCAGATTCCCGATTTTTCCATTCCGTTTATCGTTCCCCTTTTCGTCTCTCCTCGTCTCTCCTCTCCCACCCCCCCTCTCTCTCTCTCTCTCTCTCTCTTTCTCTCGTCGACAATTTCCACGCGCCGTTGATGGCGCCGTAACGAAATCAATCTCTGTCACAGGTACAAATATTTACAAGTATTTACATAAATAAGTAATCATCTCTCGCAGGATACCATCGATCGAGCTTTCATGCGACGATTAATTCGATATCATAGGGAATCCGGTGTCCAATATAACGATCGCGCGAATACACGCTTATATCCCTGGCTCCTCTCTCCTATCTGTTGATTTACCTCCCAGCGCGGTTTATTTCGCCCGATGCCACCGATTATTTGCGTTCTCCGATATATTCACGCTCGGTGTTTCGCAGCTGGCAACTGCTCGTTCGGTTAAAATATCATTGTCCCGCCGGAATTGTCCGCGACGAATCGTCTAATTCGATTACTCGTGCTGTTTACCATAGGCGTTTTTGCCGTGGCCGTCGCGTGGTCCGGTTCATCCTCGAAATTAAGAATATTCCTACTCCCGTGCCGTGGAAATGCGCGTTTACACGAACCGATGCACCCGTATCGTCGTCGCTCGTCCACGTTCTTTCAGCGAGGACACGGTGTTTTACCGATCGCGAGGATCGCAGGGAAACGTTCCGCGATACAGGTGCATCTATTCGCGGCAGATTGGAAGAGTTTCGAAACGAGGTATCCGAGGAAAATCGTTGGAAACGATTTCGCTTGGTGACGGAACAGACCTGAGACTAGTCTTAAGATAAAACAGGAATAATCTTCTACAATTTGGTTTGCTGTAGATGAGGTAGTTGGTTGTCTCGAAACAATGCGGTAACACGCGTACACGTTCCCCATTTGTCGAAGTATCTGCCGCGTCTTTGGTATCTCTTCTATCGGTCTCCGTATCGAAAACGATTACTTTCGTCGTGGAAATCATCTCGATATCCTTCGTCCCGTTGATCACCCAAGTCCTTGCTCGTCGAGGCCCCTTCATTTCGAGGACTGCGTCAACTGGCCAATGTCCCCGGTGTAACAAGGTGGTCCAAGGATCAAAGGATACTGCGTCTTCCTCGGATAGTGTATACCGTCGCCTTGTCACAACATCTTGGTGAGGTAACTCGTGGTACCGGGCGGCGGGATCAGGAACGGGCTGAACGAATGGCCGCCCGGTCCATGGTGAACGGACGCGTAGCCGGACTGTTGGTTGTGACTCTGCGATGAAGTACCTAGGCCGTTTAGTATAGGTGAGCCGGTGTCGTGCAGCTTCCTCATGTGTTTCTTCAGGTCAAAGTTCCTACAGAACCCTTTGCCGCAGATCTTGCAGGAGAACGGTTTCTTGTCGTTGTGGGTGTGCATGTGGAAGGTGAGATTGTAGATCTGATGAAACGCCTTGTTGCAGATGTTGCACTTGTGCGCCTTTTCGCCGCTGTGCGTCAGCTTGTGATTCTTGTAGTTCCCCTTCTGATGGAACCCCTTGCCGCAGTGCTCGCAGACGAACGGCTTGTAGTTATCGTGGATGCGTCGGTGCGTGTTCAGGGTCGAGCTACGGTTGAAAGCTTTGTGACAGGTCGGACACTTGTGCGGCTTCTCCGCCGTGTGGATGATCTTGTGCCTGCACAGGGTGCTGGCCTGGCGGAAGCCCTTGCCGCAGATCTTGCAGACGAACGGCCGCGCGCCTGTGTGAACGGGCATGTGTCTGGTCAGGTTATAGTGGGCGTTGAACACCTTCCCGCATACGGAGCAGGTGAAGGTTTTCTGTTTGTTCGTGGTGCTGCTGAGCTCGTTGTTCCGCGGACCGGGGCTCTTCTTCTCGCGCTGGCTCTCGGCCGTGATGGCGGCCAGGCTCATCTTCGAGAACGCTTTGTGGATGGTGTTGGGCATCGGCGAGTTCTGCGGAACGGTCGGCGTGGTGGGTGGCGGCGCTGGGAAGGCGTTCAGCAACGAGTTCGGATGATAGTAGAGAAGAGAATAGGGTTGCAGGAGATTCTGATGCCTCAGCGTTGGCACGTACTTCTTGAAGGCCGATTCCAGGTGAGCGGAGTAAGTTAACGAAGGGATGCTAGGCGGCGGAGGTTGCGGCGGTGTCGTTTGCTGATTACTGCTCTGCTCGGTGAGACGTTTGTCCGGTTCCATGATCTTCGCGATAGAGAAGGTCAAGTTCTTGCAGGGTGCCGGCGAGGTAACCCTCTCTGGCGGAAGGCTGGTCGGTGTTTCGGTCGCCATTGTGCTGCCGGTCGAGAACGGTTGCATGGTAGAGACCTGCAATGGAAACGCACCAGGATCAGTTTATTTTCCCGTCGTACAGGTATTCGGTTTGTTTTCACGGTCGAGGCCACAGGGGGGATTTCACGGGTATGGGCAACGACGAACCCAGCCCTGTATTTAACACCGCCCATTTACGATTCGGTGACGCTAATTTGTGGCGTTCGCTACGTAAATGCGAACGACGTTCGAGAATTATGAAACGAACAACCATCCGGGTTCTTCGATTTTATCCTTGTCGTACGAGCAACCTCCGTGCGATTATCTCCTATAGGTTATTTCAGAGTCGCAATTTTCGAAGGTAAATTTTGCGGGAACGAAGGAATACGTAGGATGAACGGCGAGTTATCGAAAGAAGGAAGAAAAAGGAAAGAGGAGAAAGGAGAACGATGTTTAAAAATCCATGGTAACCGAATGGACTGGTCCGATTACTGGCACGATACGCAGCGTACGCGAGGCTTCAGCGGTCGCATGATGGGGGAGTAGCCAAATCATGGCGATCAATTTGATGACTTCGAGGACTGTCGTTAGTGGCCGCTACAATCCTCCCTTCGCAGAAGTCTGTTAGCGTTTTAGTGCACGTACACACGCGGAGAACGAGCGGAACGGAACCCACATGTCGGCGAATCCGAGTGAAACATGTGGTACCGCTATTATATCCACTCAATTGGCCCTCGTGTTGACATAAAAAAAGTACGCTCCGCATTGAACGATGGGGGCTGGCAAACGTCGAACGGCGACGAGGGAATGCTCTGTTTCGCACTTGGTCTCTAAGCTAAACGCGACTAAACGTCGTCGACTTTTACCATTCTTTCTCCGCTTCTTCTTCGCTTACGTTGAAATTGCGGAAATTTCGCGAGAGAGGAGGCAGAACCCTTACGGCAAGGACGAATCGCGTAATCGTGGCGTGCTGCGATACCGTTCGATATAATCACGTATGCATACGCAATTTGAATGTTGATTCGCGCGCAAAACAGCATGAATATACAGGTAGCCATTAAGCATGTGCAACATGGAAAAGGGGGATGAATGGCGGGGCTGAATGAGTCGCGAAATGGTCAGCACAGTTGAAGAGCAAGCTTCCCCGAGGTATCACGAAAGGTTTGCACGTCGAAAAGTAGAAATGTTTGCTCCGTAGAATAGCGTTATGTTTGGACTTGGAATGACGGTTGGAATTGGATAGGACCGCTGGCTGGTGGCTTCGTAAAACACTCGTTTCTCCTCCACCGAGCCTTACACGTCCTCCGCGAGGCGGAACAAAGATGGAGAATTCTCGCGTGCACGTACGCCGAGGAGAAATCGTATCTGGTCGGGAAATCTTCGAGGAGATATAAATTCGATAAGCGTAACGCGACGCGAAAATTGCAGCAGCGACAGCGCGAGATATCCGGCGTGGAACGGGGAGAGAGCAAACGCGATGCTTAACCACGATGAAAAATGTATGCTTCCAGAAACGATGGAAATACCGAACCCCCGTCGACAGGGTGGAATATGACGCAGTGGTCCTGCCCAAAAGCTCCGCCCATTAGCCGGTACCTTTCGATTGTCCCAGAGCGAAAGGCAGCCCTAATAACCGGGGAACAAGGAGCGGAAAAGCAAGGCCGGTGTGAGAAGCGAGACTCGAGAAGGGAAACGATCTCCTCGCGCACCCCCGAAACGCCCCTATGACCTATAGAAAAGCGTAGACGTCGACTTCGTGGAGCCATGGAGCCGCGCAACTGTCGACGTAAATGACAAAGGATACGATTATGTGCCTTCGAGTGCCTGCAAACGCGAGCTTCGACTCCAACCCTCCTTCCTTTCGTGCCAACTTCGATTTCCACCCCTCGCTCCTCTTCTTCTTTTCCCTATACTTTCTTTCAAACGCCTTTCTCGCACAGTCTTTCGCTCCCTTGCTTAATCGACAGTTTTCTTCGCTCTCTACTCTTTGCACTTTTCCCTCTCTGCCTTTGCTTCGCTCGTCTTTTTCGCTCCTTTCTCACCCTTTGCGTTACCTTTCTCCTTCCTCGGCTTTTCCTTTACGCCGATCTTCTCCCTTTTGCGATTCAAATGCACCTTCTATCTCTCTCTCCCCCTTTTACGCCGAGCGTGTCACACCGACTCTGCCTCCTTGTCTCTCGCGCCCCACAGAGGCAGACCTCCACTCGGTGTATCCCTCTTTCTCTCCCTCTCGCTGGCTTATCGTCACTTGCCGTTTTGTAACCCGTCGCGGTCGAACCGGCGAGAGAAGAAGACGCGAAATGCGGGGTGAAACGGTGGGGATCGAGGCAACGGGATTGGCCAACGGATCTATCACCCTCGGAAAAGTGACACGAGAGGGGAGAGTCGTATGGGACGTGGTGGGGGGTAGTATTGTTACAGTACTTAACGAGCGGTCGAGGTAATCAGTATTGCTCCTTGCGGCAGCCGACAATTCTGCCAATTTGCTTCAATCTCGGCTGAAGCATGGCCGACCCTACTCCGGGACCATTTTGTTTCCATCTTGCTCGATTGCGATCGATCCCGGCCGAAATTCGCCAATTTTTCACCACCCGTTTCTCCACGCGTCACAACTCGCGTCCCAACTCGCGTCCATCTTCTCACCCCCTTCGCTTCCCCGAGCCTTCCCGACCCTTTTTAAATACGCCTGTAACCACCTACGATCGATGGGAATTTTTGAGGGGTTGTTTAACCGGTCGTTTAAGGGCTTGTTTATACGTTCGCCGAACGCGTGGGTACCGGCGAAGAATTTTTGGAACGCGGCAAGGACGGTCGCGTGGTCGATAGGAAGGGTTGAAACCGGTACCCGGCTTTCGTGAGCCACTCGATGAACACGGCAGCACCCCCGCCGTTCCCATTCCCACCCCCGCCAGGTGAGGTTGGCGTTAAATGTACAAAGTTTACCGATGCGATTACAAATCGTCCGAAGAATTCAATCACCTACAGTAAACTATCAAACGGCTACGGGCGAATCGCTGGGACCCGAAGAAACTTGAAGGAGCTCGAAGGAACTTGAAATGGCTTTGCAAATTTACCCGTCCCGTTGTCGACCCATTAATTATCCCCTACCCTACCCCTATCCGACCGATCAGCCTTTCCTTTTTCTTATTCCACTCGATTCTTCCTTGTTTTTCCCGCCGCGTCTAGGTTGCAGTTTCCGACGGGCTCGGACCTACCCGACGTATCGGGGCTGAGTTATCGATACGTAAGAGAAATTTTAATTCCATCGAATGCGAAGTGGTTGAAAACGGATCGACAGGTTTATCAAGATAACGCGGTTAACCCCGAAACGGTGAGCAAGGATGATTCGAATCAGCGAGACTCCCCGATATGAACATTCCAAATCGGAAGGGGTGAAAGTGGGCGGATAGGAGTTTTGCGTGTACAGAGTGCATCAATCAGCGGGTCCTTCTGCGAATAATACCAGCTCATGAGGTCACACGCCTATCGCTCTTTTCCCTTAAGTGGCGATAAGGAAATGAACCGGCCCGGACGAATTTCGCCGCTTAACTTTATTACGATCGCTGCTTAACCATGGAAGATAGCGTGAAAATGTGTCGCGCGATCTATCTGTCGGGCGAGAAGGAGCGAAAATAATGAGGGATTAAACCGCCAGGGAAACGGAGAAGAATCGAACGGACTGGAAGCGAGAGAGGAGATTCTCGTTCGAATTAAAAGCTGTTTCCCTTTGCCGGATGTGAAAGAAACGACGCAGTTCTCGCGCGAAAAGCTGCCAGACACTGTGTAATTTTTATTAGAACGTCTCAAGGTCCGGGCGACGTCTTTGGTGTGGAAGAGGCCCATTAGCCGGAGCCACCCTCATTGTTCCATCCCTGACACTCGGCCTTCCGTGATATGGCGCGTGAACGGTTGACATATAATTAGCATTTGGGGTAACGAAAGCTCGACTGAGGATGACAGGAGGCACAATACACACCCACTTGGTTATCCTCTGTCCCATAACTCGGCCACAAACCCGCCCTTTCTGTCCCGTTCACCCGGCGGGTGCGCGTCGCGTAAGCCGATTCGAAAATTAGCCGGCTATATAATCTTTCCGACCGTTTCCACCATCTCTCCGCGAATTTTTTACCTCTCTCGCCCCTCGTCTTCCCTCCTTTCTCATCTGGAGCATCGACGAATCGCGGACGAACGGGTGGATACGCGGCTGAAAAGAGCGAAGAGTAGAGACGGTAGGTGAATTTTGTATTCGCTCGCGAGGGTGGTAAACCGGCTGGAATTTGAATTGCAATTGTGCCGAGAAACGAGGGTGAAACGAAAACGATCTCGTGCGTTTTTTTTTTTTTCCCTCTTCTTCCGTTTTTTCCTTCCTTTTTTTCCCCCGGGAATTTAAACGCGCACCATGACTCCTGATTTCGAAGTTTCGCGTTATGAGGAGGACTCGCGGAGAGGGTGATTTAAAGTTAATTGGAGAGTGGCGGTGGCAGAGGCGAAGAGAGGCGAAGAGGAATAAATTGCGAGTCGCCTCGCACGAATCGGAAAGAGGTAGGGGGCCCCCGGTGTTATATTCCGCCCTGGTGTATTCTGAATTAAGTCGCTCAGTTGTGCGCCGTTTACTTTGCTCCTCGACTGCTCTCGAATCGTGTACGGGGGAATGGCTTAATTTTAAGCAACTTTTGCGGCCGTTCCGCCAACTTTAAATCTACCCGGCGAACAATGTTGCGCCGACATATGCACGCGCCAACGACATGTCTCGATGATACCTGAAAATTACCTTCCGTGCATCGCGGCTATCTATCCGCCTTGAATTTCCTCGCGAGCCAGTCGTACTCGAGGGTACTATCCAATGGCACACCTGCAAATTAATTCGCGACGCGTTATTGAAATCGGCGTCTTCCTGTCCGGCGGTTCCCCTGTTTTCCTCGCTGTTTAATCGAATTTTTCATCGGTCGAGACTCGCCTGTTATCGAATATTACCGGAACAGAGAAACTCGAGGGAAGAGACAAAATTTCAGTGGGAAAACGTAGCTTGGAACAAAAGGGGCATTGTTTAAAACGAAAACGAAGTGATTCCGGAGAGCCCTGCGTATGAGCAAGCGTGCAAGGGTGGAAAAAAAAAAAAAAGAAAAAAATTGGTGCCCACGTGCGTGGCCGTATGAATACGGGCGGCTTTCCAAAATGGCAACGAGTCCCGCTGGGCTCGATGCATCTCGAATTCACGTAGTTCGACGTATCGTCGAGTCGAGCAGAGTTGGCGGGGGGTTCACAGCTGCGCAGTCTACGGGGGTTTGTTACCCCTCGCCCCGTGGCGTTTCAACTCCCGGTTGGAACACCTCGTTATCACCGATTCGTCCTCCTCGCGTCTGCCCTTAAGTTCGGCCCCGGATATCCTCTTTCGCTTCCAACGGTTTTTCAATTTTTTCCCGGGGCCGTCGGGGGTAGCTTCTCCGGGATCCCGCGTCTCGCGATTGTCGCGGATATTTCACTCGAGAAGACGATTCCTCCTCGTCGAGATCTCGCGAGTCACGCGTGGAACGAACGACACGAGGATTCGACGGTGGTAGAATTAATTAATAATAAATTTCACGAGGTAAAAGGCATCGGATCGTGGAGGAACGAGGACAAAGAGGGCCGTGCATTGCACATAAAAGTGCACACGTGCCGGTTGCCTACGCGAGCTCACGATCGCCGCAGCAGGCGCCTGGAATCGCCGTCTGTGCGCGTTCATTTCGCATTTTCGGCGTCGTTGCTGCACCCCGCTGACAATGGCCGCGTAACTTGAGATCGTCGGCCTTCGTCGAGCATAATGACGATCGCCAACGACGATCATAATAGTCTCACGGAATAATAAGTGGGATAAAAGTCAGGAAAACAATTGGTACCGCCATTGTCACTTCGCGGCCCATTCAGCCACCCCACAGGCCTGTTTGCGTTGCGCTCGTTTTGTCGAGAAACTCCAGCAGGACGCGATGGGAATCGTTGGCTCTCGCAATGCTGGAAATCAAATTATTATCGACTCGCTGGAGGCTATGATCGCTCGGCTTCCTCCAGGTCGCACGCGTATATTCCCGCTCTTGGAGGATCTCTTTGGAGCGCGGCACACGAGCGATTAAATATTTTACGCCACTCGAAGACACGCGAATTTTAATCCCTCGAGCTGCGATTCGATCGTGAAATTTTGACGAGTATGACTTTAAAATTATATCTTTGATCGTGCCGCTAGATCGTAACTGGTCTCGTCGTTATAGCGCGAGAAGCTAGATCATTTGCCTATAATATCTTGTGAGACTCGTGGTAAGGAAATGGAAATACACAGGAGCCTCGCGGGTAAGAACCATAGGCACGTAGATAGAGCTCAACGTAAACATCACGGCTCGGGCCTTGGTTAATTTTCGACCGTATTTTTCCGTTCAGTCAGGTCTCGACTCGTCAGTTACGTGTTATCCTTTGTTGTGTTCGGACGAAGTGCCTCGACGGACGACCGGCTCCGCTGTTAACTGTGGCCCGAGGCATCGGAACTTAAATAGTAAGGTAAGAGGCTATCTATTATCGGTCGCTAGCTTTTTATACGCGATTCTCGCTAGATTGTAGTTGGTTTCGGTAAATACGCGAGAGATTTTCGTCTTGTCTCCTCCCACGCGACGCATGACCGTAGCGACAGAGTACTGTTGTCACGTGAGAGTGACTTACGACTGATAAGGGTTAATCGAGTAGTAGTACTCTAATAGAGTAGCATTATAACGGAGTAGAGTAGTATTGTACGCTTGGACTAGTATAATTTTCGAGGGAAAATTCGCGAAATATCGCGGACGCCCTAAGAACTATTTCGCTCCTTATCGCAGTCGGGATTGCGAGCCTCGTAGAGTTCCGTTCTTGTTCCCAGCCGTCTCCTTCCACCCATCTAGACAATGTACATTACAAAGGAGATTTTTCGTCAGGCACGCTGCGTACACACAAACGGTGGCGTACGTCTGCGAACGCCCTTCCGCCGCTTCCGCTCGCGCTATTGAATCGCGATCACGATTCTCGTAGGAAGAATGGACCAAACTCGACACCAACGGGGGATACTGCCAAGATGGATAGGGGTGGCACCGGAAGTCTTGCGTGCCATTTGCCTCGTACGACATACTTATCCACGTCTTCAGGAATCATCGGCTAGTGAATAAGGGATCTGCTCGAGTGGCGCGTGCCTGACCGCCTCCGGATGACGAGTCTATAGTCTACCTTTAAAATGATCAACCTACGCGGTATCGTATTCTCTTTTGACGAAAACGAAACGCCAGATGACGGGAACGCCTTCTTTCGAGACGCCAAACTCGAGCTTGACCTTTCGGTTAACCTACCCCCAACTGCTTTTCGCTTCGGACTCGTCGCTATTTCGTTCTTGCCGAAATCAAATTTTCGGTATCTCTTTTCCCAACAAATTTAAACGACCGGTGAAACGCGATAAGGGTAGAGTCGAGTCGAAATGATGCGATCAGACGTTTGAGATATTCCATCGGGACGAAATAAATTTGCAGTCCGCCATTTTCGCAACGCGTACCTTGTCAGAAGCCGTGGTGGTTCCAGTACCATCGACGAGCCCGTGAATTTTATAGGAGCATAGAACCAAGAGCACGTTCGTTCCTCGTGTTTTCCGACGTACGACCTAACCGAAGTTCACCGTCCCATGCCGTGTTTCTCGAAATCGCGAAATAAATTTCCTACGGCACGAACGAGCGAGCCAAGGGGGCTAGGGCATGAATAGTCACACGCAAATCCCGTCACGGCTATTGGTTCCTTATCAGATATCAGTTATGTGCTCGATTTGGGGTGCGTGCAGCCTATTACATCTGTGATCCATTGATAAGCACGTCAAATCCGCCAACAACACACTCCTGGCCTGGCGAACCGCCATTCGAAGCCCCTCGAAACCGCACTTCCTCGCTACTCGAATCGATTACTGAGACCTTCCCGCGATTGGAGTAGCTTCGATTCAACCTGTCTTACGGCGTGTCTCAATCACTCGTCCCTCCGTTCTATCCTCGTCCCTTTTCCGTCTGCAAAATTATCGACTTCTCCCCTCATTTCGGACTCGATCGAGCGCCCTCTGGATTCCGTGCGATCTTAATTTATGAGAATTTCGCCGATATCGTTATTACAACGCGGCGTTCGGGGTTCGAATCTCTGGGAAATTCATCGTCCGAGATTTCCAAGCGTAGGTTTTGCTCTGTGAGAAGGTATTTCTGCTATTTCCAATTACGCCTCGATAGAGGATTCGATGGGTTCCCAGCAGATTTAGAAACGCGGGATAGCGATGCGAAATCACGGTGGTGAAAATTTGAGAGGTTCAAAAAATCGTTTGCCAGGGGAGAAAGATGCGCGAAAGACGCTCCGTCGCGATCGTTGATCGCACGTATCCCCTTTCAGGGGTTAAGTGTCTACCGATTCTGACGGGTTAAAGTGTTGGAAAGAACTAGTCCGACGGCTGCCATCTGCCACCCCCAACCCCCGGGGGTTACTAGCGGAGGACGCAGAAGCAGAGAGTTCAGAATTCTCGCGAGTGGCTTGGACGGCTCAATGCCTTTAACCGTCTCTTGGCCACCCTCGAGAAACCACCCTCTTCCTGCCTCTCTCCTTCTCTCTTCTCTCTCTTTCTCTCTCTCTCTCTCTCTCTCTCTCCGGCTTTATCCTACCGTGAACCATAACGCGAGGCTTTTCATACAAGATTATATAGGATATTACGCATTAAATGTCGCAATTCGCTTTCTACCCCCCTCCCTCTCTCTCTCTCTCTCTCTCTCTCTCCGACAGTCTCTCAGACTTCTCCTTTCGAACGTTCAAACACGAAGGAGAACGATAAGGGAGAGCCCCTCGCGGAAATGGTTTACTCAGAAAAATTGGAAAAGACACACAGCATCGAACGGTCCGTTATATTTACTCGCGAAACGATCCTTGGCTTTTCTTCGCTGCTCGAGGATCCAAGGGAACGAGGGGGGTCCCGGTTCACCGCTGAGACGAAAAGTACTTTCCATGCGTGGTTGAAAAGCAATCGAGACAAACGTATTCTCGGCCGGAATTGATCCGTTCGGATTACTCGCCGATCCTCGCGATAATAAAACATCTCGAGCGGAACGATCTACATGCGAAGGGGTAAAGACTTTTACCCCCTCGCAACGAGGAGTCTACGCGCGCTGACAGAGCGAGTAACGACAGATGGAGACGAGGCAAACGAATAAAGGGAGGCAGGCGTAAACGAAACAATCTGCCAGCGGAATAAAGATCTCAATGCCCTCCCAATTAAAAAATCTGGGCTGCAGGAGAGGACGGAACGGAGGAAGAAAGAGAAGCGGGCACGCAAAAAGTGTCGTTCGTGCGACCCACTCCCCCAATTTTTTGATCCAGCTCGAGGCAGCTGGCTCGTTTCGTGAATTCCATTTGAATAATTCCATCGTCCTGGCGCGTGCCGACGCTTCGGCCGGACCTTCGGCTCGATCCGCCGCGAGATTCGCCTCTTTCCTCCGTGCCTCGAATCTCATTGGTCCATCGGGCCGGGGACACGTGGCCGGATGTCGGTCTACTACACCTTCCAAGCGTTTCCGCTCGCCGATGAATAATACCGTCTCGCCTCGTACCGCAACGCTCGTCTTTCGATCGATCCTTTGTTCGCCTCCACGCTCCGTCTTGGCTACGCCTGGCCGCAAAGGTGTGCACCCGGAATTCGAGATCGGTCTAATTCCATCGAGCGAGCGGCTTTGACGGATTAATTCTGCAATTCCGCGTGCCGAGCTCGGTTTTTCCGACTCGATGATTCGCTGATTACGAGCTCCACGAATTTTCAGAGGATCGACCATTGCGATTGCGGCGACGCGTCCGAAATTCGTCGCGATTACGTTACGAAAGGGGGGACGAAGACGCGAGTGCTGGCACGGCGATCGAGTTCCGTCCCGGCTGCTCTCGTTGATCGAATTCGATTGGAAATTCGAGAGCTGAGCGGGGCCGAGAAGAAGGAAGCGAATAAAGAAAGAGACGGGGGTGGCGAGGCCATAATCAAAGTGACCACTCGAGGATTTATGCGATAAACGGCTGGTAGGGTCGCGGAAGGGGACGCGGTGTACGTCGATGGAGGTGAGAAGTTTATTTAAGACCAAATCATCCTTCGTCGATTAAGGTAAGAGAGGGTGCGTGCAACTGGGCGACGGGGACGACGTTGTAAGAAGGGAGGGAGAGGGAGGCGGTACGTGTTATTGCTTGTATTGTGGCGCAACCCCTCGAATCGTCAGTAGGGGTTGGTTTTAGTCGGCAAACTCTCCCCGGAGACTTGGAAGTTCTCGTTGCCGTTAAACGGGACGCTGACACGGGGGCTCCGACGAAAGCTACTTGTTGGCCAATAGCGAGGAAACGCTATGAAACGCAGCCTAGGCAAGAATCCTTCGACTCCCGTCCTCGGACGAATTTTTTCTCCGTTTATGAACGTGCCCAGACCGGACACCGGTGCGACGAAGAACGAATGCGTCTCGACGACGCGAGATAGTTGGCGGAAATAAATTTCGTTGCCTAAACCCCGCGTAATCTGCAGTTTGCCTTGATTCACGCGCGGGGCTCACGAAATAAGCGTTAAAAAGCCGGGAACCCACGAAACAAGGGACTGGAATAAAACCCGTTTAACAGATGCACATGCCGCCTTTACTCTCGCAGATAGACAATCACGAAGCCGAACCGACAGGCAGCAACAACGCGAAAGGATATTTTTCTGCAACAACCGTCTGGTCAGATCGATATCGTCTCCTTAACATGCCCGTAGCAACTTGTCCGCGAATAATTTCCTTATCTCGGCGAGGGCGAGCATTATGAGCCCGTGCCTGGCCCCGTAAATATTTTCTCTCCGCGTTTCTTTCTCTCTCCTATTCCCTCTTCCTCTTTTTTCTCCTCTCTCTCTCTCTCTCTCTCTCTCTCCGTTTTTACCAAGCATTCCACTTCTCACCTTCGCAGCAGGTACCTCGTCGAACCGAAATTTCCCCGGCTCGACCTCGTTTGCATTAATTATCCTTCGCTGTATTCCGTCTTGCGCGTAATTGCGGATGCACACGCACGCTCGTACACACGGATTCACCCACGCGCATGGACGCGCCACGAACACAGGCCCGACGCCGTGCAACCGTACGCGTTTATCGCCGGCATAGCAGATATATATCGGGTTATATCAATCTTGCTAAGTGAGCAATGCATATGCTTATGGCGACGGAAGGTTTTCGACAAGCGGCAGAGAGAAACGGAAAAACGTGGAACGAGCGAGAGCGTGGGCGTAGAATGCCCGCTGGGTATCGTTCTTTTTATGCATATGTATGCATATGTATGCACACGCATGCAACACCGGCCGGATATAAACACCTGCCCATCATGCTCGCCTTTGCGTCCCGTGGTCTTCGTCCACGTGTGAAGGGCCCTTTAAATTCTAACGGGGGAGTCGGGATATTTATTGCCAAAGGTGCTACCGCGAGCGTTTATGATGCACGGTGAATTAACGATGCCAATTAGCCGCGGACAAAAGTCGACATTGTCGCGTTATCTCGCACCTGACGACGATTATAACGACCCACGTCGGGATGCGTTCTTTATCGATTGCTATTTATGTAAATACGTCGCTCCCTTCTCGCGTCACGGTTTCTCGTGCCTCGATTTCGATACGCCAATGGACTGCCGCTCGTCGAGATGGACGGGTCCCGGTAAAAAAATGATCAGTTAGCCCCGTTTCGTTAGTCCGGAACAACGGGTTCACCCTGGTCGGCCAGCCCACGAGGATACGAGACAAAAACGGGGAAAAAAAGGGAAAAGAAGAGAGGAAGCTCGTCCACTTTTTGAAAAGCACTCGGTTCCTGAGCAGCGAATCTTATCTGATGCCGAGAGCTGATTGATATCGCGATATAGCCCTCGAGAGGGAGGATCGAGTCTCATCCACCATAAACCGCCCCCATCGTGAGCTTTATGAACCGGCTGCGGGGGCGGGGACCGGTGGTGAACATTTAGTGCCTTCGAGGTAGGTACACATTTAATCGTAATCTAATATTTAAAAGGTAATTTCACGGCCTGTTTACTTCCTACGATCCACCCTCTACCCCGTTGTCGGTTTTTCCTACCCTCCTCGCGCGCTTACCATCGACCACCGCGAATCGTGAGAATCGACGTACGACGAACGGATCGATCGCGATCGTATCGCGCGAAAATCGTTGCGGAAAATACAGGCATACCTTGACACGGGCCGGGATTTTTCCTTCCCCTTTCCGGGAGTTGCATTCGATGGAAACGGCCGAGGAGTATTCACGGAATGGACGGAAAGCGAAAAAGCCAAAGGCGATTGTTTGTACCAGGAGAAGCCAGGCATCGCGAGCGAACGGTAGACACGATAGACACGGCCGCGTCCACGTGGCGGTATAATGAAAAAGCTAATATATTCGTTTACCGCTCGTAAACAAGCCCGGCATTGTTATTATCACGGGCAAGCCATTGCGATTAATCGTCTGCCGTTGATTCATTCGGCTTAATTTATACGTAAATTATACCCGGTCGCCCTTTCGGTGCTCAGTGAATAAGCATGAACTTCCGGTGTCCATAAACTTCTAGCCGTTTCATTCTAGCCGTCCTCCGTTACTTCCCCACTCGAGCACGAGTTGCGTTCCTCGCAGCCGCGACGAAAATTCTGCGTTTCGCGAAAAGGGAAAAATTCGGGACGCGGGTCCTCGATTTTCCATACTCGGCGAATTCGCGGACAGTTTCGTACGGGCGTCGCGATGCTTCGACGGTAACCGATATTTTCCTGAATTTTGCTGCTCGATCGCGCACTTCCGCTTTTCCCAACTTCGAATCGAAACTTCGCGACGAAGGATCGAAACGTAAAGGTCAAAGTGGGGCATTCGACTGCGACGAAGGTCCACCGCGACGCGAAACTGCCTAGAGCGCAGCAGGATAGCGAAATACGTACGCGATAATCCACTTTAATCGGACGAGCATGCGAGATACGTCGCGCGAACGAGGTCATCGGCTAATGGAGGCGCGCATAAAAATTAAAATAGCAAATTGGTGACACGGCAGCCTTTTGCATATGCATAAGCAGCGCGGATCGCGAGAGCGTTCGTGTGCGCGTTCATTCAAAACGGTCGGTTAATTAAAGTAATCGAGATAATCCGAACGGCCGAGTAATTAGCAGCTGATCGTATGCATCGACCTCGAAGTTGTTTTTAAGCCGTTGAAATGGCAGCCTGATAAATGGTACCGGGCCGAGCCTCCAGATCGAGCTTCCCCCGAGGATTTCTCGTACGCGGGGATCGACGGCGAGAGACGCGACCAAGATCGAGGGTACGCGATGACGTTGGTTGAAGGAACGCGACGGTTTTAAGCAGTCGCTAATACGACGCGTGTTAAATTGCATTACATCTGCTTATTAGTCACGGCACGGGCAAGCCGCGTGCGACGTTGAAAAGGCAATCGTGTAATACGTCATAATTTCCATAGCGTGACTGGACACTCCTCCGGTGCCCTCCATGCAACATCGCGTTAACACCTATAAATGGGAATTTATTATTTTCCCGTGTCTCGTGGAAACATGCCTCCTTGTCCCGCGTCTTATCTACCCCGTAATTAAATAACTAGGTAGAAACATTTTTCCCGGGAATTAATTTCCACGCGAACCCACCTTTTTCCACCTTGTCCTCGCGACACGAGTCTCGAAATGAGAAATTTCCCGGGGAATAAGAATCTCGAGGAGAGTCGGTTGGACGAAATAAAGAACCGAGCCGACTCGTTTCCAGCAGGAACTCGTAACTCTTCCCTCTCCTTTCCTCCCGTGCCCCCGTAAAACGTGTTAGAAACATCTCTTCTAGCGCGATAATCGCGCGATACCGCGGCCTCTTCCCTCGCCGAGTGGCGTCTTTTTTACGGCTCGCGTTTGTTCTCCAATTAAAACGAGGTCCGCGCCGGCCACCTTTTACGCCGGTTCTTTACCGGCGCGAGAAGTCGAACGTAGTAACCTTTCTTGCGCTCATTTCTGCCACGCCGATAAATAGTCCTGATACACATTTCGACGCGGCCAACCTCCTTTCCTCTTCTGCACGCTGCAACGCGTTTATGGAAATGCTCCAACACATTGCGCCGTTCCACCCGACGAGTTTCCATTTGCGGACCACGATTTTTCCCTTCTTCCCGCAACGCGCCCGTTCCGCGCGAATTTCGCACGTCCCCCCCCCCCCCC
>NW_016908357.1:3017911-3038726 GCF_001483705.2 Eufriesea mexicana
CCATCCGCCCCTTTCACGAGACGCGCAAGAAAATACCGCGGCGTGCAACTCGAAGACGCCTCTGCGAGTTTACCTAAGGCAAACGGCACGCGATCATCCGCCATGCTCGCATCACCTGCCCGTCGCTCGTATATTTTTACTATAAAGTCCGACTCGCCGCGGCCAACGAGTCGAATTAACGTCGTCGTTCCTTTCCGAGATAGTATAGCGGGGGTTGGGACGCGAACCGATATCTCCGATCTGGTGTAAAAGACTGGATACGTCGCACCTTTCGTCCGTTGCGAACGCTGCCGTCGATAATGAGACACGGAATATCGTCATCGGCCAATTAAACCCGCCGCGAGGTGTAGCCGATAGAAATTGCTCGGTCAATGTCATGACCGCTGTTCCGCCGCAAAATTCGACGCTGCAGACTCTGCTAAACGGTCAAATGGAGTAGTTGATTAATTTTACATAGATTAGCGAGCGAGCGTGGCCGTCCTGGTTTTTCGGAACACCGTTGTATACACGCGACCTCGGCCGCGCAGGATTTCATCGATCTTGCTGGATTTTTTCCCGAAATCGACACGGTTCCACTCGAAATCGCGGAGAAACTCGTTGCTTCCGCGATTCGTTGCCGTTCACAGCTAGCGTGGAGATTAAAGGGAAAAAGCGAGGGAAAAGTATTCGAGGAATTACTCGGTGCGATGAGCGAAATGGAGACGAATTCGGTGGGAAAAATCGGGGTGTATCTTGGAAGGAGCTAGCGAAAATTCGGCCTCAACTCGGGGAATGAATAAAGGGCACGTTGGTACACTGCAATTCGAGGTTACGTCGGGAGGAAGTGGTGCATTAATTTCGAGTTACCCCTCGAATTTCCTTCAACCCCCGTACGTGTGAGCGACTACGACGCGGGCACTGGGCTTGCGAGTAGCAGTTACCCCGAGGTGTTCGGGACGGCTGGTAATTTGTAGGTAGATATACGATAGACAATAACACCGGTGAGGGGCGGCAGCGCCGACTAATTTGTTTATCATAACTTTATCTTGATTTATTGCGCTCACGGTGCGCGGCCGTTTCGTAACGCCAATCGCGCACGTTCGTGCGCGCCCTTCGACGTATTCACACGTGCGCGAATGAAAAAAATGGAATCGCCGGAAAAATGGTCGAGCGATCGCGTTCTTGGCCGATTCCATCGCTCTCTCTCTCTCTCTCTCTCTCTCTCTCTCTCTCTTTCTCCCTCTGTCTCCCTCTGGTAAATAGGGAATGCGCGTTCACCGGACGTTCGGAATTCTATCCTCTTTATTCGACGGCTTGGCAATCGGACGAGTTGTTACCCCCGTCGCGTGGTTATCAAAATCGTTCCGTTGCCCGATTCCGAACCCTCGCATCCGACTGGACAAAACTGTCGGCATTCACGAGTACCCGCGGTAATTATAGATTCCGCGATTGTTTCATCGCGCGTAAATTAGCCGGTGGAAAAATGCAGTCACGCTAGCCGGGCTGGCCAGCAAGAAGAAAGCAACGCGACGAGATAAAAAGCCGCGAGCTCGGTGTCGGCTGGCGCACGGATCGAGGAGCTAATTTTTTAAAGAGCACAGCGAAAAGGGGGTGCGAACAGGCGGAGCAACCCCCGGCCACGCTCTATCCCTTCCTCGCCACCCTCTGCCTCTATCTTTCTCCGTTGCAGCTCGATCGGCGTGCACGCGAGCCTCTGGAAGAGCTTCGTGGCCGGCTCGTATTTCTCGCCCTCCAACAAGATACCAACCACCTTTAGCCCCATCCTCGACCTCGCGGCCACACGTACCGCTCGCACGTACACGCGCGCACACGCGCGCACGCTGTTCCAGAGGGTAGATAACGTCTTGCACGTACACGCGTACGCGTATTCTCGGTGCGAGTGACTAACGTGTGGCAACCGCACACGTACACGTATCTCGAAAGGCAGATACCGTCGTACGTGTTCACGCACGGTGTCCAACACAGAGGGAGGATACCAAGACACGAAAGGGTGTGCTGGTATAACCGACATCCACCCGCCACGGTGCAAGCCCTGTAACGCTGCGAGTGCTATCTGGCCAACTATCGCTGATTCTTGGCGCGAGACGGGCCCACGGGGGGAGGAGGAAGGAAAACAGGCGGAAGGGGTGGTCTCCGGCTCGTGGATCGTTTAAAACAGAGCCTGCCACGGGAACCTTTGGCGCATCCGTGAAATATTCCATCGAGAAGCTTCGTTCTTGGACCGGCGTTAATCGCCGTCCCATCGAGCAGCAGATCGATTCTTCGATTCGCTGCTACGACCAACCGATTCACCGATCACTGTCGGTTAAACGAGAAAGCCGAGAAACGAGGGGGATGGGATCCGTTGAGGGCGAACGACGAGGATGGCCTGCACGAAACGAAGCGTCAGCGAGCGGAAAGTTTAACAACGAATGGAAAGTGCCGTGACAAGTGGCAGGAAATTTGGAACCATTCGACCCCTGTTCGGATACTTGGAATACTTTGGTTTACTCGCGTGATCTCGCCCCGAGTTTCGGTGTTTCGCCGGTGCCCCTTGGGATCCGCGATGGAAGGTATTTTAACGAGCGCGCGACGGATTTTAAGCTTACGGAGCCAAGTTTCTTCGCTTCCGTCACGCGTGACGACTCGATGAAAAATTTCTCGTCCACGGTGTCGAGAAGGGGTCGAGAAGGGGTCGAGAAGGGGTCGAGAAGGGGTCGAGAAGGGGTCGAGAAGGTTCGGTGAGATACACCGAGACGGCGTTGGTACACGAGGAAGATGATCGAGATATTTGTAACGTGGAGTAAAAGGCAAAGAATGTCGAAGAGTACAACGGAAGCCGGAGCTTAGCGTCCGGTAAGACCCAAGACTCTACACGGGGCCTCCTCAAATATTAGCGGAGGACCGCGGGGTCCCCTTTGAACTCGAATCCCCCGAAATTTCTATGGCGAATAATCGGAGACAGCTGGCACGATGCGAAATCAAGTAGCGTAATAATGCCCCGAGAACTCCAGCATCCGTAGCGGGGAAAATAAAATGAAAAAGAGGACAGCGAATGCACGCGCTCCCTTGGATTCGAGTGTCTCCCCGGTTTTACCTCGGTTTCTTTTTATTTCAAATATTTACGAAGCGAGAATATCTGCCTCGACTTATTTCGCTTGTTCTCTCTCTCCCTCGCTCCCTCTCTTTCGTCGAACATGAATTTTCATCGGTTAAAAAGCCCGACCGAGATAAGGGACGTTTGGAAGCGGTCAATTAGAAGAGCGATATACCTGTGCCGATGTACGCGCGATATCTTATTGTTTATAGTCGCCATGAAAGCCAAACGGCTTCCCCTGGCCGCTAATCTTTCATTGCCGGTTAATTAACGGCACACATCGTCGTAGCGACGGGAAATTTTGCAGGTAGCTTCGTTTATCTCTCTGTCAGTAAAACGGGGCGACATTTAACGCGGGACACTTAAAACGGAGCGTGCATAAACGGGAGCTGGATGGACTAATCAAGCGATATCTCTGTATTCGCGCGGATACGTGGCCACATCTCAGCGGTCTGATCGGTAATTACCGTCGCTGTATAGCCACGTTTCAGCCGTAGTCTCTCGCGAATAAATGACACGCGTCGGCCAGAGTGATAGGTATGCTAATCGCGTGGCCCGCTGTAAAATTTGCTCGTCAGCTGCCCCCGTTACGATCGGCAACAAATTCGACGTAACGAAAGTTCCCTCCGACACGGTCTCGACCCAAAGTCCCCGCTCTATCCTCGCCGAGGAACGTTTCTCCATCCGGCGAATCGATCCGACCACGCGATAATTCGGACTAAGGAGAAAAATAATCAATTCTGGGCGCGTGACGCGAGAAAAAGACACGGTCTGCCTTCCCTCCGCTGAAAGAAAACACGGAGAAAAGTCGCGGAGGAAGAAAAAGTGACGGAACCGGCCTGGTATCGGGCAGTTTATCCCGCGGGAGGAGCTGCGATACAATGAATAAAGAACGAAGCAGCTTGGTAGAGCGAGCCCCGTGAACGAGGCCTTATTGGGATATTAATCGTCGTACCAGGCGAACGCCCTGTCCCCGAGTGTTTGCACGAGGTTTGAAGAGGCTGCAACACCAAAGCTGCCTTGCAGCGAAACCCTCTCCGTAAAACCCCCTCCTTTTAAGCGCAACGAAACACTACAAGACCCCTTCTCCGAGCCCCTCCACGGTGTTCCTCTTTTCGAGCCGTGATACTCGAAAAGCCCAAGTACTACCACGCTCGAATACTGCTCGGATACTTCGGACACACTCGAACCCCGAGCCACTTAGGTAAGCTTGCGTACACGTTAGAGGTAGGTAGGTAGGTAGGTAGGTAAGTTGGTAGGCTTGATAGGCGCGTTGCACGAATGCTTCGAAATAATGGGCCGTCGATTGGCCGCGCTTGTTTAGAAAACATAAACCGGGCGAGCTAATTGTTCGCTAATTTCCAGTGCCACTTGTACGGCCGTTCGCCGATTAATGCGTGTGCCCTACGCACACGGGCTGTTTCCTTTCTTCGACAGCGCGTCGCCAACGTATCGCCGACGTATCCAAAACCTATCGCCAACGTATCGCCATCGTATCGCCATCGTATCGCCATCGTATCGCCAACGTATCGCCAACGTTCCAGGGTGAAAAAGCCTTTTGCATATGTCGTTTTCTCACATCGACGATACGTGTTACCGTGCGATACGCGGTACAGAGCGTTTCGAAAATGGCCTTTGATCTTCGCCGAATCTCCAGCTCCGACGCTTATCCCGGCTGGGAATCGGAATTGAACGAGAGCGACGGCGCTGGACGCACGGTTTCGCGTCTTGGATTTTCGTGGGATTTTTTCCGGAATTTCGTCGAGTTTCGTCCAGTTTCGTGACTCACGATACGTCGACTAATTTTTCGTTCGAACGACGTGCGCGTGTCTCCAAGGGAGAGATTCTTCCGTAACGGGGTACGTAGGTGCCGCATCGCGCTGGCCTGGGAAGGCATTCGAACGCGACGGGCGTTTTAATCCATTTAGTTACCAGACTGGAGAGAAGAGGTTCCTCCGTTTCATCCACTTACGAAATCTGGCTAATTGCGCTAAATCATTCGCCTCGTAATCCTCTTTCGATTATCAAATTGCCTACTCTCTGACGTGGTATGGATGCGCAATCTACGTGCCACTGACTCTCTACGTTTCGCGACTACAGTTACGAGCGATACCCAAGTACTGCTTCAAGAGAATTGACTTCACGATTATTCCTCTACGAGATTTATCGGTTCTGGTAGACAAGGAGAATTCGAGTACTTACAGAAAGCGTGAGAATTCAGCTGGTTGCTCGTTCGAGATCAGTTCCGTGATCTGAACACGTTCCGGGCCTCCGATAATCCTGAACACTTTCACCAAGCCCAGACCTAGGCAGGACTCGAAAACGCTGGTTTCGAACTACCCTGGCGGAGTTGCGGCATCAGCTTTTCGATTCTACTTGATCTTGCAGTTCGTTCGTCTAACGTGACATCGTAGTACCAGAAACAATTTCCTTTGGGTCACCAGTTCGAAGAGGAATCGATGCTCATGATGATACGCGACGGTCTTTGACAGGTCGGTATCTACTAGCGGAAAGTCTCTCGGATTGGCCGTCGACATTATCGAAAGCACACGTTCGGCCCTATCGCTTCGATTCTCGACTGTGCGCCATTGTCGCAGGGACGCTCGACACTGAACCTTTTAGCAGATTGCTACTTCCCGTTCCTCTGTCGGATTCGCGGTCATCTCGTCGACGAGTACGACTTCTCCGAACGATAGTCTTCGATAGGATACGCGCAGATGCTTCGTTCAAAGATGCTGCTCGAACTCTCTCATGCCGAGAAGCGAGATTCTCCGGATAGACGAGGTCTCAGTGTACCCGAGACCCGAAATCGTCAGCCATTCCGCTCAAACGTCGAATCCATTCGATTTCACCGTCGGAAACGTTCCGCCCAAAAGTCGAACACTGTCTTCTATAACATCAGCATCCTGCCAAAGCCTTGTCCCGATGAAACAACACTGTCGATTGCGCACAGACGAAAGAATTCGCGTGTTCAACGGCCGGATGTCGCTCTCACCATCCGAGCCGTAACCTCGCAATGAACCGGGCACACGAGAGATCACTTGAGGCTCCTCGGTTCTCTAACAGAAATTTTCCTCGCGATCCCGTGGTAACGTTGATCCCTGATTCCCTGGCAGATGATCGACGGAGATCACGAACGATCCGTTGGCCGTTGGAGGCGCCGAGTTTGCCGCTGCTGACGTGTGTGCGGTGGCTGCTGGCGAAACCCAACGAAGGTTTCAGCTGCAGACAGAAGGGTGAAGGGAGGTCACGAGTCGAAGGTAGCAGCAACCACCAATGGGGCGGTACCAGGGGCGGAGCAAAGAGCAACCTAAAAACACGCCCATCTCGTTGCACGATCATAGGCTGCAACACCCCAAGGAATGCTCCATCCCTGTCCCACTCTGTCCCCTGCTATCGTTCGTCTTTTCCTCCACGGCTACAGCCGGGCCACCTTTTTCTCCCCCACATTTTTTCCTGTTTTTTTCTCATTCAATTGGGACGAAGGCGACACGAAGCGCGGCGACGTTAAAAGTGCAGGCGAACGACGACGAAGCTTCCTTGCTCGAGTTCGACACTTTTCATCGATCCCTCTATCTCTCTCTCTCCCTCTTTCTCTCTCTCTCTCTCTCACTCTCTCTCTCTCTCTTTTGCTCTTGGTCAGCCTTGCCGGGATTACGATCCGCGATTCCATCGCTCCGTGGCTTTTCGAGGGACGAGGAACCGTGCTTCGAAATAGGATTCCTCGGTGTTAACTCGGTCTGATTAGATGTCCGTGACTCGACATCCACGACGAAAACGATCCCGCCATTCGTTCCGATCTTGCACGTCGATGATATTACCTTAAACTCGACTTTCTCCGATTCGCTGGATTCTATCTCAACGTTTACGGGGTAAACCGGAAGGGTAAGTTGCCCCGTGAAGTGGCAGCATCGCGGAGCATTAACGATCAAGGGAGTGGTACGCGTGCTTATTAAAAAAATATTTGCTTAGAAATATCCGGCGAAAGGTGAAAGCTGGCGGTGAAATGCATTGAAAAGATTCCCGTGACGGTGCGCGAAGGGTGAGTTGCATCGAGCCGCCACGCCGGCGGGGGTTAGACGAGAAAGGAGATAGAGACGAGGAGAGAGCTGGGATCGTGGGGTCGACGAATGAGCCAGCGAATGAATACCGAGTATGGATTCGTGAGGAGCCAATAGGGGTGCACGATGTCCTCCCTCGTTCGAGGAAGCCACGCCAATCGTGGGCGTCCGTCACCCTCTGGGCTTTTCCCGAGGGGTGGCGATGGTAGAGACGCATAGCTGGCTTCGAGGACTCTACCTGGCTGGCTGATAAAGACAGACAAACCTCTGTCTTCCGTGGCGGATCATGCCAGCTTTGCTAGGCAGACGACCTCGTAGCAACCACACCTCCACCTTTGCATCCACTTTCATTCACTTACAACCACTTTCTACTGACGCCAATGCTCTGACGCCTTTTCTTAGATTACGCGCCTGTTTCCTACCCTCTTCCGCGTCTACTGTGATTAACGGATTATGGAACTCGTCGGCTTGCTGGCACAGAGAGTGGTGGAGAACGGGTAGCACGGATGGAAAACGCGAGTACGTTTTTCCTCAGTTTTTAAACGGTGGCCAAAGAATGCGGGAACTCGATTATCCGATCGACGATTCGGTTGGATATTCGGACGTTTGCCTCGAGCATTCGGGTACGATACTTAGGGGGGAAAGACTCGTGGAGGAGGTTCGTTCGTCGCGTTAAGGACCGGCACGGTATTAACTCCTAGGAAGGGATCGTAGGGACACGCGTTATTTACAAATCTTAGGTTGAACGAGCTTTCAGCCTCGGCTGAAGTGCGAGGGACATAAAGCTTAATTCATTGTTTGCTTGGCGACGAGTTTGGCGCTGGCACACGTGGCGTGTCATGCGACAAACGTGCCCGATGCAGTGTCATACGCGAGCACTCGAAAGACAAAGGGAAAATTTATATTCCGATATCGACAGCGCAGTTTTCCATTCGCGTTGACGCGTCCGTCGATGATGCGGGATAAAAATTCGCGGAAGGAAGCGAAATTTCGACAAGTAACCGTTTGTCACCGCTTCCTGGAGCGATCAATTTCAATTTCTCGTCCGCATTGTATACTTTTATTGCTCGCCAGCCACGTTCATGCACGTCCCGCCTATATTTGCGTCTCGGTCGAATGAAGCAGCCAGTAGTGTCGGCGAGTAATCTCGTTTCCGCTTGGTCCACGAAGTTAAACTCCGTGCATTCGAGCAGACTAGCCGTGTCCTCGTGTCCACATCTCGTTTCGTTTCCCTTCGCCGTCCTCTTTCCAGGGAATCGTCCGCGGTAACTTCGAGGGGGAGTTACCCCGGACAATATATCAGTTTACAATGATAAAAAGCAAACACGGGAAATAACGCGAGGAATTACTGAACCAAACAATATGTCCCTCGTCTCTGGAGAGACCGCGTATATTTCGACCGAGCAGCTCGGCAGCATCCGACGGAGGGTGTGTGCCAACACATTTTCCTTACAATGCGTCACGATTTCGTTTTATTTCGTGCCGGGGCGATACAGCCGGAGGGACATCGGGAATACGCTCGTTATCACCCGTCCAAGGGGTTGGTCTTCCGAGTCGGCTCGATTGCCGGTTTCTTTCGTCCGAAACGGACGAAATCGACGTGACGTGTCCGGTCTACTAATCGGATTAATCGTATCCCGAACAAACGGAACATTCGATTTCGTCGGTGAAAGGTATTCGTCGTTTTGAAAAGCAAGAGGCCATAGCGTTATCTCCAGGGATAGAGGAACAGGGAGGATGACTAAAAATTGGTACCCTCTTGCTCGCGGGTGCCTCTTGGTGGGTAGTACTCGTGTAAGCAGTGACTAGTGAGGTAAACTCGAGTGTCTGAGGGGGAAAGGGGATATGGAGGGCCGAGGGGTGAGGAGTGGTCGTCGCTAGTGGGTGTAAGGAATGGAGGGATAGTAGCGAACCGGGCTATGTTGCCTACGGGGTTGGAGGAGGGATGGTTTTTCCTCGGTCTGAGCATTCCGTGGACGATATGCTGGTAGCTTGGCTCGCTTCGTCTTGGTTCGCATGCGGCTTGTACGCCTTCCCTATACACCTACGGTCTCGTCTTCGCTCTCTTTCGCTCCTCCCTCTGGCTCCCTTTTCTTCCCATCGCCTTCTTTCTTCCTTTCTCTCCGTCTATCCACGCGGCGTACACGCGGGCCACCGGCAAGAAGTAGACAATTCACAATTAGCAAACACAAACAGAAGTACGAGTGGCTTCAAGTTGCTTGGGACGCGGTGGCAACGGGCTTAGCCGGAAGCAAACGGTGGGGTAGGGACTTCTGGGATGCGAAGCGACTAGCTTGGCAGTCCCTGAGCGTCAGCCTCTGCTCCAGAATACTCTTCTCAACTCCCGGCCCAACAGAGACCGGCGAAGGCGCATGTATGTTCTGGAGATAACGGGTGTACGCTCCGATGTATCTCCTTTTCTAAGATTTACAGCGTGTCTGTCGAACTCGACTGGAACTCGACAATGTCGATCCAAGATTTACCACCGTATTCATCCTATTTCCCATTCGCGAAAAGATCATCGATGCCGAGATTCTTCGGTGCTTCTTCTCGTGCCAAACGACGTTCGATCGAACGACGATGCTCAACCGTGAATACGAGGGTACGTTTCCGAGAATACAATTTTTCTACTTGCGTAGCTCGCGATGTCGAGCAACGTCGCGACGGCGTCTCGGAACAGTGCTTCCGCCGATTAATCGGTCGTAGGATTTTCTGGTGCCGACTGGTCGTACACCCGGTATATACGCGCATCGGGCTCTCACCGTTGCGTTGGAACACTTGAAGCCCCAACCAGTTACGGCAACAATAGGCTTTGTCTTCGCGCCGTCGGCGCTCGCAAATTGGTAGAAATCTTGATTAAAGGTGCAATTCCGCTGCTGCCTACGGACAAATATGAATTGCACCCCCAATGCTCCCCGCCCCATCCCCCCGCCCCTTTTTACCGTTCCGACAAATGAAAATGGAAAAAACGTGTTGTGCTATACTTCTTACGGCGCGACAAGTCTGCGGCTTTCCAAGGATCAAGATTGGACTACCCCTTTGAAATCAGACACTGCCACATTAAGGATATTGTTGCCGGTTAAGAGGAACGGTGATCGTTTTCTCTCTGTACCATCAGTTCGTCTATTTCCTCGTTACCTCGTTTCACCCGTATTAAGAAAGATGTATTTATCGGGCCAACCTATCCGTCCGCGCACGGTGATTCGATTTCGTTCATGGTTCCACGAGATAATCCGATTGCGAGATTACACGGCGATTCGGATCGATAGAGCATGATCCTGGCAATGGGAAAGGGAGAAACAGCAAGACACGTATAGAAATGGGATAATAACGCGTTGTATATGACAGATGCGACAGGACCACTTGCGATAATCCGCCTTGGGCTTATCCCTTTGCAGTAAACCCTAAAATAGACCGTATCGTACGCGTGTCCCATCCGGAATTGCTCATTAACATTTGCACGAGTTAATTTATCTCGTAGGTAACCACCTTAACATTCGTTCTCGATGCTCAGATTTTGCCAATATCTCGCATGCCTGAATTCGTTTGCACGCCATATTTTTTTTCTTTTTTTCTCCCTATCGAAATTCGAAAATGGAGAGATCTCGACTTTATCCAATTGGAATCCCCTGCACACGCATCGACAGACCCTGAAGGCTTCGACGTGTTCATGCTCATCCTATGCAGAACACACATCACAAAACTGAGTCAATTTACATAACGATAATTGAGACGTACATGAAAGGCCGTTCCCGAGTCACGGCAATACCATCTGCAAACGGGCTTTGAATTTCGAAAAGCGTATCGATATTCCCCGCAATCATGTATCGACCCACAGCTCAAATTACGAAACAGAATTTGTGTTTTAAAAACGATTTCACTGGATACGTCTCCCGGTTTAATTTACGTGTATCGCGAGCGATGGAGTGTTCGGAAAATTCTGATAAAATGAGACGGAATATAGAATCAGTGGGAAAAAGGTCAGGATAATCGTGGTTTCAATTGTTTTCAAACATTTGTTAAATTCGTTTCTTGGGAAGCTAAAATTTGTGACAAGCGTGAAGCAGCGCGATCTATAATAAAGAGCATCAAACGTTATTAAAGTTGTACGTACTTATCAACTGCTGATACATCGGAAGATAAAACAGATTTCTAACATTAGAAATAGTAAATAATAAATATAATAAGGATCATTCTTTTATACGCATGAAACAAAATATTTTTTTATTTATCATAAGAGCAATTAACACTTGAATACCTCGAATTTAATGTATTTAATAATTGATAAAGAAATATTTATTGCACTTGTAGAAATAGATCTCTTTGCATTAGTTCTGTCTAAATCTGGTATAATTGAATAATTGAAAACCAAATTTTATATCCACGTATGAAAACTGTTGTATTATATAAACATATGTTATTGAGTTTTTATCTTATATGTAACAGAGAAAATTAAATTACGTCGTGTATATATGTAAATATAAAATATTCTATACTTCCCCTAGAATGTTATAGTTACATTTAGTTCTAATTCCGACCACTATGGATATTGTAATCTTATTCTATGCTGCATCGGTAAAGATGGAAACACCAGTAAGACACCTAGATCATATACTAAAATTACATTGAATGTTAGATCTAGTTTACGCCTCTTCTATGCCTAAAAGATATCTAAATTTATATCCATTGTAGAAAACTTCCAGGGGATAAATTCTATGTGATTACATAGGGATATAATATACAGTGAGTAGCTAAAAATAAGTGGCTATTTTAAACAGATTTTTATTTTGTTTCTATTTCTATTGAGTTTTATAGTCCGAATAAACTACGGTAGCAAGAAATATCAAATTAACAAATGTTTTAGTTCATTAGTGAATCCTTTGTTACTTTAGTATCCCTATAGATTTCACTATTTTTTATTTACAGATCACTATCAAGAACCAAGAAATTTTACATATACTCCATGGATAGCTATTTGCCTTGTATACTTACTGGTTTCATATTTTATGCCTTTGGCTTAAAATGGTGTTACGAATATGCCAAGTATTGGGTATCTTTGAGACCTAGAGATGATTCGCATGCCACAAAAGGACTCAGATTTATAGAGAAATGTGAAAGACTTATAAACAGACATCCTATAGAAGGAAGCTTGAAGCTGATAGCAACTGCTGTAGGGTTAGCTGGTACAATAACCGGTGGTTTACAACAAGTTGGAACTGTTTCTCCAAAAGTGGTACTCGCTACTATCTATTTGTTTTTTGCATTTTCTGGTCTAGTTGATGTTTTGAACTTTTATTTTCCTCATAATGTAAGCGAAGGATTGGTGAAACTGGCACTTGCTCAAAGCTTTTTCATAGAAGGATTTCTTTTCTTATGGGGAAGTGTTGGAAGTAATGCGTTAGTTGATAAAATCTTAGCTCTCATAGTATGGACAACAGCTTTGGCTATTACTTTAGAACTTGTCTGGCCCGAATTAAAACTTTTAAGAGCTTGTACAACGTTGCTTCATGGTGGTTGGATAGCACATGTTGTTCGTGTATACCATTCGGTACCAATGTTGCCAGAAGGTATTGCACTGATATTTTCTTGGCATGTAGCTGCTGCTTCAGCAGTAACATTATGTGTAGTAGCAGCGACGAGAAGTTGTGCTCCTAAACTGATAATGGAAGAACCACCAGAGATTCCTATTTATGACTATTGTCAAGAACCAGATCAAAGAATGTAGGTCACCGAAGTGAAAGCAATATAATTTTGTGCCAATATAAAATTTTAGCAATATGCACAAAAGTAATATTTTTAGAGTAGTATATTATTAGTACTGTAGTGCCAAAAAATCAAACAACATAAACTAATTACAATTTTTACACACAGTATTAATATTTTTTTACTTAATATTTATAACTTCATTTTTATAATACAACGAATGACTCTATTTTTAACTATACTTCTATACATGCGATAACATAAACAATTTTGTAAGACCCACAAATTGTAGGTAAAATACTCATTAGGAATTAAGAGGTGCCTTATTATTATTGCTCACTTATTTATTAATAGGAAAATGCGTAATTTCACATTTTGTAATATGTTTTTTCCTCCATAATCACACTGTATGTGCCAAAACAACTACTAATTATATATTGTAAATAAGTCATTTTATTAAACTTTACATAATCAATAAATTGTCGTAATTTATTCAAAATTCATTAATCACGTAATTGAAAAACCTTCCTTCTTTATAAATATGTTTTAATAACATTCTTCAACGGTAATTTTAATCTTCAATATACACTATATGATTCAGTTTATAAAACATGTTTATACGTTACCAAATTTATTATTAATGACAAATTAATATTGTTAATAACGAATTGTTAACAACGTAAATTTATAATAAAAATGAGAAAATTAATAAATTTCCAGATAATACTCGAACTTACATCGTATACATGTGCCAAAATATGCTTATAATTTACAAAATGTTTATAAATTATTACACTGACTGTTAATAATAAATTAATATTGTTACTAACAAATTGTTCACAACGTGTATTTATAATAAAAGTGAAAAAATTAATAAATTATCGTTTATTAAAGCGAAAGAATAATAAATAATGGAATCGGTAAAGGTCGAAAATTTTCAATCGGGGTGGAGGACTCGACCGATCGACGGCTATATGAGGAGCGACGCAACGCAGCAAAATTGTTCTGTCGGTTCGACTTCGGAAGTGTAACATCTAAATTTTCGTTGTGCGCGAGGGGCGGGAGGTCGAAGTGAGGTTGGGGGTTGACTACCCCATCCTCACCCCACCCCATTAAACAATTTAATTATTTTCTTTTTGTTTTCAGATATTAATTATATTTTCTTTTTCCAGGTTTTACTTTTCTTTTCTTTTGGTTATTTATATCTCATCGTTGGGTTCTTTATGTCTCATCGTTGGTTTCATTATGTCTCATCGTTGGGTTGTTCCTTACATTTGGTTTACCTTCATGGTTCATACTCGTTTCGCTTTTATGCTATTTCCTTGTACTAATCCGTTTCATTTCAGGTTTATATATTTTCCTTTTAGGTTTTCAAGTTTTTCAAGATTTTTCAAGATTTCATTCGGAAGACGTCGTTGAACGACGCGGGATGCGTGCGTTTAGACCTAAGTAGACCTAAGCAGACTTAAGATAGATCCCTAGACTAAGTATCATCATGTGCGCGCTATCGGTACAAAGGTAAGCTACCTAACATGGAGCAAATATATAGATTTCATATTTTTCCAACATTGTCCCTCTCGTTTACCAAACAGAACATGATTGTTCTCGCGATAATCGCGATCGTTCTTAAGTACGACTAGCTTCCGCGACGTACTCTCGTGTACTCGATAATTCCATGTTTCGTAAGTCATCCAAACGATTCGTTCCGACCCTCACCCTCGCCACTGCCGCCTTTGTCGCGCATCGGTTCTAGGGTGGTCGGCGGGCTGGCACTCATCTGGAATCAATACGAGGGTCTGTCGGCCTTAGTCGTCCTGGACACCAGTGCGTGCACGACCGGGGTATGGGCCCTGTAGCCGTGACATTGCACATGAGCCTGCAGTCAGACCCCATGGGATGATTAATTTCTCCCCCATGTGCCAGGGGCCTGCGTGACCGGCTACAGAGCCTCGCTAGGGGCCCTCGGGTTGATTTTGGATGTTTCGCTGGTTCATCGATCGCTTTCGTTCGCGAGTAAGTCATGGCAGGGTCTGTGGTCACTGGGTGCGCTAGGTTCGGTCGGGAGGGTACCGAGGCATGACGTTGTCTTGCACGCGAGAGTACGTCTCGTAGGCTAGTCGGTCTTTCGAATAATCGCGAACTCGTTCGGGCGCGTCGCGATTTTCTATTAGCTCGCGTGTTTGATATTTCATTCCCTATTTTTATGGGAACTTGAAAATGTCTTAGCGTTGCGACAGCAGAATTATAGTATACCGAATCGAATTCCCTTTGAAGGACACGAAATTTTATAAAGTGTCATTAGAGTCACTTTAATTTAATTCGCTCCAAGTTAGATTAGAGTATCTCTGATAAAGATAGCGCCAGCAGGCTGCGCCACTAGGGCGCATGTCGGGTCTCGATACGTAGCCACCTCCACGTGGTGAGACCTGGTAATTGGTATCGTTTTCCTTTGGGAAACGATGTCAAGCTAAGAGCTACGCACAAAGTATAACATATGTCCTATTTCCTGTGAATTTTCAATGTTCCATTTGAACTTTGAAGGCAAAGAGCAGGCGAAATTTGCATGACAGATACTTTGACAGTACGAAATTAACAAATTACTCAATTTCTACGATTAATTTATGAACTTTTATAGCTGGATAGCAAAGCTGGGTCTTTGGACAACATTCTCATGCAATTTTTGCATATAATTTGATGCTAACCAATTTATTATTATTAATTACTTGTCGGCGTCCGGGATTACACAACAACGGTCGGCGCGATTGTCCATCAAAATAAATAATTGTGAACAAAGCTAGTAGTAAAGTACGAACAAAAATGATATGTGAATATTCCCAAGGATTTTTTTTCTATAATGTCCACGTATAATTTGTAAATTAATTGCATAGAAGATTGTAATTAATGGAAAACCAATAGTATTATCGACATGAGATGGAACACTCTGGGAAATAAATGCACGTAACTAATTAATTTAGAAGAAATGAATGTTAGAAATTATATTAGAATGTTCGTAAAGTACGCACCTTTACGATATAGGTATAAAAGTTGATAAATTAATCGCAAAAATTGTGTAATTTGTTAATTTTCTAATGTCGTATGAAAATTTAGGAAACAGCGGTAGGTGCTATCTATAATTTTACACTGGAAGCTTGTGTTCCAGTGAAAAATCATAGTTGGGGTTAACGGTGCACAAGCTACGAGTGTAAAGTCATAGATCGCACTTATCGCAGTTTCCCAAATTTTTATTCGGCATTAAAGAATTACCAAATTACACAATTTCTGCGATTAATTTCTGAACTTTTGTACTTGCGTCGTAAAGGCACGTCCTTTGCAAACTTTTTGATATAATTTTCTATATTAATTTCTTCCTATTTAATTAATTACAAGTAATTATTCTCCGAATGTTAGAACTGAGTCGAAGATATTATTGGTTTTTCATTAATTACTATCTTCTATGCAATTAATTTATAAATTACATGCGCACGTTGTATAAACAACATCCTTGGGAATATTCTCATATGATTTTTGTTCGTATTTTACTTCTAGTTTTGTTCATAATTAATTATTTTCATGGAGAATCGTGCCGATCGTTGTTGTGAAATCGCGGACACCATCAAGTAATTATTAATAACAAACTAAATACAATGAAATTATGTGCAAAAATTGCATAAGAATGTTGCCCAAAGATCCAGCTGTCTGATCCAATTATAAAAGTTCATAAATTAATCGCAGAAATCGAGTAATTTGTCAATTTTCCAATTGCCGAAGCATCCATCCTTTTCTAGTCGCTTGCTGTCCTTGTCACAAGGACAATACTTTTACAGCCTATATGGACAATACTTTTGCCGCCTATATGGTCAATACTTTTGCCGCCCCCGGACAATACTTTTGCCGCTTCTGGACAATACTTTTGCCGCCTCCGGACAAAACTTTTGCCGTTTCTGGACAATACTTTTGCCGCCCCTGGACAAAACTTTTGCCGTTTCTGGACAATACTTTTGCCGCTTCGGTAGACAATACCTTTGCAGCTCGGCCGTTAAATTTTCGACCGATTTCGCGACTTTGTATTAGGATAACATGACATGACAGGAGGTCGCTCGACGAGACAGTTCCAAGAAATGACGTCATTTCCAAGAATTCTCAGGCAACGCTTCTGTAACCTGGTCGTAAAATTTTCGGGCGATTTCGCGATTTTGTATCAGGATAACATAACATGACAGGAGGTAGTCGACGAGACAATTCCAAGAAATGACGTCATTTCCTAGAATTCTCGAGCGATACTTTTGCAGTCTCGGCGAGAATTTTTCGACCGATTTTGCGACTTTACACTAGGATAATATAACATGATAGGAGGTCGCTCGTCGAGACAGTTCCAAGAAATGACGTCATTTCCTAGAATTCTCGAGCGATACTTTTGCAGTTTCAGCGAGATATTTTTGGCCGATTTTACGATGTTTTATTAGGATAACATAACATGAAAGGAGGTCGCTCGTCGAGTCATTTCCAAGAATTCTCTGGACAAAATTTTTGCAGTTTCAGCGAGAAATTTTTAGCCGATTTTGCGATTTTGTATTAGGATAACATGACATGCAAGGAGGTCGTTCGTCGAGTCATTTCCAAGAATTGACGTCATTTCCAAGAATTCTCCGGAAAAACTTTTACAGTTTCGGCGAGAAATTTTTGGCCGATTTTGCGATTTTGTATTAGGATAACATGACATGCAAGGAGGTCGCTCGTCGAGTCATTCTCAAGAATTCTCTGTACAATACTTTTGCAGCACGGCGAGAAATTTTCAGCCGATTTTGTCTCTTTGTATTAAGGTAACATAACATGATAGGAGGTTGCTCGCCGACCTATTCCATGATTTTACATCATCTCCAACAATTCCCTGGACAAACTTTTTCCACTTTGCAGTACATTTTAATAATTTTACTTACCTTATACTTACCTTATACTTACCTTGCTTACCTTCCCTTACTTGGATTCCTTTTCTTACTTACAAGGAGTGTGCAAGTCCTTCGGGTCACCGATTTAGTTGAAATTTTGTAGCTTTGTAGATATCGTCATGCGGTTTAAGAAAATATATTATTATAGCCGCAATTACTAAACAGTTTTTAAGATATTTGCGATTAAAGTTTCATTACATCGTTAATTAAACCTTTATTTCCAATGTGTTTTAAGTTAAGTAGTAGCGTAATTGGGACGATCGAGAATTGATTTACTGGAAAATCGGGGTTCGATTCCCGACCCTTAGTTTTGAGAATTTCTTTAAATATATTTTTTTGTTTTGTATTTATTTTTCGCTTGTGAAAACATTGTAAATACACAATTATAAATAAAATTTCCTAATAAAAGAAATTATTTTTTACGCTTTCTTACGCTAGTATATATTTATTACAAAATAATAAGAATACTATGCAAGAAAAATACTATTCTACAGCAATCTTATTTACTACAGAAAATACAAAACTATCGCTCATGTAAGTATTAATTATTAAATTAAACATCGTATAAGAATGTTGCCTATAATTCCAACTTTGCTGTGCAGCTATAAATGTTCCTAAATTAATTAGAAAAGCTTGGAAATTTATTAATTTTCTACTACCGAATAAAGAAAAATTTTACCGCCTACGATCAGCGCCATCTATGATTTGGCTCAAAAATCAAGAAAGTGAAAGGA
Source organism: Eufriesea mexicana (assembly GCF_001483705.2). NCBI lineage: Eukaryota > Metazoa > Arthropoda > Insecta > Hymenoptera > Apidae > Eufriesea > Eufriesea mexicana. The sequence continues at coordinate 3,036,432 of NW_016908357.1, forward strand.
ATATAGAATAGGCGAGGAGGTCGCCAAAGAGCTCGTTACGTGGCAGACAAGGACAGAGAGGGGATAGAAAAGGATAGTAGTACTCCGACAGTGAAAAATTAATTAATTACTCAATTCTGTAAATAATTTAGGAACTTTTATAATTCCATTGCGAAGCTTTTCGTAAAGAATTTAACTCTAAATTGTTAGTTATTAATTTTTGTTTGATGGTGTCTATGATTTTGTAACGGCGGCCATCACGATCTTCCGTGAAAATATTTAATACTAAACAAAACTAGAATCAAAATGTGATCTAAAGTTATATGAGAAGATTCGCAAGAACATTGTTTTTATAATGAGTGCGTAAAGTTTCATAAATTAATTGCGTAAAGGATAGTTATTAATGAAAAAACAATGGCGTCTTCGACAATCTTTGACAACAATTCAAATACTACGCAGAACAATTATTAATAATTAATTAATTGGGGATAAATTTCTATCGAAAAATATATTGGAAAGTTCTTAAAGGATCTGCCTTTATGATGCAGTTATAAAAGTTCATAAATTATTCATGGATATTGAGTAATTAGTGAATTTTCCACTACCGATTTGATTTATTAATATATATTCGAAGCACATAACCAGAGTTAGTAAACTGATATCAGAGCCATCTATGTTCTCGTTGCGGAACTGGAGCTTCGAGTCTAAAATCATAGATGGCTCTGATATCAGTTTACTAACTCTGGTTATGCGCTCCGAATATATTTTAATAAATCAAATCGGCAATGGAAAATTCACTAATTACTCAATATCTGTGATTAATTTATGAACTTTTATAATACTATCGAAAAACCAGATCCTTCACGAACTTCCACATATATTTTTCAATATAAATTTGACCCAAATTAATTAATTACTAATAATTGTTCTACCCAGTGTTTGAATTGTTGTCGAAGACGCCATTGGTTTTTCATTAATTACTATCCCTTACGCAATTAATTTATGAAACTTTAAGCACTCATTATAAAAACAATGTCCTTGCGAATCTTCTCATTAAACTTTTGATCACATTTTGCTTCTAGTTTCGTTGAGTATTAAATATTTTCACGGAAGATCGTGATGGTCGCCGTTACGCAATCATAGACGCCATCAAATAAAAATTAATAACTAACAATTTAGAGCTAAATTCTTTACGAAAATTATATAGGAATGCAGCCTAATATTCCAGCTTTGCAGTGAAATTATAAAAGTTCTCAAATTATTTACGGAAATTGAGTAATTAATAATTTTTCACTGCCAGAGCCATTTTATCCTTTTCTATCCCCTCTCTGTCCTTGTCTATCAAGTGATGAGCTCTTCGACGACCTCCTTGGCTATTTTATATTCCTATTACTTTTTTGATATTTGAGCCCAAATCATAGATGGCGCTGATCGCAGGCGGTAAAATTTTTATTCGAACTGGTTACTAGAAATCAATTGGACAGTAGAAAATTAATAAATTGCCAAGTTTCTGAAATTAATTCATGAACATTTATAGCTGCAGAGCAAAGTTGGAATTATAGGCAAAGTTCTTATACGATGTTTAATTTAATAATTAATACCTGCATGAGTAAAAGGCTTTGTATTTCCTGTAGTAAACAAGATTCCTATAGAAAAGTATTTTTCTTGCATAATATTCTTATTATTCTGTAATAAATATATACTAACATAAGAAAGCGTAAAAAATAATTCTTTTTATTACGAAATTTTAATTACAATTGTTTATTTACAATACAAAATGAATACAAAATAAAAAATATATTGAAAAACTATCAAAAACCTATGGAATGGGAAGCGAACCCCGGTCCACCACTATAGCAAATCTCGATCGTCGCCGTTACCATACAACTTCACTTGAAACAAATTAGAAAAAAACGTATGATTAAGAAAGTAATAAATCTTTAATTGCAAATATCTCAAAGACTATTAAGTAATTGCGGCTATAATGATATATTTTCTTAAACTGCATGACGATATCTACAAAGCTGCAAAGTTTCAACTAAATCGAAGGACTTGCACTCTCCTTCTTAGCTTAATTCCTCTCATTTAAATATCATTTAGACAGATATTGCACACTCTTTATTTTCAAATTCCAAAGGGAGCGCTGAAAATTTACAAGAGGTAGGAAATATCTTAAACTTTGTGCGCAGCTCTTAGCTTGGTATCGTTTTCCAAAAATTATTCTTTGGAAAACGATACCAATTACCAGGTCTCACCACGTGGAGGTGGCTACGCATCGAGACCCGACATGCGCCCTAGTGGCGCAGCCTGCTGGCG
>NW_016908357.1:3040363-3048247 GCF_001483705.2 Eufriesea mexicana
AAGATCGGCGAAAATTTCCGAACTTTACCGATTCCTTTAAAAGTTACTTTTCCGCTGTAATAACTAATAATTTATTAACTTTTTTGACTTTTATCGTTAATATACTTTGCAAACTATTTGTTCTCAACAATTTTAATTTGTTATTAGCAATAAATTTAATGATTTATTAACTTTTTGTAAGTTATGGATACATTTTAACACGAATACGTTGTTTGTTTAAGTAGTAGCTAATAATTGATTAATTCTTTTTATATTTATCGTTAATGTACGTTGCAAAATATTTGTTATTTACAATAAATTTATTAATTTATTAACTTTTTGTAGGTTATGAATACATTTTAACACAAATACGTTGTTTGTTTAAGTAGTAGCTGATAATTTATTAACTTTTTTGACTTTTATCGTTAATATACGTTGCAAACTATTTGTTGTCAATAATTTTAATTTGCTATTAACAATAAATTTATTAATTTATAACTTATTGTAAGTTACGAATACATTTTAACACAAATACGTCGCTTGTTTAAGTAGGAGCTAATAATTTATTAACTTTTTTTACTTTTATCGTTAATATACGTTGAAAAATATTTGTTATTAACAATAAATGTGGCAATTTATTAAGATTTTGCTAATTATAGCTAAATTTTCACGCAAATATGTTATATATACTAGTAATAGCCTATAATTCAATAATTTTTCCACTTGTATTATAAATTTACGTTATGACCAATTTGTTATTAGAAATAAGTATAGTAATTTTTACACCTTTGAAAGTTATAGGTACATTTAAACATTAGTATGATATTGTTCAAGTAATAACCAATGAATTAATTCTTTTCTTGTATTATAAATTTACGCTATGAACAATTTATTATTGATAACAAATTGGATTATTTATACATTTTTATGAACTATTACTGTATTTGAATGACGTCATTGCCAAGAATTCCATCCACTTACCTCTCGCAGCCCCAAAAATCGTCAAATGTCTAACTGAAACATCGAAAATTTACAAAAGATAGGAAATATCTTAAACTTTGTGCGTAGCTCTTAGCTTGGTATCGTTTTCCAAAAATTATTCTTTGGATAACGATACCAATTACCAGATCTCACCACGAGGAGGTGGCTACGCAACGAGACCCGGACATGCGCCCTAGTGGCGCAGCCTGCTGGCGCTATCTGTATCAAAGGTACCCTAATCTAACTTGAAGCGAATTAAGTTAAAATGACTCTACTGAGACTTTATTACATTTCGTATCTTACAAAAGGGGTTTCGGTTCGGTATACTGAAACTCTACTGTCGCATCGCTAAGATATTTTCAAGTTCCCACAAAACTAGGGAATGAAATATCGAACACGCAAGCTAATAGAAAATCGCGACGCGCCCGAACGAGATCGCGATCATTCGAAAGACCGACTAGCCTACGAGACGTACCCTTGTGTACAAGACAACTTCATGCCTCGGCACCCTTCCGATTGAGCCTAGTCCATGACCAGCCACTGTCTTACTCGTCAAGACTTACACGTGGACCAAGGATAGTCCCCGAACCAATGAAACTCCCAGAGTCGTTACGAGGGTCCAGCGGGGCCTTGCAAGCCAGACAGACACTTCGCGTCCCTGCCACACGGGGTAGAACTGAATCATCCCTGTGGTCTGACCGTAGACACTATGTCCGTCCAACTGCAGACCCATGCCCCAGTCGCGTACGACCAGGGTGCTGGACCCCCGCATCGATTCCAGAAGAATCAGTGACCCGAGGGCCACCCTGGAACTCGATGCATGACGAGATTGACAATGGCTGGAAATGAGTGTCGGAGACGAATCGTGAGGATGACTTATGAGACGTGACGTTGTCGAGTACATGGGAGTACGTCGCGCAGGCTAGTCGGTACTTAAGAACGATCGCGATTATCGCGAGAACAATTATGTTCTATTTGGTAAACGGGGGAGATAAGAGGATAATAGAAAATTGATATATTTCGCTCCAAGTTAGGTAGCTTACCTTTGTACAGATAGCGCGCACATGACACTTAGTCTAGTGATCTATCTTAGAACTACCTAGGTCTATTTAGGTCTAAATGCACCCATCCTGCGTCGCCCAACCATGTCCTCCGAATGAAATCTTGAAAACCTAAAAAGAAAATATATAAACCTGAAATGAAACGGATTAGTACAAGGAAGCATGATAAAAGCGAAACGAGTATGAACCATGAAAGTAAACCAAATGTAAGGAACAACCCAACGATGAAGCATTCGAATATTATACCAAATATTCGAATTCTCAAATATAAAAAAAATCTGAAAAAAAATAATTAAAACCTGAAATGAAACGGATTAGTACAAGGGAACATGATGAAAGCGAAACGAGTATGACCCATGAAGGTAAACCAAATGCAAAAAAGACCCAACGATGAGATATAAAGAAGCCAACGATGAGACATAAGCAACCCAACGATGAGATAAAGATAACCAAAAAAGAAAAAATTAAAATCTGAAAAAAGGAAAAATTATTAATATCTGAAAACAAAAAAGAAATGATTAAATTATTTAATGGGGTGGGGTGAGGAAGGGGTAGCCAACCCCAACCTCACTTCGACCTCCCACCCCACGCGCACAACGAAAATTTAGGTGTTATACTTCCGAAGTCGAACCGACAAATAAATTTTGCTGCGTCGCGTCGCTCCTTATATAGCCGTCGATCGGTCTAGTCCCCCGCCCCGATCGAAAATTTTCGACTTTTACCGATGCCATTATTTATTATTTTTCCGTCTTAATAGCTTATAATTTATTAATTTTTTCACTTTTATTATAAATACACGTTGGGTGCAATTTGTTAATAAAAATATTAATTTGTTATTAACAATAACTACGATAATTTATGAACTTTTTGTAAATTATTGGTACTTTTTAACACAATACATTATAAATTTAAGTTATAACCAGCAATTTAGTAATTTTCTCACTTTTATTATAAATGTACGTTGTGAGCAATTTGTTATTAATAATAAATTTAACAATTCAGAATTACCAGGTCTCATCAAGTGGAGGTGTTAAGTTAAAGTAATTCTTCTGACACTTTATTATATTTTGTGTCTTACAAAGGGAACTTCGAATCGGTATACTAAAAGTCTACTGTCGTGACTTTAAAATATTTTATTTCAACGGACTCTAATATTTTCAAGTTCCAATAGAAGTAAGATATGAAATATGAAAGACACAAGCAAATGAAAAATCGCGACTTTTCACGATTTTTTGTCTTGTATAAATTTTATTCAAATATAAAATTACTAGATATTGATTCTGAAATGTATTGCAATACCAACTTAGACACATTGTACATGTTTCAATCGAGTACATAGGGTTCGTTTGGTAACTAGCTATAACCTAAGTTGTAACTAGTGTTACTCTTCTGTCAATAATAACAACAAATTCAAGAATTGGTTAGGTATGCAATAATCGCACATAACATGATAACAATGATGCATTGTTTAAAGTATCTTTCTACTATTTAATTAAATTTTCTCTGTCATGAGTGACTAATGTGAAACAGATTGGAGTCAGTAATCATGACCTGATCCTATAAAGGTTAATTTTTTAATAAATAAACACAAAGAAAGATGGAAACAGCATTAGTTGCAGAGCCTATGGAAGATAGCCCTGAGAAAGTTCAAACAAGTCCTCCAATACAAGTAGTAAGAGTACCAGTAAAACACGCGAACCTTGGAATAAGAAGTCATGCCATGTAAGAGACTAATATAGAAAAAAATGTTTCTTACATGATTAATGATTACTCGTGTTTCAGGGATATGAGTACAATGGTAGAACTTACTTCTTTTAGCACACTTGGAAAAATACAGCCTTTTTTAGTTACTATAACAACTACTGCAGCTTTGTTGGTAGATCTACATTGTCATTTAACAGATAAAGAAGTTTGTGGCTATTTAGGTGGTCACTGGGACATTAATTCACATAGTAAATATTTCTCTAATGCTCGATGCAGTTAATAGATATTTTTATTACTAATAATTGCATCTCATAAAATAATAGATCTATCTATAACAACTGCCTTCCCATGTCGATATTCTGGTAAAGATAAATCAGCTGCAGCTGCAGTTGAAGCCGAAATTGCAAGAGCTATGGAATGGAAACGTGTGACTTTAGTTGGATGGTACCATTCTCATCCTAGGTCCCATGCTTCTCCTTCTCTTAGAGATGTTGATTCTCAATTGGATTATCAAATTAAAATGAAAGGACCGAGTGATAATGGTTACACACCATGTGTTGGTTTAATATGTTGTAAGTTTCCTTTGATAAAACACTTTGATTTATTATGTAACATTCAAAAATTATATATTCAATGGATTAAAAGAGTATATTCATTATAGCACCTTACAATACAGATGGCAGCTGTTATGAGTCAAATTTTAATGTTTTTTGGTCTCTACCACCTCCAGAAAATCGGCCTCATGAATATCCAAGACCAATGCTTTTGAGTTATACACTATCTCAGGAGCATTTCCTTTCTCAAGATACATTAGAGGAAATTGTAAATATATATTTATATTCAGTTAATAATTCAATAAAGGTAGCTGAATACATCTTTATGTATTTGTCATTTTAGAGAAGATGTATAGAGTATTATAGAAGTGAAGGGGGTATTGATTTTACTGCCAATTTTAATAATAATACCACTTATCTTGAACGTTTAAGAGTAAGTAAATGAAAAACAACATAAAAATGAAAAATAACTTAAAAATTAGTGATACTAAAGTATCTTGATATCTTAAGTGTTCTTTAGCGTCCAAATTACCCGGTCGTAATAGATCGAACGGTTCATATTGGGATGTGATTAGAGAAATGATTTGTCCTGGTTCTGAAGATGGGGCATCACCTGAATTTCTAGCCATGAAATTTCCATTGGTGCCAGTCACAGAATCACTTGTACCGTCAGTTCCACCAGGAGTTGGCCTTGCACCTAATAATGCAGCAGTCTTCCTTACACCTGTAAATTTCAAGCCTGATGGTGCTATAATTACTCCAGCATCAAAACCTTTTGTGATGCAACCATCTACTTCCAGAGATAATATTAAAAAAGATATTATAGCTACAGATACTGCATCCATCACACAATTAAAGGATGGTAACTCTACATCTAAACAACATATGTCAGCATCAGATGTGATGCCTAGTTTTCAATCCGGGGAGCTTACAGTTTCTGTAAAAAATGCTAAATGCGATTATGATTTCGCACCTACTGATTTTTCAAAAGTATCCAATCCTCTCGGAACCGATACAGGAATCAATAAAACACGATCATCCACAACACCTGATTTCCCTTTAGCCGATATAACGCAACAAATTTCAAAATTCTCAGATCTATCAAAATTAGCTAATTTTTCTACAGCAGACCTAGCAAAACTCTCTGGATTTCCTATTCCAGATTTTGCAAGAACATCGTCACCATCACCATCTGCATATATGCGTAATATTGCGAATTTGTTTGGTCCAATCGGTAAAATTTCTCCAGCAAGAGATATTGAATCGAACGAACGTAAATCAAATGATTTTGGTATGGTTGATCCTATTCAATCTCCGTTCAAATCGACTAGTGGATCTACAGAAACTTGCAGAAACTTTTCTGCGGTTCCAGAAGACTATTCGACTGAACGAAAAAAGATGGAAGTACAAAATGATACTGTGAAGCTCAATCGATCGAATGAATATCAAGGAACTGAAGATTTATCAATTTCTAAATCAGAATTTGGTGGAATGTTGGATATGACCACAATGCATAAGAAGCAACAACAATCACAAGCTAGTGATATGGGCGATTCATTAAATTTATCGAAAGATCGTCAATAATTTTGGCATACTTATCAGTATTTTACAATTGTGATTACCTGTATATCTTTACATTATATTGTCTGTCTGCATAATTTGTACTCTTATGTTTACTACTTACAATATTTATAAGCAAATTAAATTATTTTTTTGTAATTCTGAAGATACTCAAATTTTCACATTTACTGTAATAATAAACGAATGTTTTTTTAGTAATTGACCCTGTCCATATAAATTTAACTCCATGTTAAAAATAATATATTTTATCTATATCTGTAAATGTAGGTATGCATTTTTGAAGTACTATATACATAGATAAAATTTTGTATAGTGTTGCATCACTTTATGCCGTAGTTGCTGAATGTAAATATATATTTACGACGAATGAATCAGTAAGTAACTGTCAAGTTTGTCGAAGATATCTCTTAAGTGTGCTACGTTTACGGTCGAAAAGCATAATTTCTATATTTGAAATCGAGTAGACAATTCGGAAAGTATCTAGATGGAAGTTGGGAATAAAAGTATACACAATAAGTATTAGGTTATTTTTGTGGTTAGAACATGAGTTCCGGAAACCGTGGATAAATCAAAATAATTTGTGCTTTTATACGAATTAACATGTTTCGGCCGACAAGAAGTTTATTATACTTGTTGAATCGTGTTCAGAAATGCCGTGCTGTGCACACTAATAGTCAGAATTTATCAGAAATTACGGAATATGAATGTAAGGATTGTATTTTATGCAATTATAATATATCATTGATTCTTGTCTGTAAACGTGTGATTGAATTACAGCTGTCATCTCAGATGAATACAAAAGAGGACCTGCAGAAGGCAGGGCACTTTATTTGGATGCTCAAGCAACTACACCATTGGTAAATATGATATAATGAATTACAATATAATATTTAACATTGAAGCTAAAGTTTCTTAATTATCGTATATGCGATGTAGGATCCCAGAGTACTTGATAAAATGATGCCGTATCTTACATTCTTTTATGGCAATCCACATTCCAGAACTCATATGTATGGATGGGAAACAGAAGCAGCTGTAGAACAAGCGCGTAAAGTTAATATCATATATAATATAAATTTATAAAATTCATTGAAAAGAATTATACTTTAATAGAATAATAATTAAATGTTCCATTTCTAATAGCAAGTAGCAGCTTTAATAGGTGCAGATAATAAAGAAATTATATTTACATCTGGAGCCACAGAATGTAATAACATAGCTGTCAAGGGTGTTGCAAGGTTCTACAAAGAAAAGAAGAATCATATTGTGACAACTCAAATAGTATGTTAAGCGTATTGAACAATACATTGTCATGAATTTTAATGTTTTTTTTATATATAATTTAATCATTTTTTTAATGCAGGAACACAAATGTGTATTAGATTCTTGTAGAGCCTTGCAAGCAGAAGGATTTGATGTTACTTATATTTCAGTAAATCCAAATGGTCTTATTGATCTTAATGAATTAGAAGATGCAATTAAACCAACAACCTCCCTAGTTTCAGTCATGATGGTAAATAATGAGATTGGTGTACAACAACCAATTGCAGAAATTGGTGCTATTTGTAGGTAAGAAATTTTATGTTATAAAATGTACTGACTTGAGCTTAATTAAATGATAATATCAATGTTATAGGAAAAAGAAGGTTTTTTTCCACACAGATGCAGCTCAAGCAATTGGCAAAATCCCAATTGATGTTAATGCTATGAATATTGATTTAATGTCTATCAGTGGTCATAAAATATATGGTCCAAAAGGTATATTTAAAACATATTTTTGTGATACTATTTCATATACAAATCTTTTTATTTGTGGAATTTTAAGGAATTGGAGCTTTATATGTGAGAAGAAGACCAAGAGTGCGCGTGGAAGCAATTCAGAGTGGTGGTGGTCAAGAAAGAGGTATGAGGAGTGGTACTGTTCCAGCACCTTTAGCAGTGGGCCTTGGTGCAGCTTGTGATTTAGCACAAACAGAAATGGAGGTATTGTAGTTGTAAACTATATATGTATAAACTTATATTTT
>NW_016908357.1:3048556-3108668 GCF_001483705.2 Eufriesea mexicana
ATATTTGTTTCATATTAGTATCTAATTGAATTTCTCTTGTTCCCTAGTATGATCACAAATATATCTCAATGCTTTCGAATCGATTGATCGAAAAAATAACAACAAATTTACCAGATGTTATACGTAACGGAGATGCGTTAGCTTGGTACCCTGGGTGTGTGAATTTGTCTTTTGCATATGTAGAAGGAGAATCTTTATTAATGGCCTTAAAAAATGTTGCTTTGAGTAGTGGTTCCGCTTGTACAAGTGCAAGTTTAGAGCCTAGTTATGTTTTAAGAGCAATTGGAGCATCAGAAGATCTAGCACATTCCAGTATTAGGTAAATTATGTTTATGATATAGTGTCTAATAAGATTAGCATAATATCTTAATAGTTGTTTACTTATATAGATTCGGTATTGGTCGTTTCACAACGCTTGAAGAAGTTGATTATACCGCAGAAAATACGATTCGACACGTTAAAAGACTTCGAGAAATGAGGTAAATCTTATTCATTTATAATATATTTAATTGATATGAAAGCATGGATCTATTTACACAATTTTGGTAATGAGTATGAAAACCACAATGATCATAACAAAGGGCATAAATTTATTATTGGACGTTTTTTATAATTAAGAATATATAACCTTAAATATTAATTGTATTATATAAATATTAATGTATATTTAAATTACTCGTTTTGCAGTCCATTGTGGGAAATGGTTGAGGAGGGAATAGACTTGAAAACTATTAAATGGACTCAACATTAGTGACTTTATCACATAGTTCTAACTATCTAATATGTAGATAGTGTGGATCATATGTACATTGATGATTGTAAGTCATACAGATTTAGCCTAATTAAGTAAAATATTTTTCAATGTATAATGAATGTTTATTTAAAAATCTTTACTTTTACGTTTTTTAAAATTTGACTTCAAATGTATATAAATTTTACTGATACTTCCCCATTTCCTTATTTGATGATGCTTTCCCTCATAGAAAAGCTTGACATTATTATCATTCGATACAAAAAGGGACCTATACTCTTCACACTTTATTTACTAAATGTTATTCAAGTTATTCAAGTTATAAAAAATGTGGCATCAAGGGCATACACTTGCTAATGTTTGTTATTCAGCATAAACACGATGGTTCAGTAGCTTCATCAATATATGAGATTTTAAACCTGTCTTTGTCCATTTCATGCAATTCCATGCGTGATCTGTTAGTTTCTACTAGATGTTGCGCTATCTCCTCAAACATCTCATGTATTCCTTCTCCAGTTTTACATGATGTTTTATATATACCAGAAATCAGATTATGACACTGTTCACTATAACAAATAATATAATACTATTATTTGTCAATATGTACCTATATAAATATGCATATACATATGCAAAATACTTAGATTCTGACTAAACTTGCCAAAATTGTTCCATTTCTGCATCTGTAACTTGTGGAGCAGTGCTTTCCAAGTCACTTTTATTTCCACAGAGAAATATTTTTGCATTTTCAGCATATGTAACAATATCAAGCAAATGTTGAGACAAAAGATGGAATGATGTTGAATTATCTAGTGCAAAAACTAATATAGCAGCTTCTGCAAATTTGTAATAACTCGATGTTACTGATGCAACTCTTTCCATACCACCTGTATCCCATAATTGCAACTGAAATATAAAATAGAATCGAATGTTTAATATACATATGAGTATTAATATATTGTTGTATCCAAAATAAATTATACTTTAGTATATAACAATCGCCTAAGTACGTATTATGTATTACAAATATATGTAAAGAAAAATGAGATTAGTCATATTTAATTCAGTTTCAAGGATTGTGATTATATATACACGGACGTGTACATATTTATATCTGTATTATAAATGTATTACTCGTATTCGTCTGTCTTCAACGACATATTCCTTATCGATATTATCGAGACCCAGTGTCGATTTTCGATCGTTATTCGTTATAAAAGTGTTGTTGGCGAAACGCCTAAATATAGAAGTCTTTCCGACACCGTATTCTCCGCACAGAATAACTTTCTGTTCGGTTACTTTAACAGTAGCCATGTTAGGGTTATATTACTTCGCCGGTTGTATCGAAATACAAAAGCAGTAACATCAGTAATAACAAATCATTATGTCTGCTTGCATTTTTCGCGATGATGCGAACATTCTATTCAATGGTTATTCGCTTGTATACAGTCACTAACACACGAGCGCATTGACAGTCGTGACAATAGAAATATTATACCAGTAACGGACTATAAAATACTACTACCATAGAATACCTATTCACATCGATACGGTATAACAAAAATTTTAATAAACTCGTAAATAGTTCCGGAGTAGAATTGAACAATTCTAATCTATTTTTAATGCAGTTACATCATACTAAATATGATGAAGTTGAACATGTTTTAAGAACTTCCTTAAGTAGTTTTCAATTTCGTAACAATAAATACTCTTATTTCAATTCGCAACATTGTTACTCAGTGTTAAATATAGTATTGTAATTGACTCATAAATAATTGTACAGGTTTCCTTTTCACAATGGTGGTATAAGCATATTTAATATTTTGTATTTATTAGAAATTTTAAATCATAAGAATTCTTTGTAATATGGGAAAAAATATAAAACCCCATCCGTAAAATTTAAGTACATTTTCCAACAGGGTAAAACTTTTTATATAATTTTAAAATTAATATGATTACACATGCAATTAGTAAAATGAAATCGAAATTAATCACAATTAATTTTAAATCAACGGTTATATAATAGAATTTTAAGTATGTTTGTTAAGTGCTGCCATCTACATCGAAGTAAAACAGGAATCGCAAATGTAGTGTGTGTTCGTTCTTCAGCTGTTTAGATTCTTGTTTGACGTTAATTATTTCAATGTTGCCATGTACTTTTAGCGTAATTATTTCAATATCGTGTTTTTCGTTGTGGAAATAACGAACTTTCATCATGGTGCTAAGCGATGTGGACAAATTTCTTCACGGATTAGAGAAAGCTGAATTAGAGGTGAGTGTATTAACTTTTATAGGTTATGCCGACTGTTCCAAATTCTTTCCACGAAAATATTAATAAATGTTTCATCTAACTATTTGTTGCATATTTTTTTGCAGGCACCTGGCGGAGTTGCGTCAGTACAGACTTATGCTCAATTATTAGCTGTGTATCTTTATCGAAATGATTTGTAAGTACATGATCTTTGTTTCCTTTCGTTCTTTATTCTTTAAATATCGAACAAATTATGTTTTTGAACTGAAAAAATTATTTACTTCATTACACAAATTTGTAATATACTGTATTTGTGTATTAGTATATTAAAATTATCGTTTCATGTATATTATATCGATGTTATGTACAAATCCGTATCCGAACTTACGAAATGTGAATTTTTTTTTAATGACTTTTTGAAGCAATAGTGAGAAGAAAAATTTGTTAGTTATCCTTTTACGTCTAGGTACATATATATCAATGATTCTTTCGTTTTTTCCCCCAGACATGTAACTTGTAACATATGTATGTTTTTTTATTCCCTATTAATGGCTGATATCTTGGGAACAGCAATTAACATATATGTTCCATTTTCATATTTCATTTACGTTTCATTAAAAATCGTTTGACAAGTACTCAATCGATTTTATACATAAATCGTATTAAGATAATTGTGTATTTGTTGTTGCAATTTACTAATTTAATCAATTTCTTGTTCTATATTTCTTTCTTTTCATTCACAATTTCACGCTTTGCATATTAATTGTGCATTTAATTTTATGAATGAACTCGTCCTTCAAAATACGCTATACATTGCATTCTAGATTTCTTTTTGTTCCAATTTTCTATGGAACTTATTCTTGCGTGGAGTTTGGCTTGTTTTTACTTTAACAGAGCTTGTAAGAAACACATTGCTTTTTATTTGGCTTTTTACTATTAACAATACTTCAACGACACAAATTCGTTCCTTATAAGACCTGCACGAGCGAGATTTCGATCCGTCTTTATTTGATCGAAAAATCGCCGTCGCAGATGCAATGCCAAATACTTGTGGAAGCGGATACCAGCGGATTTGAAAAGCGGCAATGCGGAACTCGGCCAAATATGGATGGTGGGACAGCGTATGTGGCAAAGGGACTGGTCTGCAGTTCACGTTGCCCTTAACGCAGAATGGGGCGAGGATGTCTCCGACATTATGGCTGCTCTAAAAGGTATATCTAAATATGTTAATATTAGCATAAGTCCTAATTAATAATCAAATATATACCTTAAGTAATTCAGGATACTTTTTTAAATAATTTGCTCCGTTAATTTTCATTAAAGGAATTTAATATGCGAAGTCTCAGTGAAAAAAGGAATGTTTCGTTTATTCGTCGAAACATCAATTTTTACGCGTTTTTTCCAGAAAATGTTCGAGAAAGAGCGATTACCTTAATATCCAAGGCTTATTCATCGCTGGGTTTAACCGTATTCGCGTCGATGACGGGTTTAACATTGGAGGAAGCTCGTCGAGTGGCGGTCGAAAGGGGTTGGGCCGTAGATGGGACGATGGTGCAGCCTTGTAAGATTCAAAAAGAAGAGAGCAACCTTGCCAACGATGTTTGCCGTACCGAGGATCAATTGTACAAACTTACTCAGTTCGTGTCTTTCTTGGAGAACTGAACGGACAGCAGCGGGTCGTGAATGACGAAGCTCACGCAACACGAAGACACGATCGACAGTACTTTAAACTTAGTTTTACCTCGTAATCGTATTATATAAAGGAGGAAGTGTGCTTCAAAGGAGGCACCTGTGTCCCTTCCCTAAGTATATACCTCGGTCTACCTACGCGTCCTGCTCATTCAATCGGAAGACTCATTCGATGAAGCTCGCTGTAAGCATGGAGTCAACAACTCGATTAATCAATAACCGGCTGTCGTGTGCGAGGAAACTGGCATTTTCTAGAAGAAGCACTTTCCACAGGGGAGAAGAAAAATCTACAGTCCGAATCACTAGGATTTCAACTTAATATATATATATATATATATACATATACATACATCTTGATCAACCAGTGTTCATTTTAGCATTAAAACAACCGGAACGAATTATTCTGTTGTATAAAATAATAATCTTAAACGCGATGAACTATCGTCTTGATATAGCGTCTCATGTATAAATACGTTACTTGCCTTTAACATTCTGTACTTTTCATTGACTATTTTTCTCCTCGTAGCTTCATTTCTCCCAACTAGATTCGCCGATCCTCTCAGGTTCCGATGATTTTATTTCCTTCAATATTTCTAATTAGCTCTGTCTCTTTAGTAGTAGGTCCGTCAGAAGGAGTCGCAGTATCTTCGAATTTTTAAAATTTGAGGTCGAATTGCATAACGAACGCAAGATCCTAGAGCGATAAAGTCATGGTAGCTGGGGGAAAGGGTGATCTCGAAACGAGTGGCTTCGATCGCGCGTGAAAGCAAGCGGGTGTATCGTGCTCGGTGAGGCCGCTGGAAAAATCCGCGCGAGGAGATTCTGCCGCGGGCATTGCGTCACGCAAATCGAATCCTCGTGGGTCAGAAAAATCGCGGACAGATAGGTATGCCCGGTTGGCTCGTACCTTCTGGCCTCCGACATGCCTCCGAGTAATTCTCTATGAAATCGATTCTGACCGTCCCGTATTGTAAACGCTGAATATGCACAATCGCACGGCGATTGCGTAACGTTAGATATTCTCAAAGAAATCGTTTCCACTAGTCAGCAGGTAGCCGGTGTGTGCACCCACCGTCATTGGTGTCGGTTGCTCTTTTTTGGCTCCGCTATACTCTAGAAAGTTGTTGCACCGGTATCACCAATCCTACACGATACACGAGTTTCATATTTTACATGGTATATATCGCAACGCGTAAATTTCCGTAGAAATCAGCATGACGCTCGAAAATGTACAGGATTTGTGCTTTCGTTTAACGCTTTCTTTCTTTTCGTTTTATTTCCAATGCGTTTTCGGCTTCGCGCCGAACAGGATAGGAACAACGTGCTTGAAATAGCACAAGACTATCGGCACGATATGCTAATTTCGTTGGAATATTTGCGATACATCATCGAAGGTCGAATATTTAGAAAATTCAACGTTACCGCAACGTGGGAAGAAATGAAAAGAAAAGTCTTCGACGTATCTGGAAGGCGTTCCCACGCGTTCGTACCGCATCGGAGAGCCTATCCTAACCGTTGTTTATATCAAGAACGTGCGATCGGTGCAGTAATCGGTATCGAAAAAGGCGTCCGGTCAGCGGGGGGTTGCAAAATGGCTAGGACGTAGCTTAGGACGAGGATGACGATGCCGACCCCGTGGTACGTACAAGAGGCTCGTTGCCCCGGCGTATTCTGTTCACTGTGCCTTTGAATAATGCAGATTCATCGTCGTTTCAACGAGCGATGATTGCATCCCGATATCACACCGATTCTCCCTCGTTTCTTATCCTCTCCCTCTTTCCAGATCATCGTTGCCTGGATAGATAACGATTGCGATTATTCGTGGAGGGTGAATCAGCTTTACGGAGAGTATCATCGCGAATGTTTCGCGTTCTCTAACATTTCTGTTTCTTCTTGAAATAAAATTCGAATAACCCCACGAATAACTAGTTCCATCAATTTTGGACGAGTGACACAGATTTTGGAAGACACCGAGAATTCGAAGGAAACGTTCGTTTCAGGACAGAATAAGCAGTTAAGTGATTTCTCTAGTTTCTTCTTCGATTCTCTTCGAATTACCATATTTTTTTCACTTGTCTATATTTAGTAAATACAACCTTTTTTTTCTTCTCTTGTTTAACATAAACCGACTGTCGAACATGGTGTCTAAATATTTTAATTTTTAGGGGTACACTAGGACGGATCTAAGTTGATTTAGAGGAGAAAATTAGCCGGATTCGGATGATTAGACATTACTCCCTCGAGTATCTGCACGATTTCTAGAAGCTTGTACGCTCGGTACCACCGAGTATTACTAAAGACGAGTACTAGTTTGCAACATAAAACGCGAAGGTGAGAGGCAAGAGGGAAGACCCGGGTTACCAGTTACCTTACCTGACCTCCCCTCGTAAGAGTACGCGCCGGTGACTCGCGTCTTCTTTCCCGAGAGCGTAGCTGCGCCGCGGCCTGTTGCGGTGACCTTTGCACGTCGCGGAAAACGCCGATGCTCCGTGAGCAGCGAGCGAGTGGCACGAATCGAACGCGACTAGTCGATTTCGAAAGTCTCATCGCGGCGGAAGAGCCGTCGGGGTGAGAGGACGGGGACGAGGAGGATGATGATAATGATGAAGAACAACTAGAAGGCCGAAGAAGAACGTTCCCCTTCGTTTAACTATCGACGTTCCTTGTTAAGCCACTGATAGATCCGTTCAAATGGAGAAGCAAGGGGTGTTTCGACACCTGTCGTCCCCTTGTTCTCCGAACACAAGGTCGTTGGGAAACGTGTTTGCACAAAAGGGGGATAGTATAACGCGAGGGAACGAGCAAGTCATTAAAAACTTTCTTTTCATACCGAATTGGTAAGGGAGGCGATATGTCTCGGGGAACTTTGCCATCCGTGTATAGTTGGCGAGAAGTCACATTCGTTTACGAGTTTCTTGGTCTCGAATATCGGTGTGGCCAACGGGGTGTACAGTGGCTATTGAACCGGTGACTGAAACAACGATATCGCGTAGGTAGGATATCGCACAGTAGGTGCTTTTTCACGATTTAATCCCGTTAGTTCGAGTGGTGTTCAGTTTACTTATGACGTTTCCGTGGTAAAGTGAAACGAGGAATAGGCTGCGATGACAATGTTTCACCGCTCTCGATCATCCAGTCTGACTTCTACGTTGCGTAATAACGGCAATCCGCCTAGTTAGAGGTTGGATCTGAACCATGATCCAGAGGATCCATCTTCGTTTCTCGTTCTCGATCCGATCTTACATCTTCCTCCTAGCCGGCCAACTTCCGCTTCCTCGATGCTCAATTTGCCATCCTCCACGACGGATATTAGCACTTACACGATGGGAAAAAGAAGAAGAAGAAGAAAAAAAAACAGGCCTACCTGTTATCGAACTGGAAACCATTCGAATCGTCTGGAACAATAAGCTCGCTGGGCCACTCTCTGCGGGGGTTGTACCGTTAAGAGTACCACAACGTGTCTGTGGTCCGAGCAGAAGGAGAGAATAGCGAAGGAAAGAGAGGGAAAAGGCACAATTGAATGTTGGCGGATCCGTGGGCGGGACGCAGTTCGATTGTTTCTTTATCGCGATCATCCTCGCTCCTTCTTCTACGGCGGGGCAATGGCAATCTCACCACCAATCCGCACAATCATTCGTGTTCTCCGTAGATTTCTATATCGTGGCCTGTATCATTGTCCTTGTTGCGTCGCGCGACGCGTTGGTTCGCGCCGCGTTCTCGGTGGGTGCGCTCAGAATGCACCTTCTCCGCGGCATTCCACGGGGAAAGAAAACCGATCGTTACCTTTGCACAATTGCATCTTGCGGAACGTAACGGTGATCGGTCGGGGGATCATCGATTCGTCTCGATCGAGACACCCCCGCAGAATCTCGGAACGGAGAGATTTCAGCCGGCACCTCCGTCGTGGCATTTCCAATGAGATACGAGTCCGTATTCGCCTTCGTGAGAAACGAATTTTGGGGAGCGTCCGACCAAGTTGAATCTTAATGGATTTTAGAAGAACAATAACGCAGACGAATGATAGTTTGGCGCGCAAACCGCGGCCGTTGTCTATATCTCGTAGACTTTCAGTTCTAGATCCTTTGTCTGGGAATGTCCGATCGAAGTATTCCCAACCTGAAATCGAATACGCAACAATGCTTTCCCGTGGCCCGTATTCGTTGGCCCCGGCCACCCCTTATATTGTAACCAGATAGATTACGGTCGATCAACGATAATCGAATTATCCGTTGTCTACGAAATATTCTAAATAAGGCGTCTCGCGCGGTTCCACAGATGGATAACAGGCCGGATTACGTAACGGGGATGAAGGAGGAAAAGAGAAACCGAACTCGCAACGCGACCGAATTTAGCCTGCATTAGGAATTCATAACTACCGAGGAGAAATTGGCCGTGACGCTGCTCCGTGACAAATACGCGACTAAAGTTCCTCTGGCATCTCGATTGACACGATAACCCTCTTCGTATTTGCAACAATGTCTAATCGTGACCGGCCAGAGGAAAAGCAGTATCCTCGTTATCTCGTTATCGTAGCGTCTTTAGCCGTTTCGTGGCCTCTTCTCACCGACGTACCAACGGCAAATTCATTTCCATCGTTCTGTGCACGAACGACGGAAACGCGAGGATATTCGCCGAAGAAGCGAAGGAAGAGAAATATCGCGAATTTAGTTAATTCCGAGTTGGACTTTCGACTTGGTGGAACAGCAGACGTCTAGACACTTGCGGCTCGAATCGAGTGGAACTCGTTCTGCCGACTGGTCCAGCTATTAGCGCCATTCATTTTTGATGTTCGAACGACTTGTAGCATTCGACCACTCGCTTCCGAGTTTAAATACTCGAATTTACCAATTACCCCGACTCGCATATGCCGCAGGAATAATCAAGATACCGGCACATCGTTAAGAGAAAGGTACGGAGATCAGATCAGGATTTGGCGAGGACTTGGAAAGTGCCCTCATCTGGACCACTCGGTCTTTCCATGGAAAGTAAGAGGAACCGCGTGGAAGTTTCTCGAAAGCCGAGCGTACGAAGCTTTTCCAAGGGTTACGATGTTCCAAGCTGATAGCTCCCTTCCTCGGTTGCATCGGTGGCACGCCACGAGGCGGCTGCATAGCGCAGCGTGCGCGCATGGCGGGCGCAGACTTCTGGGATTTCGCAAGCGCGGCACTCTCGCCACTCCGGAGATAAAGAGAAATACCTGAGAAGGTGCAGGTGAGGTAAGGCGCAATGAGGCGGCGAGGGGGAGAGGAGGAGGAGGATAGCTTCTCGCTGGCGACCTAACACAAGAGTTGCAGAAAGAAGAGTGAGAGGGGAGTGGAATCGGCGGGAAGAAAGACAGAAGAGAGACCGTTGAACGGGAGAGAAGGCAGAGAACGGAATATGGGATCACCTAAGGTTAGGGTTCGCGATGCTGCGCCCACGTACCTATTGTCTCTAACTTTCGTGCGCTGCGGGAAAAAGGACGCGAGTTGCCTACGGTGTATAGCGCGCCGCGCCACGTGCATCGTCGACCCCTTCTCGCCATGGGATGCTCCGATATTCCGTTTCCTTGAGAGACAGAGAAGGATGCGTCTGCGTTACACCACGAACAGCATTCCTGTCGAATCAATCTCGAATTTTTTTCCAAATTTCTCTGTATCTCGATACGGGAAGAAAACTGGCTTCTTCTTAAACGACCAAGGATTCGAGTAAATCTCGTTTCTGCGAACGACTCTCGATAAGATTCGATAATTATACATCGCGCGACGACAGTCCTACGAAGTGTACCTTCACGACAGGATATCGTGGCTGTTGAATAGTTATCAGTGATTATAATAATTTGAAAACAGCAACGTAAATCACTTCGGGGGTTGATCCGTAAACGTGTGGTCTATCTAGCGAATGATCGGTCTGATGGTAATTCCCTCTTTATCGGACCAAACCGTTGACGTTTGATAAGAGTCGACAGGTGTATCTTGTGGATAGATCTCATAGATGGATTATGATAACGCATTACATCAGTCGTTGGACGGCAATACTCTGTACATTTATGTATAATTCGGGTTGACGATCTTCCGCTATCCTAATCGATGACCTATCAGGTGCCCTTTATGCTGCGCGGTATATTGAACCGGTTTTAATTCGGTTAGCTAGTGATGTCACCACTGATAGGTCTATCATTGAGTGTGCCAAATTCGTCACCGTTTCCGGCGAGAGCAGCTACTTAAATAGTTAGCGACTCGCAATGAAGCAACATTTTCTTTCAATTATCGTTATCGGGAACGTCGCGTTTCTTAGATCGCGTGCGTCTTCGAGATTCTGACACGAACAAAAGTCAGCCGATTGTAAATAACGGAACAGGTTTCGCTCGATGCACCCGCTTTCGATTCCGCGTGCAGGTTATCCGATGAAATTATTTAAATCAAATGTGTCCGTGCTTCTTGAACCTTCGTCCCATAACTTAACGCCGATGGCACGTTTATCCGTGCAAGTTGAATTTCGCGGAGGATCGCTCGGTGAACACGTAGACACGTAATATTACATTGTAGAATCGATGAAACGATTGGCTCCATTGGCTAATAGACCATTCGCCGTGATGTAATTTATTTTTCTAGCGATTTTCTCTAGGGGACTTTTCTCCTGTTCCGACTAACGCGATCTCAGTCGGCGTCTGTCGGTGTCAGGCGGATGGTTTGCGTATCGTGTATGGAAATTTGACGTAATCGAAATGCCAGGAATTGCTCGGTGTCGAGTATTATTTTTATATCGATGGATCGTATACGACGTCGTACTTTTTCGACATTTCCGTTGGATTTAGCGAGCCGAGTTAAAAAAATTCTACGATTTCGAACATAAAGTATCGAGCGAGATCAGATGTTTTTCGTTAGAAGTAACAATAGAGATTGTAAATGAATAGAGCGCTAGGAAATCTGGTGACTCTAGGTCTGCTGTGCCGGGTGGCGGCCACCAACGTTGCGCACGATTCTGCTCGATGGTTCCCACCTACCGTAGCCGCGCGATCGTCGGCTCTAAACGTATCACAGTTCTTTAACAATCGTCCCGAAGCAACGTGCTTGTAATTAGACACGATATTCGTGTCAAACGCGAGCTCGAAAGACTTTCACGAAAGGCAGAACGTCGACCGTGCGCGGTTTTGTAACTCGTAGCGATCATCCGCTCTGATCAAAGTTGTACGGATTTTTCTGCCTAATCAACAAGTGCTCGGCCTGTTCCTCGGCCACGGTCCCTTCCCTTTGTCCTTTCACGTCACGATGTTTTACGGAAATATCGGCAATTGCGCGGGTAACAACCGCTTAGGTGGAAACTGGTCAGTGTCATTACCGTTTCTCACGTGTAGGTGTACCCTCTCGGTTTCTTTCTCTCTCGATGATTATCGATGATCGATTTCACGGCTGACCATGGTATGCCTATCATCGGTACACTTACGTAAATTTAAAGGGTTACAGACTCGGAAACTCCCATCGATGACGCTGTTCTGAGAACCGTTAAGTGGCGAACGCTTACACATTGTTCGCCGGTTCTTCGATCCGCCCTCCGTTGTTGCGCTTGATTCTTTAAACGATCTTATTGTTCGGTTTCGCTCGCGTGTTACTTTTCGCCGGAGAAAATAAATAGGCACGTAGCGTGCTGTTGCATCACCGACAGATATTCCTAACAAAATGCTTTTTAGGGAACGCAACGTGGGTTACCGGCGGGGTTTCGCAACCGAGCCGTAAGCTCATCGGCCGTCATAGAAAACGGAAAATAATTTCAACCTCGCGATAGAACACGGATATCGAACGAAGCTTAGTCTCTGTGTGGGCACGGTCTGAAAAATGATGAGTTTATCGGTACCGATAAACCAACCTCGAGTAGCGTAATAGCACTCAAGTCAACGTAATCTTCGTATGCGTAATCATCGCGAAAACGCTGGAATTTTGTATATCCGAATCGATAATGCGAATAGGGGATGAACTCGTAAATTACCGTTTCGTTTGCGAAACGTTTCCTTCGCCTTTCGCGTTTGTTTACATTTCGAGTTTGTTTGTTTACATTTCCAATGTACAAACGTAATATTACATTTCCAGTGTTTGTTTACATCTGTTTGTTTACATTTCCAATGTACAAACGAATAACGCGAGATGGAAACTATGGAGGGGCTTAAACGGAAAGTCGAGCGTGCACCAGTGGCGTTAATTTCGATTCTTTTCCATCGTGCCGGTTTAAAGCGTCGTTTCCGGGTGTTCTCGTGCATCGCGTCTGAAATCGCGGATTCGCATCGTGACTGGGCTCGCGGTTTGACTCCGCGCTTATCTGGAATCTAATCGGTTAATTAAGCTTTTAACGGGATGGGCATCGCGCGGTTGAAAGCAAGGACGTCGTTAAGTCGCGAAAGCAGCGAATTCTTCTTAATCTAGATAAAACTATTCCCCTCCCCGCACGAACTCTCATAATCCGGTGCTGCTGGAACAAATTATTTCTCCTTCTCGCTCTAAGATCGAGAGTTAAAAATAACAGCCGGTTACTTCGTTGCAATCTTCTGCCGGTTCCCTCCTTTCGTGCGCCTACACCCTACAACGCGGAACGGAAGATTTTCCTGGACTCGGATCGTGGAGGAAATTTTCCTTGAACCTTCGCGCGCCAGTTCCCATTCATCTCGAGCCGGAATAGTACGCGGATGGTGCCTTTTCCAGAGACCTGCCCTGCGCTCCTTTACCCCCGATATCCTAGCCCCCCTCTCTCTAATCGTTCACGCAGTAATCGTTTGTGTCCCACTTAAGTTGGATAGCGTGGGATAGGCCCTTGGGAGATGATAATTACACGTCGCGCTGCGGGTCGACCTACGGGCATGCCGGCACGACCGTATCGTACCGTACGTTACGGCCGTGCACTCTCACCGGTACTCTCTGTCCTCGCCTCTCTCTTTCCTTTCCACGCTCTCTGTCCCGTTCTGGTCCTGGGAGCCACGGCTGGTCGGCTTAGGCGTTCGACACCGTGCGGTACTCTCTGTACTATCATCGCCGACCGTTCGTGTCCTCGCCATGAGTAGTACCGGTAAGTACCGGGGTCGAACGCGCGCGGTGCACCGGTGCGACCTCCGTATCGCACTATCGCCGAGCCCTCGCGCGAGTAACGTCGCGATTAGCGCGCATAATCGACCGGTTGGAGCGTGTCGATCTTCCCTCCTCTCTAGGAAAGTCTTCTCCCAGTGCTCTCGCCTCTGCTTTCTCGGTTACCGCGATCGGTTTCGGTAGAAAATCTCAATCGAGTTTCCATTTCCCACGATGTAGATATAACTCTTTTCCAAGAATTTCCTTCGCCTCGTAGTGTCGCAATCGACGTTCGTTTAATCCCCCTTTGGGTTTCTACCAGCTTGTCTGGTGTGTACATAATTGATCGCGTGATGAACGCGCAACCGGAGAGAGGTGTTTCGGCGCGATTTTGAGCGGTCAGGATTGACAACGACGTCGGCGTCGTCGTCTTCGCCATCGTCGTCGTCGCCGTCGTCGTCGTCGTCGTCGTCGTCGTCGTCGTCGTCGTCGTCGCACGGCATCGGTGAATTGGCTATAATATGATAATAGCACGAGGCACTCCCCACGGCGGGTCCTGTCTATATACGTTCGCCTTCGTCTTCGAAGTGAAAGGCGGGCGAGTCGCAGCGAGCACGCTAGTTTATGCCGCGCTAAGCCTATGTCTATGCCTATGCCTGAGCTATGCCTGAGCTATGCCGGCACGGCACGGTTGCCGCAAGGTCCCCGTCGCCCCTCGACGGGTCAGAGGTCGGCTCACCCACTCCCCTCCTGGCCCTTCACCTCCTGTCCTCCATCCTCTTGCCTCTCAGCTCTCAGCTCTTACTCTCCTCGCGCTGATCTCTCGTTGTCTTTTCACTCCTCTGCTTCACCGTCTTGCTCCGTCTCCGGTTCCCCCCGTTCCCTCTGTCTCTGCCATTTTTTTCCACCTCCGCTGAACTGTCTGTCTCTGTTTCACCCGGTCGAGGTGCAAGTCGTCGGTTTGTTCGTTCGTTCGTTCGTTCGTTCGTTCGTTCGTTCATTCCTGTAAAAGAACGGGCCAACAGGATCTAGCCTCGCGGACAGATGCGCGATTGGGTCACCGGAGACGCGCACGGTTCCATTTCGACCATTATCCTAGACGCATCGGTCGCTCGTGGCGAGATCGGCGAGACCGGGACACGCACGTGCCGTGAAACTTTCGCGTATTATTACGGATCGTTATCGACGACAACGACAACGACTATGACGATGACAACGACGACGACGTTACGACCAGATTTTGTTCACCTGCTTTCCGTGATCGTTCGTGTTAGGTTAATGGGTTCCCCTTTTCTTCGTTTGTAAAAATCTGATCACGCGGTTGCGTGGAGAACGGGGCATGGGAAACGAGCCGGTGGACATGTAAGCGCGTCTCTGGCATTCCTCCACCGGTTTACACGTTCGTTCGTGCGACGTATACATATCGTCGCGTAGGCTTCTCGGGGATGCACCCTCGTACACGTGTACCGCCGTGGAATACCATGTATGGATGATAACGCGTCCTTTCGCCACTGTGCACGTTGCGAGAGCCATCGGTAAGAACGCGCGAGTCATTGGAAATGTTAATAAACCTCTGACGTATTTTCTCTTTACGCGTTAACGCTCACCCGAGACGCGATTGCGTGGAACGAAATTAACGCGTTGCTTCGTTGCGCAATCTACACGGTGTTTAACAACGGGTTCGTTTTTCCTCGCGTTAAAACCGCGCGATTTATCTTCGATTCGACGGATTCGCGACAGCTTCACCTGTACCTTTCAACCACCTTTCTGCCTCGTCCCACGTTAATCTCCGGACGGACAGTTCCGCAACGCGATAAACCTAAAAATATTCTTCTGGATCTCAGCGACGTTCTAGCAGACGGATGCTGGGATCTATAGATCAAGGAGAAGAGACGGCGGCGGCTGGATAAGATAGATGGCGTCGGTTGGAGTAAAAGCGCGTTATAACTGCGGGGAATAAATATTGGAGTAGGTACACGGGCGGTATTACCATACAATACGCATACCGCGTAGAGTGATTTCGCGGGCCACGCAAGGGTGCGACGCTCGATGTTGTTACTCCTAGAGCCGTTTCTGCACACGCTCGGTCTCGTGCCGTATACCGAGCTCTCTCCTTCTCCGTTTAATCGCCATTAATCACCGCGATCTTCCACCCAGTCCCACGCAAGCAGCCTCGCGAACACGATATCGAAATACCGGCGAATAGGTCTTACCCCAGTACCGAACTTACCGCGAATCGCGAGCCTGAGCGTTCCTCTGTTTTAGCCTCCGTGCATCGTGGAAATTCTTCTTCGAATGGGAAATCGTTAAACGCATTCCCGATCGTGTCGTCGTATCGGCGAGCAGATTCGTTTCGCGGTAGAGTTGATAGAAATTTCCGACTTTGAGTTGCCCGACGTTTTCCATTTTATCTTCCAGCGAGGATAATCGATAATTATTGGAATCAACGTCCATGCTAATATTTCTCTTCTTTTCTTTCTTTTTTTTTTCTACGTAGTCACGTGTCGAGGCTCGACACTAGGAAGAGAGGTGTTCAGGTGTACCCAGGCACAGGCATCCCCCGATTCCGGTCGATCTTGGTGTCTGCGCGTCCCTTCCTTCGTCGCCCGAAGCGATCGTCCTCTCTCTTTCGTTTCTGTGCAGGTGACAGGTGAAACGACCTATACGTGCAGGACAGCGAGGTCGTGCACCATTCGCCGAGGATACCTAATTCCGGAGAAAAGGAGAGAACCGATCGAGGACTCGCGATGAGAACGTTTTCGAAGCGTAGGAGAAACCGCGTGCCCCCAGACCAACGGTTTTAACGGTGAACGCTGGTAAAACAGCCGGGAAACGAAAGAATCTCGCGTTAACGACACGCTCGCGATCAGAAAAATATGATTTACCGAGCAACACGCGGGCTTTATGTCCGTCCGGTTGTTCTCTGATATAGAAAAGCGTTAAAATCATGATATAGTACTCTGTTGCCGCTCGCTATCGACTCCATCTGATATCTCGTACACTGTGAGAGAATGTCTCGAGTGGACCACGGTGAAATGTGATTTCGCCTTTTTCTTTATGACTTCGACATTATGTCGATCCCCCTTTTTTCCTCCGTCGACCCCGGCATACAAGATCGCGTGGCTAGATAGCTCGATTATTGCCAGTCCAGTCCATATTTCACGAGATTTTTCATCGGGAAGATATTAATATAAATCAATTATCGATCACAGGCATACTAAGTTTCGCTACCGTCGATAGTCACACGAACCACGCGTCCAAAGCCACTCTATCCGAGGGTGCCGTTTCACCTGGCACGCGGCGAGGATCGCGAACGAATCGGGCAAACTTTTCGGTCCGACGATCGAAGACGTAAACAGTGATTTCGCGATACCTCTGGCCGGACTCGGTATAGTACGCGTAACGTACAACCATGGTCATGTACGACACGCGAAGATTAACAATCGATGGAATCGAACGTCTATGAATTTCCTGTTCGTCCCATTAGATACCGATCCAACCGGCTAAAGATTATCTTCCGCCGTAATTAGAGAGGCGAAAGTGGTAGGTACGTGCGTCCTCGTAAATGCATAATTACCGCTTGTCTCTGCGTCGGCAGGATCAGAAGTCGGCGCGCAAGGAGGGAATCTCTTACGATTACTTAATGTAAGTAATTGGCAAGAGCAGCGAGCAATATTACTTAACGTAAGTAAACCTAGCCGCGGCACGGAGCTACTTTGAACTATTTGCGACATGGAACATTTGAAACGCTGTTATATACGTTAAATCGATAAACGTTGACACGTTCGTTGCGAAATTGCGCGACGTGTACGCCGCGCAGGGCTTCGGGTACTACCTCGCTCGGCGTCGCATCGAACATCGCGTATGCCGACTGTTGGCAGCAGTTTCGCCGCGTTTCACTCCCCTTTTTCAAGAGCACTCGCGACACGCGAGTAGCCGCGAATGACCGGAGGGTTGGAATTACGCGAATCGGACGAAAAATCCCGGACAATTACGGATTCGCGCTCGCAGCTGGATAAACATTCAGAGACAATGACAAACCGCGCGCGCAGGAGGCACACAATGTGGATAGCAGGAAGCAGATACGGAATCTAAAAAAATGTTCAGCCCGTTAACTATTCCTGACCAAGGCCAAGTAATGTTGTTAACGACATTGTAGGCTCGGCTGAACGCGTTGCTCGCAGCGGCGGTTCAGCATTAGTCATCCGTCAAACACGATGAAACCCGTATTACGTGCATCCGCGAGTCACCATCCTCGAGATCGCATCTCGTCTTTCCACCGTCTTCTGCCATGTCCCGCTCTCGACTGTACGACAAACCTATATATCTGCGATTTCACGCAACCGCTTTAACCGGCATTCTGCTATTTTCCCCTGTAGTGGTAGCGACCGGTCGCAGATCCTTTTGTTCTCCGCCAGATGATCGAACGCAGGGGCGATAGTCTCGAGAGAGGATCGTAAATCAGCGAAATTACACAGTGGCGTAACGGAAACTTAAAACCCCGCTGCTTTGGTCAAAACTCACACACAGAGCAGAGCTCGAACGGCGTACGATTCAGCTACACGAACGGTGGGTCTCTTCGGATCGTGATTTAAGATTCCTCGCTTGGACTATCGCAGAGAGAAGTTTCTCGCGGACTCGAGAGACTGCTGCTTTTCAGCCGTGCTCGGAGACAGTGCGATTCGAGATAATTAGAACAGAGGAGGAAACGTTTAGGAACGAACCAGGACCTGTACGTACGCGGTCCTGGTTATTATACCTCCGTAACCCCGGGTTGCGTAACGAGAATTTCGCGTTACGTAAACGACGAGAAAATAATTCGGCTGGTATTTTTCAAAACGTTCCCGAGCGTTTCCGAGTTGCGACACGAGGAACACTGTGGCACGGTACACGAGTGGCAAACACCAGCTTCCTTCCTCGTTCGACTCGGAGCCTCGCGAAATCGGATCGGTAATAACGGTATCCACGAGGCAACGATAAATTCTCCATCCCTCGGCGCTAGAATTTTTCCCAACAACCGGTAGTTTCTCCAGGAGCTCTCGGACCATTGACCCACCTAAACATGGAGCAGCAGCGTCGCCTCGAATCGTATCGTCCTGCGACGTAGCGCTGTCCAACCGGGCATAAACAATCCCGGGTACAAGCACACAGGAGGCTCCCCGACGGCCGGTGGAGAATCTGCGAGGTGTTGTAGCTGCTGGTCGGTGCAGGGAAGCATGCAAAAGACGACACCGAAAAACTATGGGAGAAAGTACCTGTGTGTCTTCGAAGGCTGAAGGGGGACGACCTTCCCGCGGTTCTCCAGCATCGTGTCCAACTGCGTCTTTCTCTTTCCTTCTCCCCCTCCCGTCTCCCTCCACGATTCCTTCCTTTCTCTCCCTCCTCTCCTCCCTTTTTCATTGCTCTCCTCGCCTCTAACCGTTGCTCGGCCTAAGCAACCAGCGACGTACATACGTACTTACACACGCGCTCGCCAACGCTCGCCTGTGTGGACACACGGATACACGGAGGCGAAATCACGGCAAAAGATAACGAGGAGACTCGTTAACGACTTTGTGCAGATCGAGACGAGACGAGGCTGTTCTCTGAGGCTCGTATATCGACTCTCCCACAGGGCTATTCCTTTTCCATCTTCCTGCCTGGTGGATCAACGAGGAAAAGGGGGGTGGAGATCGAAGCCGTGGTACAACCCATGAGCGACCCCGCGTGTGACCCCACGACTCGCCGTCGATTCTCTCTATATGGCGTTATAATCGTGACCGCGCTGCCGCCAGACCGGGAAGCTACTGTCTTGGATAGAAAATCGTCGATACGTCCGACGTTAACCGGTCGTGAATGTCGAGGAAGCAGCGCGAGACCGTGCATCGGGATGCGTTATGGGTTAAAAGCTCGGGGTCGACCGCGATGTCGGTCGACAGACCGCGAGCCGAGTCCGTAATGAACAATCGATGTCGCGATTTCAATCGGATATTTGTCTTCGCGGATTGGAGGACGATAACGTAGGCGTTTCGTTTTGAGGATGGTTTCTCTTTTCGGTTTCACCAAGCTCCGGCGGAACGACTCGTACGTAAATTTATCGGCAAGTCGTGAACTATTAGAGGCAGTCCTCGCGCTTGGACCGAGTCAAACAATTTTCAAGAATATCCCAACGAAGACATACACTGTTCTTTGGTATGGGTCGAAGGAAGTTGCGCACCGATTTACCGTTTGCGTCTATAATAAATAAAGTCAAACTGTCGTCTATCTCAGTCGACTTCTAATCTTAACCCTCGGCATCTATAATACACACCTTTCCAGTTAACTTTTTCGTTACGTTTATAACAGAGCGCACGCAACCGATTGACCCGGTTTAAAATAGCGTCGTCGTTACTAACAGAGAGATAAGTACAGTCAGTGGTTTGCTTCGTCAGATTTCAATGAATTTCGCATAGGATCAAATTTCTCGGATTAATAATAACTTGGAATCCTCGATAATATCTTGATCAATAGCGAAAAATGTCAGCGGTATTCTTTGTAAATATCCCGTCGGTCGATTCCGCCGCCGAATTCGAGTCGGTGTTCCCTTCGTATACGCAGCATCGTTGCTGCCGCGAAATTAAATCTCCCATTTCGCCAGCGATTTCGTGGCTCTGGTCGCTCTCAGCCGGTTAGTCTAAGCTCATCCAAGGATGGTCTTGGTCTGCGACGCTCTCTCATTAGCATAGCAACGCGGAAACGCAGCGTCACGCGGTGGTTGTACTTACGCACGAAACTCGCTGTGACTCCGTCGACGAGGATTCCGCGTGCGTGTACGTCCCTTTGTCCGCGCGTTCGCGGCTTCAAATCGATCATTGTGTCGATAGCGCGAGCAAATTGTAGAAACGTGCCGCAACAATGCGAATAGCGGCTGTCTCCGCGCGTCTCCGAGATGTCAGGCGCATCTCGAATTCCCGCGAAGAAAGTACATCTTCCCTACAAGCCTAGAATCTCCGTGGTATTCAAAATAGTCGGCGAGGAGGAAAATACCGTTCAACCGTGCCGACGGGAAAGATCTTATTTTCCACTTAACGCGCCTGCATTCCGCGTTTCGGCGCTCATCCATCAAATTCGACCCCCTATAGAGGCACGCGAGCACGTCCGAATGAAAGTGCGGAATCTATCGGAGGAAATTAAAATTTGATTCCAATATCCACCCCTTTCTATTCTCGTTTCCCAAATTCTCGTCGAAATTCCGGGATTACCTTTGCGACGCTTCGCGCGTTCTATTTCCAGCGGGATATGCGAAACGATGTACGTCCGTATTTATATTTGACGGATGTGATTACACTTTGCGAAACGGGAAGAGAGAATAGACCTCCGATCGATCATCTCTCTCGGATATAATTCGTGACCCAGATCGCGGGGTCTTTTGGAAAGGAAGAACAAGAAGAGGAAGAAGAAGAAGAAGAAGAAGAAGAAGAAGAAGAAAGGAGCATCGCGGTTACTCGGCAATTAAATCATCCTCTAAAAAGTTGTTCCAGCATCTCGGGCACCCGCTACGGAGGCGGGAGAGGACAGGAGAGACAGGAGGCTGTTGGTCGGAAAAAAGGAGGAGAGACACGGACAGATGGTCGCATGGTGAAAGAGAGAAGGAGAGGAAGGAGTGGGCGCAGGAGAGACGACGAATACATTACGTACGGAGGAGAGAGTCGTTTCGAATCGTGTGCCGGGTCGATCGTCCTCCTCCGTGAAGCCGGCCGCTCGCTTTCCCTTTCACACGCGGCGCTAATCGCCCATCGTTCTCTGATCTATCGGGTGGGAGGAAGAGAAAGAGAGAGATAGAGGAACGGAGGGAAAACAGAGAGGAAGAGAAACCCGGACCGCGAGAGAGAGAGGGAGAGGGAGAAACAGGAAGAGCAGGAGATACAGAGGAAGGGAAGAGAACAGGTAGACGCTGGAGGAGGAACGATCCTAGAAGCGTCCTGGTCCAGGGAGGCGAGAAGCGGCGAACCGCTTTGGGGACGAAAAAGAATCGCCTACCGTGTATATTCGGCGGATGCGTACAACTTTCTTCGCGAGCTGTCCGGTGAATTACGTAGGCGATGTGCAGAGAAATCATAATAAATGTGGGCAACGAGGACCCGGATAAAGCTCGGTCGTCGGGGCACGCTCGAGCCACGGTTCCCCCCGACTACGCAGCTTCTTTATCGGCGAAATTTTAATTATCGTTTCACGAGCCCGTCGTGTTTCCCTTTTAATTATCACCGACATCTGCCACGATTTCAATTGGTGCTTATCGCGATGCGTAACGAATTTAGTGGCCCGTTCTGCGGTATTGGAAATTGAAAGTCATAAAGAAAGGCTGGTACAGTGGGTGGTACGCGTACGCGGAGTACACGGACACTCGTGGCAATCGATGAGATTAAACAGCGAAGAGATAGGCGTAAAGAATGACGCGGGGATTAATCGAAACTGTCGGCACGAATGAAGCGATCAAAGTGAATCGATGCGTTCTAATAGCAGTTAACGTTCGATAATCCGCACCTTTGGCGGATTATCAGGCCACGGTGTAAAATTAGACGGGCCCGTGGAATCAGTTGCTCGGGCTGAAACGGAGGAAGAGCATGCAATTTTCCGGCAGTATGAAAATAATGCGTTTCTCGAATCGATTCGACCAGCTAGCTCCCGTTTCCTTCTCGCGTCTCCTTGACAGCTCGAGCGAGCGAGCGAGCATACGCGAGCGTGCGCGCGCGCGCAAGGCACAGCTCGTTGCGTATATTATACAATGTTCCACGTGCGGTTCCGTTAAAGACCCGCCGCCCACGCAGTGTGTGTCGCACAGGCTCGCAAACGACGCGGGGGAAATATCGGAGTTGCGGTGAAAATGAAAGTGCGCCGCACCGTTCTGCCGTTGAGGCATTATTGACCACCGATAGACTCGGTCGACGCTGCTGCTTTATTAGCATTTTCATTCATGGGCAAAGAAAGATAGAATTAAGCGTCGATTTATGGCGCGGGGAGGCTCGCGCGTGGAAAAATTACAAGGAGAACGAGTATGTTCTGTGGTTAACGGACGCGTGTATCGTCGACTACCGGCAGCCGGCTCAAAAACGCTCACGTGTGGATCGAATCGCGTTGTATAGTCGCTCGTGAACGGCGAAACGATTCGATGTTTCGCCATAGAACAGCCGGCGTTTGCTCGGTGGTTCATCGGGTATGCGATTAAAAGTGCTCTGCAATTAGCATTAGCTGCGCGCCACGA
The DNA here is from genome assembly GCF_001483705.2 of Eufriesea mexicana. Classification (NCBI taxonomy): domain Eukaryota; kingdom Metazoa; phylum Arthropoda; class Insecta; order Hymenoptera; family Apidae; genus Eufriesea; species Eufriesea mexicana. The sequence goes on from NW_016908357.1 coordinate 3,071,497, forward strand.
TATACACGGCCGACGCGTTGCCGCGATCGTAAACAAAATATTAGCATCCTAAACGGCAATCAGGCCGATTAAGTTACGCAAACGCAGTGTAATTATATTTACACACATGGGTACGTGTTACTATTAGCGTAATCAGGGGGAGGTACCCGGCACGTATCGATAGCGCGCATCGAGTCTCCTGCGATCCTTCGCGGAGAATCGTGGTTCGTGGTATAGTGGTTTCGTAGTTGGAAACCTGGCAATTCCCGCGTCTTTCCCCAAGCGTTCCCCGCCATTTTCTCCATGAAATTTCACCCGCACGCGCGTTACGGGGTTACGTTTGACGTTATGGAAAAGCGAAGGACATTTCTCGGTAGCCTTACCGTTCGTTCATTCCCGAGCTCGTTCGAGGAACGATTTCTTCGCACCTCGAGACGATCGGACGCGTGGCATAAATAATAATTATATCGCGACGGTGCATCGTGGCGTTGAAAAATGTCCCTCAGAAACGGAACGAAGGCACGAACGTTCTTCGTTCGGCTCTGCTCTTCCCTCTTCGCCGAGCTTTCGTGAACATAAAAGGTGAACGTTCACGTTCTATAAATAGTATTATAAACGTGCGTGAACTCTCGTTGCACGAATATCCCCGCGACACTCTCCTTTCGTCGTGTAACCCGACGTTACACGCGGCCAGTTGCGTAATATAGCCTGTAAACCTCTCACCCTCGCCGGTTCTTCCTGACTACGAGAGTACCCATAACGACAACCGGTTCCTCCTTCTCCTCTTTCTCCTTTTTTGTCCTTTTCTCCGTCTCCTTCTCCGCTCGCATCCTTCTTTCCGCGATGGGCCCGAACGAGCTCGCGCGAAACGAGCTCTCGAATTCGGCTTTAAAACACCGGTTCACCTCGTTGCACGTTCCGCACGATCCCAGAAATGTTGACAGAGGAGGCGTTAATGGCGAAATTTATCTCTCACCTGGTAATCCGGCAGGTTAAAGTGAGTCACGTTGTTCTTCCAGAACGTGCATGATTGATTGTAATAGGTGTCTTCCTGGAACTCGCTGCAATTTATCTTCGCTTCGTTGTTGAGCTTCGGGTGAAGTGCAGAAAAGTTCAGGGGTACGTTGTATACGGGAATCTATCGCGAGTCGTTGGGAATGTAAAGGAATAAAATATCGATATTCTTAGAGGATTTATACGTCTTGATACGAAACATCCTAGGCGAGATAGTGTCCTCGCCAAGATATATTCCATCTACTTTGTTAATTGAGGTCAAACCGTCTCTACCGGTTACGTAACCAGACGTTTCACCCCACCAGTCGAGGGTTAACACGTAACACCTGGCGTCTTAATTCATCGTAATGCGGTGCAATTACTGGAACCGTTGCTCTTAAATCAGTGTCCCCCGCGTTGGATTTCCAATTGCCGATGTTAAGCGAACGCGGGGGTGGCGCGCTCAAGGCGAATCGTCGAATCGCGTTCGAACGTTCGCGAAAACGTGTCCCACCTAACGTTTCTTTCCAAACGCCGGAGTCACTCGAGCAGGCGAGTACCTTTCTAATCGAAGGAAAAGCGGGAAAGCTCTGTCCGTTATTCGAGATCGGCAGGAAGGGAATCGGTTGGAGGAACGGGGAAAACGACGATGGCCGTTACGCGGACTCGCGAGTTTTTCAAGGGATCGCGTCGATCCGTCTAGTGACACCGCTTTACGCAACTCGGACGCCACTCGGAACGGGAGGGGAAAAATGTTAATCGATCTCTGGTTGCTTAGGTTTCATCGTAACGGGAAGTCTACGTTGAGAGTGAAAAGCGATATCAGGGAGGGACGGGACGAGAGAGAGGTTCACTGGCATCCGTGCTTTTCCACTGACAGCGCATTATACGGGAGAAAGGTCATCCCACAACCTAATAAAAAATTATGCGCCGTACTGCCCCCGAGCAACGTTATACGGTACAATGATCTTCAGCAGGCGGTACAAAGCGGTGGCGAGCTAATTAAAGAAAATGAGTAAATAATTCGAGTTGACCGAGTGATCGTGAAAACAAGCTGTCGGAAAAGAAGTAGTATCGCTGTGCGGTTAAAAGGCAAGAAAGGGAAACAGAGAAATGGAAACAGAGCGAGGAAATTCACCCGAAACTGAGGTATAATCCAGCGACGTTCCTTTTCATCCACTGTAAACCCTCGCGAAATTCCTCGAGACGAGCATCGTTAATGACACTCACTCTTCAATCGCGATGCATATTTATGAATTATCGAATCGCGCCGGTTCCATCGAATTCCCTTGAAGTTCCAAAAATTCCGAATCTATTATGCGATTCAACACTGTGTCACTGGAGCGTGCCGAGGCAAACAACTTTTTCACATCTTCGCATCTTCTCTCTCCCGTATTCCTCTTTTTTTTTCTCCTTTTTTTTTTTTCTTACAACACGAGTTAATACTGTCTCGTGCGACCAATCGTCTTGATAGCCACGGCGGCCTTCGCTCGCGACGTCTGACCGAAAGATTCCGGTTTGTGAATCGATCGAACGACCTTACCCTCTCCAGACTATCCTAGATCAGTGCTCGAACAGAAACACGAGCTACGGGCAGTCGAATTTTGAGTCTCCTCGTATTATTTTCGAACCACCATTGCGAGACAAACGTCATAGTTATCTCCCGAGCGATCTCGGTGACGTAATTAACTCGTTGCATCACGGTAATAGCTAGTCGAAATTTCGAAATACTCGCGAGAAGATTTCAGCGGGGACGTAATTCCTTTGACCTTGCACAGCCCGGTGACCGAATTAAAACCCATCATCGTCTACCACGATCCCGCGCGTACTCGTTCGTCAATTAACCCCGTGGTGACGATATTCCCTTAGCACCGGCGCTGAATTCCTTGAATTTACCCGCTCTGCTCATAGGGATATCTCGTCGCGGCTGAATTCTCGCCAAAGAGTCCGTCCGGCGAACCGATCGAACGACCTTATCCTTCTCTCTCGCCTCTTCCAGATCAGTGCTCGTTTCACAGGTGGCCGACACGATACCGCTGTTTCGTCACGTGTCGAAGTGAGCTCGTCTTACGGGTGATTAACTGGGGCGACGTCGGCTCGTGCTTACGCCTCCGCTCTGCCACGCGTGCACCAGTCACCAGGGCCGCAGCTTGGGGGTAGGGACGGGGCTGTTGGGAGCTCGGCGGGGAGCTGCGGGGTAGCTCGAGTGATGCATGAATGAAGGTTGCAGAGGTGGTGGAGTCGAGAGCGGAAGAGAGTAGAGCGACGTCGGCACCCCTCGGCAACGGTGAATCGTAGCGTTGTCCTTGTCCGTTGCATCCTCGGCCACCACCATCTGTCTCTCTTTCACCCCCGTTTCGCTCCGTATCCTCGTCTGACCTGCGTCGCGCTCACGCCGACGCCTCTGTCTACCGGTGACCCACGCGCACGTACACAGAAACAACGATTACGATGGCGCAGCCGGTGCGCGAGGGTGAATTATGACGTAGTTCTGCCACCGGTTCCAGAAGATGCAGTTAATTGGCATTATTTCCGGCCGCGTGCTCGTCAAGGAGCTCGTGGATTTCCGCGTTCGTTTAATCACGCTTCTGTGCGTCAATCCAGGCCCGGTCCATTGACGGACAAACGGCGCGTTAGATTGACGGGCGGAGGTGAATAATTGCGAATCGTATCGGCGTAATTAGAGGCACGTTCCCGGTGATTTATAGCGCTGTTATCCGAGGTGAATCCGAGAACGAAGTCGAAGCGTGGAAATCGGACGGGTTGGGGCCACACACACTCGATCGAGAAGCAGAGTGGACGATCGAAAGGGTGCCGATGAGACTAGTTCCTTTGCTTCGCCGTCTTCCAGCTATGAAATTACGCTAAACGCCCGGTTCAACGACGCGCGATGTTTATAGGGAATAAAGTTTACGACGGCACCGTATATGCAAACGCGTTGCCACAAAACGAGCAGCTCGAACTGCTTCGTATCGATTTCCTTGTTTACCTGGAATGGCTTCGGTTTGCGAAAATCGTGGAGGATTTTTTTAACACGCGCGTTAAAATTTGCGGCGAGAACTAGCGAGAATTCTTTTTCGGCCAATCCCGTTGCGAAAAGTTTCCGAAATAATTCCTCGTTAACCGACAGACGCTTGACGTTCGACGCGATTCGTCGCGGCACGTTCCATCGTAAACGTTTGGAAATTCGAAAACGGTGTTCGCGATAGTGCGAAGAAAAGGTAAGAAAAATTATTCTAGTCGCTAATGTGTAGCGACGATTTCCCGGTATACGTTGAACGTTACGCGAAAGTTTGTTCACGATCATACGCACGGCCTTCCGCTTTATATAGCAAAAGTGTGATGGCCACTAAGTACGGCCTTGCGACCATTAAGGGTTAACACTCCGACTGTGCGCGTCAAACATCGTCCTGTCCCAGAATCGCGCGTATAATTCCTGCAGGAGTCTTAATAGACAGGGTTAACAAACGACATTGTCCAAGTTCCATTTCCATCCGCCAGTCTCCGTGGACCGTTTTTACCCGTGTCTCATCGATAATTCAGAAACGACGGTCGGTGCCAAGGTGCGCGTCGCGCAACCACCGGCCGAAGTCGTGATACGAACGGAAGCGGGGCAAGTGGGCGCGAAACACGGAAAGGAGGCGCTGGCGGAAGATGGAAATAAACGGAGGATGGCGAAGGAGCAGCGAGAAGAGGAAACGCGACGCGGAGATGGTAGAGAAGGTACCGGAAACGGAGAGCGCTCGTGCTAGGTGTGGAGAGAAAGGGAGGAAGAAGGGAGGCTGGAGGACGAAGAGTAAGAAAAAGGAGAGAGAAGAAAGGATGATCCGTGTACCGGTGTTGGGTCGGGTCGGGTTGGATTGGATCGGGTTGCCTTGCGTGGGGTTGGATATCCGGGTGGAGGGAGTTGGGTGATAGGTAGGTGGCGTGCTGACGTCACTATAGCGGCATCATCAGCCGCGTGGGCCAATAGGGACGCTCACTCGAGCCAGGTCCATCGATCCGCCGGCTGCTGTCGTGTGTGTTTATGACGTCCAAAGGTGACGTCATCGTTAGCGCCGTTCGCCGCCGCCGTCGCTACACACGCTACGGTTTTAATATAGCGGAGGAACGCGCGCGATCCGGACTCAGTTACGCGGCGGCCGGCCACCCGTGCGAGAGCGTATCGCTTTCTTGCAAAACGTGCCCGCGCTGTTTTTTCACTCTCTTTTCTCTCTCTACCTCTTCGTCTCTCTTTTCTCGCTACACTCTCTCTTTCGTGCTTCGCTTTTCTCGCGATTCGCCGTCAGATCCGCCGATCTGCCATCCTGTCACGGATTTGACACATCCGCGCCAGCGTTGTGTATACAGAGAGTTTCGTGTGCAAGCGGATCGTGAATCGTGAGGCAGAGCGTGTCAAGTGTGAGAAAACTGGGGATTACGTAGGCGAGCGAGGAAGAAAAGGTGGTGCAGCCAAGGACGTTTGTGTTTGAGTTTCGCGTGACCGACCGGAGAGAGGGAGGCTTCTGGCGCGTTTCGAACGCGCGTGGTTCCGCGTGTACGGGGACTCGGTGCGCGTCCTCGTGATACGTTTCTGACAGCTTCCCCGTCAGCTGTGCACGCGTCGAGCACGCGGCTGAACGAGTCGGTTCGGATAGTAAAACCGGGAACGAGAGGTTCGAGAGCCGCTGCAAAGAGGCGGACCAAGCGTGACGAGCGGATAGCAGCCGATGCCGGAGGGATTCGTCCACGCGATCGATTTAACCGGCATCGCGAGAATTTTCGGCAACACGACGACGAGGACAAAGACGGCGACCGAGACAACGACCAAGACGACCACGACCACGATCACGACCACGACCACGACCACGAGAGTGGGAACGATGTCGTCCGTTCGGACGGAGCAACGATAAATTTCGATCGAACACCGGGAAGAAATAACAGGATTCTGCATGCGAGAAGTGTTCGAGATCCTCGGTGGAGTGCTGTCCTCCGAAGACGTATTCTGGACGGATTCGGCTAGCCCTACGACAACTCAGACAGGTCGGTGATACACGTGTGTCATCCACTGTTTTCGTGTGTTGTGGGTGAGTTATGTGTGTGCGGCTTTCGGCTGGATCACGTTATAGAGCACGTACTTGTTCCGTTTCTTCTCCCGTTTCTCGTTTTACCCAAGTCGATAATGATACAGTCGAGGAATTCCACATTCCCGTGACTGATATACAGCCGGTGTTTACGAGCCGTGAGAATTATCGACTGCGAGTTATCCCCTTTCACTCTCACCCGTCGCTCATCATCGTTTACTCGTTCACCTTACACGCTTCTAGCGGATGCTTTTGCTTCACGAACATCTTCGCGAACGTTTAAATTATCCAGGGAGAGAGAGAGAGACACTGATCGCGAGCACGAACTGTCGTCGAGATCGTACGAAACAACGACGAGCATTCGCGTCGACGCTCGATTCACGCGTTGCTTCGCGCGTTACCTCCCCGTCACAGAGCCCGCGAGAAGGTGCGAGATCAGCTGTTGTACCGAACCACGTGTAACCGTTTTCGAACTCGCTTTTCCATTTAGCGTTCTGATCGCGCACGTGCGCGCTTGCGCGCCCGCGCCGTGTACAGGAGCGTGAATCTGGCCGACGAGGAAGGAAGCAGAGAGAAGGAAAAAGTGCGAGAGATCGTTGATCGTAGGATGGTGGCGATCGCAGCGGTCGTCGATCGTCGTCCGCCAGCCGGGGACATTTGAAGAGGAAAGAAAAGAGGGACAGGCGGGGTCGAGACGGGGTCCCCGGAGTATATCCCACAGGGTTTGGTGAATGAAACGGGTAAAAACGAGGAGCCATAGTGCTGATCGTACGTGCGATGCGTACCGTGGAGGATACAGCCACGGAAGCAGCCGCGGTTGGTGCTGCGACCACCCACCAGCATGCTACCACCGGCAGGCATCTGGTCGTCGATCACAATCACGATCGCGATCACGATCAACGAGATCGATCGACGACGATCCATCAACCGACTACGCCGTACCACCCGGTCACCATTGCGGCGGACACCAACAACAATCATGACCATCATCGGAACTTCGAGCATCATCCGGCGCAACGCCAAGATCACTGGAACAAGTGTAAGTCATCTAGTAAAAAAAAAAAAAAAAGCGGAAAAAAAGAGAAAGGGGTAAAATATGAAACAAAGACCTTGAGACCGTCCTATATACGTAGTTTACACGTCGTGTACAAAGGAATTGTACAACGCTCGCTGATGGCTGACAGGTTGTGGTTAAAAGGTGGTGGTGGTGGTGGTGATGGTGGTGGTGACGGCCAGATCGATGACTATTATCGACGAAGAAGATGGATCGACGCGTCGTATTCCGTTTTAGGCCAATCGACGCGTTCCGCGTTTCGATGATCCGAACGATCGGGTTCGCGTCGATTCGATTCATTTGTCTCTCGTCGATCGGGAATAGTTTAAAGGCAGACCTTTAGACCCCAATCGAATCGACCGAAGATCCAAAGACAATGGCGCGCGCAGCGAATTCGCGTGTGCGCTCTTTGGAAAACGAAAAAGGTTAATGGGCATGGCATTAAAGACGAAAGAGCGAGCGAAATGGAGATGAGGTGCGAACGATAGAGCGAAGGGACGAATCGCCCCCTCTCACCGTTTCTCTTCTTAGCCAATCGATTCGAGCCGTGAAAAGGATCTAGAGGCTGCGGCTCTGCGATTGGTTGCAAATCTACCTTCAACGGAACGACCGTTTCGAACCGTTTCTAATCGTTTCTAGAAAAAGCTTCCCTCGCATTTCATCCATCCGATTCGACTTTGTCGCGTTTTACCATTCGATCGACATCGTTTTCCGATCACCACCATCGTCACTCACCGTTAGTTCCCATCTCACAGCCATTCTTCCCCCTTGATTTCTCATACTCGGCCCTCGCGCGCAATCCCAGCTGTCAAACGGCGATTCGCGAAATCACCCGTGTGCACTGGTCAACTCTCCGGCAGTGCTTGCTGTCCACCGACCAAGCGACAGAATCCATATTCGAGAGCGGCGGGCACAGGCTCGATCCGGCATAGCCCGTGTTCGATAGGACACTTTACAGGTGTAATCAGCACGTTAAGGTAAATATAGTCTGGCAGTCGGCCGAGTGCAAGGCAGGCGTTTCTTTTCCGCGTACATACTTGGCCCGCACGAGACCTGCCCGCGCAGGAAAGAAGAGAGTACGCGAACGAACAAATATAACCGGCGCGTAGAGCGCGAGTGCAGGTGCGGTCGCTGGTTCTGCTGCATCGTGGCGAGTGGTGCCCGGTGTGGCTGCGTAGTCGAATTGCGAAAAGCGATTGTCAGGTTCGCCGAGAGTAACGACCGTGACAATGGTAAATCAACGCTTATGACTTCCGCGCGTTAAATGCCCGCTTGTGTCGCGGCACCGTTAAAACTCGCCATCGCGCTATCGATAGCCGATCGGCTGTCAGCCTGACCGTTACGTGGGCATGTAATTGCGATATATGCAAGCTTCGTGGGGGTAACGGGAAAAGAAATCGGCTGGCTGGTGAACAGAGGGGAGTAAGAGTTGATAAACATATCGAGATCGAGAAATCTAATCAGTCGAGGTGACAGTCTCTCCCGGTTCTCCCCTCTCTTTGCCACCGGAGGCACCCAGCTAGAGAATGGCCTGTCCGTTGAAAATCGTCGGTTTACGAGTAGCCAGTGACACGTGTCGCGAGAGTGTGTTACGTTAATAGGCCTTCGGAATAACGCGCTGCTGGCCGTTTCACGGCGCAAGTAGTTAGGTGCAATCGGACTCAGACATTAGCGAGACGTGCATCGTCGGCCGTGTCTGAGCTGGCACGTCTCTAACTACTTAATTCTTTTTAAACGCACGAGGAACGCGCAGACGCGCGTCGTTCTTCTTTCCTCTGAACGCTATCGCGCGTAATCGACGATAAAATCTCTGCTCGGTTATGACCCGTAAAAGCGAAACGTGATTTGTTTTATTACGAATAATTACCCTATTCGTAATTCATAATGGGGACGCACGGTGTACATACGACGCTCGATAGTCGAGTACAGGCTAATATCCCACTACGGATAATACCGCGTTACCATCCGAGTCCATTAACGGGATTCAGAATACACCTTTGAGATGGAATCTAAACGCGGATCGCGAGGAAAAATATCGTCGACTGATCGCGCGGATCCTCTAATCGCGATTCGATCGAATCCGCGTAGCCGTTTAACGATTCGCGCGCATCCGACGACGCAACGGTTTCAGATCTACGCGAAAGTAGATCTCGACGGTTGGTTCGATCGGCGAAACGGTTAAATGGCGATGCGAAAATAATCGGGATCGTTCGCAGAATCGTAAAATTGGATAGTATTTTGACGGCGAGTGCCCGTGGAACGGACACCGCTTCCTAGAGGCCAATTGCATTGTTTTACTGGGCAAACTAAATATACGTACGAGGCAGGCGATCCGCGGCTGCTTGGCCGGGACACAAAGGCGACCAAAGAGACCACGAAGACGCCATGCATCACGTGCCGTTACACTTTTCACGTTTTCGGCGTGCTAGAACGATGAACGACCGACGACTCACCCCGCGTGCACGACGCCGTGTCTAACTCGGTGTCCGCGTCTCGGGAATGTAGATTCGAAGGCAGCGCGCGTTTCGACGCCACCTCTGATATCGTGAATCATCCTCGCGATTAAAATGTACACGGTGTTCGCACAACGGCGCGATACTACGGACCGTAGTACACGATCGGACGATCTACGTGAATCGACGTCGACCCTCTTCATTCAACGTGTCCCTATTTTCATTTCTTCCATTTCCTCCCCCCCCCCCCTTCGTTCCCTTTCCCTCGTGCCCCGCGGCACGTAATCACGGATTGCTCCCGCGGAAACACACGGGGCCACGCACGATCGAGGGTATCGACGTCGAGGCGTCGCGTCAACGTCGAAGGGACAGGCGACGACAGGTTCCTCGCTGGAAAGGACGCTCGATTGCGGTATTGCGTTTTTCATGAGGCTGCGGTTACGCGTGGGAGGGAATAGGCCGTTGTTTCCGGCGCGAGACATGCGATCAGGAAGCGACCTCAGGAGCACGGGGGCCGCAGGAACGGGGGTGAAAAGACGCGGCATAGGTGGGCGGTTCTGGCCGATTCATATTGCATAAATGCTACGCCGCTTCTTCAATTATGTAATGGTTCCTCGTTCGATGTGATTCGTGCCGCGGAAACTTTCATCGAGCGTGGAACGGGCACGTCTCCACCGGTTTCGCGGCAAGGGAAGAAGCTGCCGTACGGTAACGGCGATGATTATAATTAATTCGAAACCGATACCCGCCGATAAACGCCGATCGAGCGGCTGATGGTCCGCGTTGCGTAACGAGCAATTGCACGAGCATCGAGAAGCGTCGTACGAGGGAAATGGGACGGAAAACGCGAACGGCGATCTCGCTGGGAAAACCGTTTAAATTCGAACGACGCCTCGGAAAATATCCTTGCGTATACGGGTTTGCATAAGCGTTTCTGCGCGTCGCGGGACCAGCAAAACCTGATCACCCGCGGATAGAGAACGCATTCGCCAGGAGAAAGAGAGATTACTCGAGCCGCGCGTAATGAGATTGTGACTCGCATAATGACTCTAGGATCGATAAGTGACGTTGATGCATATGAACGCGCGTGCCAGCAGTGAAAGGGTCAGTAGTCAGACAGTGGCGCTATAAATACCGGGAGGACTTGATTCGTCGTGTTTTAGCACGGTTGATTAACGACGAGTGGATAAGGATCGCGAGTCGCGTCGGTCTCGAAGAGGGGCAACGAAAGAAACAGATCGGCCCGGTGGCAGAAGAGAAAGGAGGGAGAAGGAGGAAAAAAAGAGGGAAAAAATGATAATCGCGGAGTCGTATGCGTCGTACGTAACGTCGGTTTGACGAGGCTGGGCCGCATGCCCGACAGGTTTATGGTAATTCGGGCGAACCGAGTAAAAATGTGTAACGCGACCGGCTGACGCGCGGCCTTGTTTCACCTGAAATAGATTTCACCGCGCGGAAATGTATTCCGCGCGAGTTTTGACGCCGTTCGAGCGCCGGGCTATAATTTCTCTCGTTATGCGCGTCCATCGGACCATCGATCGCTAACGAGTCGAGAGGAATTCGATTTTCCATCACGCCGGTCGTCGTACGATCGTTCTCCGATCTGTCCTTCGCTCCTCCCATTCCTACCCATTTATTATCCTTATCGTGGAAGATGTCGCGAGCACGCGAGTTGGCGCCTCGAAATCTCGCCACGGACCATCGATTGATCGATGTTTCCGGTAGCGCGGAGACCATGCACGGGCCGTGTTGCAATAACACGTTTTAACCGATCTGCCGCGCGTTTCCCGGTAAAGCACACGCGTCAGAGGTTGATCGCGTGCGAGGTTTTACGTGTACGTAAAGCGCGTCTCGAAATTTCAGCCGACACAGACTGGCGCGCGCGATCGGTTACGTCACGCGGACGCAATCGGTCCGTAGAGATTTCCATAGCGTCGAGTGTCGCTTTAATCGATCACAGTTGCGAGAAGCGAGACAGTCGTCCCTGCCGTGAAAGAATACATAACGACGCGGATAGAGGTGCGCGAGTATTCCCTCGCGGTGGCTAGTTTCATTCAAACTTGACGCACGACGCCGTGTTCGCGCGCAAACTCCGTGGCGTCGCGACGCTGCCAGCCTCTCTCCGGCATTAACTCTGACGTCACCACGCCGCCCCCGTCCGTCATCGACCGACCGGCAGCATGACGACGTCACGCGTACCGCCAAGGACGACGCTATTTCGGGCGTTATGCATTGCCGTCCTCGTCGCCGTCTTCGCCACCGCCTTCGACGTTGTCGTCGTCGTCGTTGGCGACCGCTGGTGCCGTCGATATCGTTCGGTGCCGCGTTTTCGCTTCCAGTCACGAGATCCATCCGAATTTTCCTCGTCACCGCGATCCGCCACCGCGATCCACGCGAGTCGCGAGAGAATCGGCTCTAGATCCCGCCCCGAGCAACCATGACGCAGTGAACCACTGTTCACGGTTCTCCACCGAGTTTCGAATGTTTACGAAAGTTTCGAACGTGCTCGTGCATGTCACGAAGTCGCCGGAGATCCTTCGCTGATCGCTTTGCAGCCACAGCGATGTCCCGTTTGTTGGAAATGAGGTAACTCCTTATCGATCTGCGCCTCTATTTCGAGCCCCTTTTTCCCCCGTTCCTTTTTTCTTCTTTTATCGTTATCGATTTCCGAGCAGCGTCTGTCTCACGCACGCTGAATGACACCGTGATTGGGGACATGTTCGAGAGTACAGGTTCCCCGATGACCATTAATATCGTGTTTCGCGATGATGAATGGGAGTTCTCTGAGTCATCGTCGGCTACTAGACACTCGAATAACGCGGTACCGTAAATACGGCGAATATCTCAATCGAACGACGGCATGACGCTCCTATCGCGAATGTCAAAGTCGATTTCTCCCTCTCGACGATCCCGTCTCAATCGTCTATTTAGAGAAGGAACGCGTTCCGCGATATAAACCTCTCGCGGAGCAATCTGACAGAGGAGACAAATCTCTGCCACCTATCGACGCAAGATCACTGACCATTCACGTGGAGCGGCGCGTTCAGGCCGCGACCTTGGGACGCACGCGTCACGTGGTGTCCGGGATTTTTGCGTCGGTGTCAGGGTCGCATCATCGCGCAATCGTTTCCGGGAAAGCGGAGCGTGTGCGCGAAATAGCGGCGAAACGCGGCGAGGAAGGTGGAGGACGCGTTGCGTCGCGGTGATAGTCACCAGAAGGGATCACCGTGCCTGTTTGCTCGCGTAATAGTCGGCGTGGCAGTGGCTAAATTTAATGCGCGCGAACGCGCCGATGCTCGGCTCGAGCGCGGCTCGGCTGGGTTCCGCGTGACGTTGTCCCGCGGAAAAACGGCGAGGGACGAGGCGGAGACGAAAGGCTGGCGGTTACCCGTGCCAAAACAGACGTCGCGACGACGCATCGCGAGCGTGCTTTGACGCGAGCTTTTTGTACCGCCGTGCAAACGTAAATACCGGTACGGTGCCAGTCTTTGGTGAATGACCGACCGGTGAAAAAAATGCTTCCATCGATTGCGCAGAGTTGACAGGCTTTGCCGGGTTGGTGGGAGTGCGTCGGTGACCCGCAGGTGCCGGGAATGTAGTCCAAGGTGATATTTCGGGGGTGTTGCTAAGTGGGTATTAAGCATTTGCGGGGTTGCTCGGGCGATTGCCGCTGGAGAGCGATGGTAATTGGAAATTAGGAACGTCGATGCAGAATCGAGTGTTATCGAGCGTTTGAGAGTATCGGTGGTTGCGGAGGCTTTGCTAATTGGGAGTATTGTTGGTCGAGGGAAAATAGTCGGGTGACAGGCCAGCAGCACCGGAGTGCCCGAGAACGGGCGTCGAAGGATTTGCAATGAAAATTTCGACGAATCGAAGGCACACCGGCGTCACTTCTTCCTTTGCTTTCTCGTCGTAAATATAACGGCACTCTTATCCGCCTCGAAGTAAGTCTCCGTGTGATGTCATCGGGTAGAAATGCAAGAGCTGTCAAGGGAAAAGGAGGATAGGTTGCTATCCCGTCGAGACTAGTCACGTGCTTCTGAAAGCTTTCGCCTCGCGCCGCGTCGATTCGTCGAAAATTTATCTCTTCCTTGGTAGGCATGGAAATTCTCGCCCATCGCGATTGTCTTCCAGTCGACCTGGAAATGAGAGTATCGGAACGCGTGTTAGCTAGTTGGTGCCACTGACGAGGCGGTCTGTATTGATTCAACGCAGTAATCCGGTTGGCTTAACGAACATGCAAATCAAATATTTTCCGCGGGCGAGCCGAAGCCAGTGGATCATACACTGACCATCGAATTACGTCGAGGGTCGAATAGTCAATGAAATCACCTGGTCCGACTGGTACAGGAATATTCCACTGAATGGCGACAATGTCCACCACCGATCCCTCGATTCGTTGCCCCGCGACACGGATAATTCCAGTCCCGAATATTCTCGCAGCCAAGTTACGAGACGGCCTATTACGCGGTAGGAAGGAATAAGTTAATCCGTCTACGTTCCGCGCTACATGGACGACGCGTCATTTAATTTTCATGCAGAAAAGCTGTCGTCCTCTTGCCGTGACCTCGCCGGGGAATGCTCTGGACAGTTATATGAAACGTAGTCGACTAACCGCTGTCGATACCACTAATAAATTCTTACGCTTTTCTATCCTGCGTCCCGCCGCTGATTTATGATTGCCCACCGATCGCAACACGGGGAGTGTTGCGTCGCGAATGCCTCGAAAGTTGACTCGTTACGCGTTACCAATGACGCATAATGATCGTCTTTCTAACATTATTCAAGCACGTGAGGAATAGCGAGCGTCGAAACGCACGGTCCCGACAAGTCGAGCAAGCGGGTGCGTGAATTCCGCCGGAGGAAGTCAAGGACAAGCGGAGAGTCAGCGTTGTAGCCAGCCACCGATCCTAGGCGGGTTCCATCGGAACGATCGAAACGGACTTTCTATCTCGACCGACCGTGCCGTGGAAATTCTCCAACGGAGAAACTACGAGAACTATCCTCAGATTTCCCAGGCCGCTGTGCCGCGAATTTCCGAACCGATTCCACGAGATTCGAGTCCGGCTTCTCAAAGTGGATCGCGATATTCGCGGTTGCAAGTTAACCGTGCTCGAAATATCCTGCGGACGGTGTCGAGGGATCGTTCAAAGGGTAATCAAACCGCGTCAGAGGCGTTACCGGGAAACCTACAGACCTCTTTGAAGCGGTGAAAAACAGTCGGCAAAGCGTAGCAACCGGGGCACCTGGTTTTCCGCCCCTGAACGAGACAAGGGGAGGACGTCGATCGATGAACGGAACTGCGGTACAACAATGACGTCATCAACGACGTCGCAGTATGACGTCACTAGTTGAAAGGGAGGCAGAGGGTGGCGATCGAGGCGACGGGAGGATGGGTCGGACGGGGTGGAAAGCAGCTGTGCAAAGGGGTGGGTCGCGTTGGTGGGGGATGAAGTTTCTCCACTGACTGTGTGTTGACGACCCACACCGAGCTTGCGAGCGTGCTCGTTCGCGCGTGTGTGTGTGTGTGTGTGTGCAGCTGAGTCTGTTTAACGGGGGCGAGCAAGGCCGCCGGTTAAAGAGGATAGACCGCTGCGATATTGAGCGTCGAATTTTAACAGGTGGAAACGGATGGGACGGTTTCTTTCCGTTCAACTGGCTTTCTCTTCTTCTCCCGTCCTTGCGAATTACCTTTGCGATCTTTCTCCCATTCACCGGTCGAATTCCCTAGCTTTACTCGGATATTCGAGGTCCAGGAGACGTCGAAGATTGGGGGGTTGCTAGTCGACGAAGGACAGAGAGGGACTTTGCAAATTTTTCAAGGAACTATCGAAACGAAGAGTCTGGAAGAGCGCGTGGAATATGATCCGAGCGGAATATTTCGAATTGGAAACCGGCGTAGACGGAGAATTTCTGGGCAAAGTCGAAGATCGATGACAGGAAAGGCCTGGCGTTCGATTCTTTCACAATGGATCGCGCGCGAACTCGGCCAGCCGGTGTCGATGCAGTTTTATCAGATGTGTTGTCGTTCTGTTTTCCAGCTCGTGATCCGACGTCGAGCGTGTGTCTGCCCGCGCTTGATTTGCCCGAGCGACTTTGATCAGATAAATTTCGTGGAATCGCGCTACGTGTCCCAATTTACGGGGCGCGCGCGTTTTCTGCTTTTCTCCACGGTTTCGCGTTCCACGGGCACACCGGCGAGCGTATCTTTCTCGTGAATCTGTGCTCCTCGACTTTCCGTAAGCGGTGGCTCGTACAACAACGATAAATTAGCGCGGACGAAGAAGAAGGTGGAGGCGGAGGTTGAAGGGAAAAGAGGAAAGAATGCATCGGAAAAAGGAAAAGAAGAAAAAGATAGGGCAATGAATTAAAGCGGAGATTAATGGC
The DNA here is from genome assembly GCF_001483705.2 of Eufriesea mexicana. Taxonomy (NCBI): domain Eukaryota; kingdom Metazoa; phylum Arthropoda; class Insecta; order Hymenoptera; family Apidae; genus Eufriesea; species Eufriesea mexicana. The sequence goes on from NW_016908357.1 coordinate 3,087,426, forward strand.
TCGCTGTTATTGGCCAAGGTGATCGCAGGCACTTTTTTAAGTAGTCGGTAAATCATGCGCCTATTATAACGCGTTTCCATAATTTCTTGGGCGAACAAAGTGACAGCCTCTGGACGCTTCTCCGAACTTTCTACTAATCCGCGGTACCGGTCGAATCGATCAAACTCCTCGTAAATTCCGCTTACGATTATCCAATAAAGATCCGCGAAATTACTCAGAGTCAAAGGGAACATTACGGAGCTTCACTCTCACCCCGTAATTTCGCCGGCGTTCAAACGTAACGCACAATTTGCAAACATTAACATTAACCGCGAGTACACCTCGAGGTACGTAGCCGCGACTGGCTGGTAGCCACGAAGCGGTTGCAGCAGGTTGCGGCCGATGCACGTCTTCGTCTGGCGCGATGAAAATCCGCTTGGTCGAGCGAGGGAGAGGCACGAATTGGCTTTACGAGCTCGCCGGCCTTGAGGCCTCGAGGCCCAACGGGGTCTCGATCCGTCCTGAGTCGGTCACAGTCGTTCGGTATGCGGACCTCGATCTAAGCGACTAAATCACTCGCTTGCTCGCTGCACGCTACGCCACTCGTGTACGAACGATTCCTCTTACCGGTGTCTTCGCGGCATCTTCGCGGCATCCTCGCGGCATCCTCGCGGCATCCTCGTTAGCCTCCAGCCTTCGGGATTCCTCGATCGTTCGCGTATGATCCCCGTTGGATCGTCCACGTCGCTCCTGCGCGATGACACGTAAATTACCGCGGGTACGGTTGCTCGATTGCTGATAATACGGGGAAAGGTGAATGAGTTTGCCGCAAAATGGTAGGAAAAATCGCACGACCTCGAGGTCTAGCTCGATCACGGCGAACTACGCGAATTCCTTTCATTTTTCGTCTAGTAAACGTACGGATCGTACGACGAGTTCGGTTTCCTCGAGTCACGGTTTGCGGTCGATAGTGTCAACGTCGATTACCCCGATTTAACGAAAGCCTCGTCTCGTTATTAACTTCCACTCGGTGCCGAGTACTCGCGCAAATTGGCCGAACACACTGGAACGAGTGTAAAACGATTCCGCGATATAATCTTGCACTTGGCAAGATGAATGAGGGAGACTCGGTATCGAGCAAGGGTGGAAACTAACATTTGAATGAAAGCTAATTTCAATTTGACAGTTTCCTGGCTCATTTACGAGTCGCGGAAATCGTGCCGCGTTCTATATAAAAAACCCAGCCTGACCTTTGCCTCGCCGCCACCTACAGCCGAACTATTTCCATCGCGGTATCTCCCTCGAATCGGGGTACGTCTGCACGGATCGTTTGATCCAACAAACGTATCGGTTCGTTCGATTTATTACGATAAATTATCATCGATAACGTCCAGACTGCTCGCAAGAGGCGCTACTTTCACTATCGTACAATCACTCGCAGCTATTGATTTCACTGAATTTATAACATCCTAGTAAAGCACAATCGTCCGTGAGGTATCCGCTGTACGTGCATCGGCAGACGGTCGATTTACGCGTGACGGCTGTTTGTATAGATCGCCCGGGACCGCGATTCTTCGCCAATAACGCACTGACACGACCAGTTTGCATCGCCATCCAGCAGATTATCGCGGCGCGTTTTCATCGATGATTTATGCACGCGGTTCCGATCGGATCGCGCGTTCGTGTTTACATCCAATTATGTTGCAGTGGATGCACCCGCTTGCAGCCTGGTATTATCGAGCATCGAGCAGTGGTGGAAGCGAGGGCGAAGCGATTAACACTTGCCGCGAACTTTCATCCCGCCATTTTGTCCATTAGTCCCGATCGCGGGAACAATAATCCGACGATCCTCCGCCGCTCTACGTCGTTTCCCGCCTCTTTCGACTCCGCGTTTCCGATCGCCGCGGCGAACACAGCTATCGCGTATCGTGCTCGTAGGTGTGGGTGTCTCGCGACGTCAGCTGGTGAAATATACGCTTTCCAAACAGGAACTAATTAGTTTACGCTCGTTCCGTTGCCTCATAAACGACCCCGTAATTACGCGGGACGTGTAAGCGTAATTAATTCACGTCGATAGGAAAAATGCGGCGTCGCGTCACTTCCTGTTACCGGCTGCATATCTCGCGCAATGGCAGACGTTAATTGAAAATCGTAGGCGGCTATCGTTCGGAGCACCGAGGAACGGTATTACGTACCCCTCGCGATCTCGAATCTCTTTTCATACGCGAAAAGCATAAAGTATACACCTTGACGCAACAACATTCCACCCACTTCAACGTCCAGCAGCCTCGTTGCACGCAACGTGGATCCCGCTCTAATTTCCATCCAGTCGGATAGAAAGCACTCGCCCCCTCCAGCCTCCTGCGCACCTTCTGTTGACTTTATTTCATTTCCCGCGAATCCACCCGGTGAATCTCTCGCCTCGTCCGATACTCTCGCGAAAAACCCGGCCACGGGAACGAAGCGGTTAATATCCGTTGATTATGCCCGTTGCCTATCGGCCAATTAGGCACGCGGGCTAGCAAGAGCGATGGAGGAACGAGCTTTTCTCCGGCCAGCGGTGGCGGTGGCGGCGGCGGCGGCGGCTATCAACGGGAGATCGTATCCCCGGTTTCGGGGTCACGGAACCTGCAGCTCGTTTCCGACCACGGTATGGGTGTCGCGTATTGCCTGCTCTGGCGCATACCAACCAGAGAGATCCTATCTAGCGCGTTGTCGCGCCGGCACGCACGCACACGTGCACGCTACCGCACGCCGCCACACGCTTCTGGCCTGTCCCCGTCCTGGCTGCTGCCTGTCTTTCCTTCTCCACTTCCCTCTCTCCCCCCTCTCTCCCTTTTTTTTCTCCTTTCTCTTACCGCCACCGCGTTGCCATTCCGCCGAGGGGACCCGATCGCTACCAGGGGATCACCGACTGGAGTGGAGAAATTTCAAGGAGAAATCGAAATCGATAGGGGATCGACCCCGAAAGCTGTTCTACGATAACGGATTTCCTACGCCGGATCGGAGTTATCGAAGTTGGGCGCGAACGCTGGAAACGGGTTGCTTCGATTTTACGAGGGAAAGCGAAAAAGCCACTGTCTAAATATGTCCACGAGCATCGCGGAGAAAGGAATGCAAAAAGCTATGCGGGGTCTTTTCGGTTGGTTTTTCGAGAGTTTTCGAGACGATCGTAGGCGAGATCGGGTTTTCTCTGTCTATGGAAGGCGGGATAGAATGCATGTACCTGGTAGTTAATCGCGCGCTAAGCGCTGCTGAGTCGAGACCAGCAGACGTTCGATAATTACGATAATTATTACTCGAGTAGTTTCGCTATCGCCTATGGATTTTCGCGTTCAATGCCTAAGTCGGGATAGAGTGGGAGGCGGAAGATGGGGAGTACCACGCAGTTTCTCCACGCTCAAGAGACTGCGATTCCATCTATACGGTTAGCCTTTGAGGATCGACCGATTTAACGATTTTCCAGTCGATTTAACGAGATGACGTAGAAAATAAAGGAAGAATCGGATCGCGCAGCTGGAATCCGTGCTATCAGCTCGATGTCGAGGATGACAGGGGGTAGGTGTCGCGGGATAAAGGGTACCTGCACGGTCCACGGGGCGAATTCTCTGGATATTAACACGTCGAAGGGACAGCAACAGGTTCCCGCGCACTGGTTGGTTTTCTTCATTAACGTTAATGCCAGGTTGCAGCTGATTAATGAGACTAATAACTCGCCTCGACTCGCGCGAGTGCCGCATTATATTTCGCGAAATTGTTTGACAGGTGGCACGTTGCGTTTCTTAATTCGCATTGATTCCGCTGATTAATGAGCGGTATAACTCAGCCAGAGCGGAGGTTCGCGGCGGCGTGTACGCCTTGTGTATTAAGAAATCGACTCTTCTTCGGCCTGTTCTGGATCTCGAAATAATCGAGCTAAATATTAGATCGTTGAATGAATCGTGACTGCCATTGATAGCTGCCTCGTTTCAATTCCCCGCTGATTGATTAGCTCGCGATGCAGAAACGGAATCCGTTCTGTTCCGAAGCGTTAACCTGCTTAAACGGGTCGTTTAAACACACCCCCTTAAGCTCGTTCCACTGTTTCCAGGTGTGCCCGACGATTTTCGCTTCTAACGAGATCAATCGACGCTTTCCTCCTCGTATTTCCACCCTGTCGCAGTTTAAATACGTTGGCGGAATTTTTCGCGCCCTTTAAGAACCAGCTGACCCGGTGATCGATTTTTCTCGACGACGCGCAAGGACGATCACTGAAGACGATTACCGAATACTTGTATCACCCGGTTGCAGCGCTCGTCCTTCACCTTCAACCATTTCACTATGCTCGCGTATCTCGCCACGGCCCACCACCAGTTTCACCATCGATTTTCGTCGTCGGCTCTCGTACAACCTTCTCCAAGGGCGTTCGAACCTCCACATTTGCAATTTCTATGCCTTCTTCCCGCAACGTGCCGCTATTTCCTCTCGTCGTTCTACATTTTTCCATTTCCTCCTTTCTTTCTCTCCCTCTCTCTTTCTCTCCCTCTCTCTCTCCCTCTCTCTCTCTCTCTCTCTCTCTTTATTCGCGTTTCATTTTCTCGGCGCAACGAATCCACTGGCGCTTCATTTCCAATCGGAATTAAACCGAGACTTATCCAGGGAGTAAATTACGATAACCGAAGATTGAAAAGTCGGAAGATACCTACGCCACCTCCGCCTCGTTACGCGGTCGAATCGAGCGCGTTTGCTCGCAGCTGCGAGCGCTTTTAAAAGTGGACAGAGGCCGGCGGAGTTGCTCGTTCGCTCCTCGCCTCGTCTAAATTTACTCGTGGCAATTACATGGATTGTAACCGGTTCCGACTTTGCTCATTGCGCTCCATTGACTCCGTACGAAGTCTCGTGCTGGCTTTTAGGCGTTCTTTTGCACATTTTCACCCGTAACCGGTGGCGAGTTTTTCCAAAGAAACGCGTGTCCGTCTAGTACGCCCTCGTTCCACTGGCTCGTTCCCTCTAGACACTTTAAACGGTACTCGCGAATACGATTCCTTTTCGGATAAGACGATACGTCGCGTGGCTCAACTCTGACGAGAGAGGAGATTGCTTTCAATCGAGATCGACAGATTGGTACCGCTTTTCTTCCCCGTACGCGGGAACGACGAACGACACGACGCGATTCGAACGCAAACGGGGATGCAGGGTTGACGAGCGTTTATGGATTAACGCGCGAAGCAACGAGAGCGGCGAAAAATTCCGGAGCACCGCGATTACGATATTAACCGCGCGATGTTAGACGATAAGCGATAATAAGCAGCCTCGCGAACGGTATTGGACGCGAGACACGTAGGAAAGAGCGCGTTGACGTACTAATTGACCGGCAAAGACGAAAGCGATCACGCCCAATCGCGGGAGGGCGTTGAGCTATTCGAAAAATTCGATAATAGGAACTCTGTAGAAGGAAGATGGAAAAAGTTAGCGGATGAAAAGTTCGAGACTCTCACGCTCCGGCGGCGGTGCTTGCCCACGTGTGTTGCCTAGATTTCGTAATGAAATTGCGGCCGCGACTATAATTTGCCCGGCGATGCACGAGCCTTTATCTGTTCGCATTCATCGCGTTACGATCGTGTCAGATGGGTTCAAACTACGGTCAGACCGTCTGCATTGTGTCGGTCCGATCATTATCTTTCGAGTAGAGCCGCTCGAGTGCCAAAGGAATCGGTGTGCACCGGTTAAGTATTTCATTGGAGCCATCGGCCCGATGGGAGTCGGTGTTCCATGGAATAAAAGCTCTTTCCGTCATCGATAAATCGGATTCCAAGTTCGGTGCTCGCATCGATCAACGTCCGAACGCCACGTGGTTGCTTCGATACCGAAGTCAAGTATCGGCCAGTCCTTTCGAGCGAATGATAAAGATTACGAGCTGCCGCGTAGTTAGCTGCCTATTTGGGCCCCGCGTACGCGAACGGGAGGCGGTGTTCGCAGGTACGCCAGTCACTCGAGGTGTTGCGTTATTAAGACACGTGTATCGGATTTCCTAATAATTATAGATCAGTGGTCCGGATCCGCTTGTGTTTATCGCGTTACACGCTGTCGGAAGAATCCACGGGCGTGCACCGTGCCTGCGTTCAGACGATCGATTGTCTTCCCGGAACGTGTTCGACACGCGGTACCGCCATCCTGGTTGCAAGGATAATACACACCGGCGTCCACTGGAACATATCACGTATCGATAGGTACGTGTTAGCCACTTACTTGCCGCATACGCGATCAACGTCTCTCGGCAATTACTCCCTCGTGCAGATTTAACGTATCATTAGCGCGAGTTACGCGAGCAAACACGCTCCAGAGGTTCCGGGCATTTAGGTATTTCGTTGCCTCGCTCTCGAGCTCGTGCCACCACGGGTGCACTAACGCCCACGGATTTCTCTTCGAATCGACGAAATGGACAGTGACCCCTCGAGATGGTGATCTCGACCCTTTCTTCGATATTTATTTTCGTACCCGTTTATTTCTCCATCGAATTTGACCCCAGCGATTTACAACAGAGACACGCGCGATAGATCGAAACCGCGTGGAAGCGTGCTAGAAACTGCACGAGGAATTAAAAACGACCTAGATCGCGAACGTCGAGAAGGTGTCTCCCGGTCTCTATCGCGATGATCGTCGAGAAAGTCGGCGAATTCGGTCGAGTCACGTCCTAACGCGCTCGCACTCGCTCTTCGAATCATCGTTTGATCGCGAAACCGCTCGAGGTGCGCGGGTACCGCAGAGATCGACAGACTCCGTGCTCGTGTACCGCGTGCCGAATAGGGAGATCGGAAATTTCCTATCGACGAATCGTCGTCGGTGGAGGAACAACGAGGAAGAAAGTGCGAAACGGTACTTTCGATCGACGCATCGTCGAATCGTACACCGGTGTTGAATTTGTATGCAGATGCGTGCACGCGAGGAGCAGAGGGGATAGAGGCGGGAGTAGGGAAAGACGTCGTCGGTGGAGGAACAACGAGGAAGAAAGTGCGAAACGGTACTTTCGATCGACGCATCGTCGAATCGTACACCGGTGTTGAATTTGTATGCAGATGCGTGCACGCGAGGAGCAGAGGGGATAGAGGCGGGAGGAGGGAAAGAATCGTCAAAGCATGGGAAACGTATGGCCCTTGAATCGTGTTCCGACGTCGTGCGATTCGCTCGCCGTACAACGAGCGTGTGCGCGCGCGCTCGAGCGCGCTCGAGTCTCCGCCGCGGGCGGTGTAGAAAGCTGGATGGGATTAGGGTACCTATTACGAGATTCGTCGGATCGTGTCTACCTGTTCGCCGATTTCCGTACTCGAATTCGCCCGAACGAGGCAGAGGATCCGTGCTCGAGGATCTATGGTGGGGACGTTGAAAATCATAACGTGAAAGCTGTTTCGCCCGCGGATATCGTGAAAAAGATCGTGGAATTGATTTCTAGAGTTGGTTATTCCTCGTGGTTTTGATGCCGCATCGGTTATCGTATGGGAAAATCAGCGGATCGTTAATGGACCGCGGTGCAAGAAGAAGGGCGTAGTTTCACGGTTTCCCGTGATCCTCCGTCGCTCTGATCGATCTCGAGAGAGGGATGATCGATGGCGGAAGGTGGATGGAAGGCTGTCACGGAACGGGGAATTAATCGCGTACGGGACAACGAGGATGGAGTTAAGGTACAGGGAGGAGGAGCTAGGTACGCGTGTCTGACCAGTAACCGCTCGTTCTACTCCTCGCTTATCCAACGGTGTTCCAAACGAGGTAACAGCTGCGTCGTTGTTCCATGTTTACAACGTGGTAAAAATTGCTCGAGTCTTATTAGATCGGGCCTATTCCACGACTGGCCGCTTTCTAGCCGGGGCATTATCATAGTTATCCTTAAACCGGCATGTAACCGGTGAACACGTTGATGTTACGCGTTCGCTGCGCTAGCAAAAAGGCGTCAGCTATTTCAATTACGGTATCGGACGGCTGTTTCGATTTTCTCGTCGAGTGAGAGGATAGGCTTTAGAAAACAGCGACGGAAAAACCGGCTCGCTTAATCGATCTTTGATCGCTTAATCGAGCCAACCGATGCTACCGGCTTGCGACATCCGACAGGTAGAACTAGACGCACAGACGGGGATCGGAACGAGAAAGGAGCCTCGGCAGCGCGAGGTTTCTTCTTTCGATTCTACGTTTTTGCGATAGATCGTCGATCCGTCTCATCCTATTCCGTAACGCCATACGCGGCCTGGACGCGCAATTTTCTCGGCGAACCGCGAACCGAGACTCTTCTTGCGCGTCGGCCATTAGCGACAACGAATTTTTAATCGACACACGTTCGTACGGGTTCCGACGCGGAGGCAGAACCTTCTGGCGAGTTTCGAACGTGGATTTACGACGACGCTGGATCGGACGAAGATCGCGCGGACCGATACTCGCACAGCCGTTTCCCACGAACGTTTCTTCAGCCGGAGATTGCCGGTGTATCGCAGCCAATACCGCGCCGCGAAGAAACCTGTCCGACAAAGTTTCTTTTCGATCGAACACACACGCTTTAGCCTAAGTGACCCTATTAGTCGGTGGTTATCTTCCTTGTGACGTGCCGCGTAGACGCGGTGACCCCGGTAAATCCTTTCTCTTCGACGTGTCGACCGGTTGCAGCCTCCTCGTGCAGCTGACTCGCGAGGTGCCGAGCACGTCTTCCATCGATCCTCTCGCGTGTAGCCGCGCGTGTGTCCCGTATCTACGCGTTTCGCTGAGAAACCACGCGTCCGTCGTGTCCGATTTCGCGCCTCGCGACGCCAAGATCGGCCGATCGGTTCGACGCGGCACTAGCGAGAGGAGGATCCTTCGCTTAGGCGCGACGTCTGGATTGCGCAATACGAGCAATCGCGTTAGGCGTTGCTAACAATTTCTTCGTGGCACCGTCTCGAGGAGAGAACCTGCCGCACGCGATTGGTTCCTCGTTAAGGTTACACGTCGTGTTACACGGTTAAAGGTACAGGGATAGATCGACACGGACGCGAAAAAGGAATTCCAGCGTTCGCGTTGATCGTTCAATTACTCGATTTCGTTGGCCTACCATCGGCGGAATATTGTCCCGGATGGCTAAGGGGGACAAAAACCGCGAGCCCCCCACGATCAGCAGGCGTGAGACGTGTCCCGATGAAGCGCGATTACAGCCTCGTACGGCGTTGATCGAACCGATAGGGATCTCGCCGATGCTTTTTCCAGCCACCGCTCCGAGCCTGTACCGACGCGGATCCGTCTTGTCTGTCCGCGATGGTAGCTCGCGTGTACTCTCGGGAAGACAGCTCGTCTCGAGCGGTTCGCGCGACGCGAACCTACGGGAATCGGCGTAATTGATGGAACCGCACGCGGGTCTGGCACCTTTGCCGATCATTCCGCGGATAAACTTCCCTGCGCGTGTCGCCAGCCGTGCACAAATTAATTCCATTTTCACGTGTCGCTTGTGCATCGATTGCATAAGCGATCGCCGCGAATCTTTAACAGGTTATACGGTTGCGTAAGCGAGATTAGTAGTCGTAAAATCGACGCTCGGCGTTAATTTAAACGATGTTATCTCTGAAGCGGTATCGAAGCTGCAAGGTTCGGAGGATTCGAGGCAAACTTGTCATCGAAGCCGCGAGGACTCGAGAAAGTCCCTGGGAACCTGGAGATAATCCATCTGTCCCTCTGTTTCGTCGTTTTCCCAATGAGACCAGTCACGAGATTAGAAACTCGAGGTTCCCCGACCGATTTTTCTCTTTGCCGGTTCTCCGAATCCCTGGTTCTGGTTCTCCACGCCTCTGTTCCCCTTTCCGTCGGTCGGGGCCGGAGATCGAAATTCGTTGCTGCAACGAATTCGATGAAAGTACGCGGTTCATAGTCGCCCTCGTGCGTGCGTGCGTACATCATCGGTATCTGGTGGTCGACGAGAGTGAGAGGACGAGCAACCGGTACCGTAGGACGCGACGGGGAAAGGGAATATAATACACGCACGCACACCGAGGGAGCTTCAAAGAGACGTCGGAGAAGGCAGCGTGTGGTCGCGTGTTCCAGCAGGCGAATTCGCGAGCGAATCGCGCGCACGTGGACGTCGCATTTTGTCGGCGAGGAACTACGAATCGTGGTCGTCCTTGAGCGCCGCGTCGCAGTCTCGCCTCGAGGACATCTCGTCCAGCTTCTGTCGCGCGGAACGGTGCGTTTTATTTCTGGAAATCGATGGGATTACGCGTGATAATCGTAAATTACCGATCGCGGTCGCCAGGCGAGACGAAGACGCCTCGTTCCCGGCGAATCGTCGCGCGCAGATTCGTCTCGCCGCGCGACCAGCGAATGCGCGCCGCGTCCAATCGGCCTGGCAAATGTCGAGTATCCGAGAAGACGGAGCCTTGATCGTAATAAGGATCGCCGGGTGGAGTAAAGGGAAATGCGAGAAAGGAAACGTAAAATGTGTATTAATTAGAACACGATAGCCAGACTGTGATACGGACGGATCATGGTACACTTAGCCTTGAGATGCTCAGAGCCTGGCATAAACACTCCGTATTTGCACCTGAATGTCTAATTTATGTAGCAGATAAGACTTTTAGACTATGGTACAATTTATGGGAGGATAAAGCCGTTCGAATGATCGACTGCGCCAATAAAACGGGATAACTATCCAACGCGATCCTTTCACCGTGGAATTTCAACAGATTCACGAAACGTAAAACCGTCTAACACCATACTTGGCCTGCGCAACCCTCGCGAAATCGTACGATTATTTTCCAAACGCGAAGAATTCTCCGGCCAATCGAAACGGACGTCAATTTTCATCGATTCGACGTTGAAAACGAAACATAGGAAACCTTTCACCTCGGTGAACCTCGCGTCCCCTTTACCCCCCTTCACCGAGACGATCGCGAGGAAACCACCCCGACATCTGGCAATCGTCTCGTATCAAGGTCCCCGCATCCGATGACTCGAAAAGCGTCGCGTAGAAGTCTGGAAGCACTTACGGGGTTCACGATCCGCGTCGCGAGAGCAGCAGCGGCTGCAGCTCGGCGGCTTTTCGGCCAACTCCATAAACCTTGTATTTACGCGCGCAAATGGGATAGTTTTTCGTCGGGAATCGGTGAACGTTGCGCGGCGTACGATATCGGTATCCACGAAACGCAGTAGCCGACACGTGCCGATAGAAAATAATTTATTAATATTCAATCGGGCGGCAATCGACGTCGCGTGTGTCTCGGGGCCGTTTCTATCCGAAAGCCGACTAGTTTCGATCGGACAAAGTCGCCTGGACGGCTCGATTGCGATTAAGACCGGTCGAACCTGCCGGAGCGGACGCGCCAAACGCGGCCTCTTGCATAACTGTCCACCACGGTTTCGCAGGATGCGCGGTCTCGAGGTGATCGTCGCGCGAAACTCGCTGAATCCTCTCGTAACACGCGTGTCTCTCTCCTCGTCTCTCCCTAAGACGAGCGTAGATGTAAAGGAAAGTGATCAAACCGCTCCGTCATCATTTTTTTCTCATCTTCCCGCGCCTTTTTTCGCCTTGTCCGGTTCGCGGAGGCCTCCCGACGACAATGTAGATAATTGGCATCGCGGTGCTCGCGATTAACCGCGTAATTCATGGTCTCGGCGGACACTCGGACAGGATTAATCGTTACGGACGTAACAGCGCGAGATCGACGCCAATCTCGTCGTCGCTCGCGTCGGTTTTTTAGACACCGTTAACGAGAGAAGATTTAAATTTCATTAGCCATCGCCGATAAAACTGCGCGTCTACTCGGGGAAGATATCGCGACACTCGGGTTAGTCACGCGTGGATGGAATAGTATCGCGACTTCGCAGCAACGAATCGTCGCGATTGTTTTCCGCAACGGGAAATCGGGAAAATCCCCGACGCCACTACGGAGATCTCGACGCCTGTCGAGGCACACGTTTCTCTCCGCGATTCTCCGCCGCGTCGTCTCTTTTGTTTTCCTCTCCCGTGCCTCGGCCGAAGAGGAATCAAAGGATCGATATACGAGAGCGTGGAACACGCATGCGAAGATCAGGATGTGGGTGGAGCCGCTTCGTGCAGCCATTTTGCGCTCTACGCCATTCGTTTCGATACGCGTGAATCCTTCTTCGCCGTGTTACCTTCGTGCATGAATTTTTCACCTGTCTCCCTCTCCCCCCACCGCCTCCTTCTTCCTTCCTCTCGTCCTCGCAGGCTGACGAAATTATGTCGAATTTCACAACGCGATGCGCCACTGGAAATATAATTGCAACGCCGGCAGCAAGCCGCTCGGCTGGTTTTCTATTTGCTTATTCTTTCATCCCAAGTATGCAGGATGATTGCTTACGCGACGCCTAGAAAAAGTTGCCTACGTTCGAGACGCGTCCACGTTCCTCTTCGCTTGCGTTTCTTTTTTTCCTTTTTCCTTCTTTTCTCGTTCCTCACTGATCTCCGTCCCTCTTCCTTCCTCCGTGTCTTTGCCACTGTGGTCGCGTGTCTTTTCTTCGAACCGTCTGAAGGAAAAATAAAAAAAAAAAAAAGAAAGAGGAAAGGAAAAGAGAATCGACCCTCGATTAACTCGATTGTGAATTACGCGACGAAGAATCATTACTGTCCCGACGTGTTTATTCTTCGTTTCCAGGCCGAGCGTCAAGACAGTCCCTCGTAAAATTCCACAGGCTGTAATTATCGTTCGGCATTTTTCTAGCCTGCTGATTTATGCACAGCCATTTTCGCTCGGTTCCCGCGTTCTCCTGTTCACGGGTCGTCGATAATTTACCGCTTTGTCGGACCGTCCGAATATCCGCGAACGACGATCCACCACGCGGCCCTACCGCCGTCGAACACTTTTCCGTGCCAGCTTTTACGGCCAGACTTTCCCCAGGATGCGCCGGGCTGTCCGTTTAAATGGTAATTCGACCGTCGAGTCCGATACACATTGTGCTCCGTGCGATTCTCCAGTGATTTTGTGTCACGGCTCCAGGCGTCCACGAGCAAGGGAATAAGGCTTACGCCGAGGCTCCCCGGGTATCCACGCTGAGGATACTTTCTCCTATCGTACGATTAGCAATCGGGGATATCCAAAAGTCATTAAACCTCATGAGAACCTGTATTTTTTATTTCCCCGCCGGATCTCTAGCGAGACCTCGCAATTACGACTATTCATCTTCCGTCAAAACATGCCCAAACGATGGGTACTTTCTCTTAAAAATCTTCGAGAATTTCCGGTGACCAATTGTCACTCGACGCGGTCTTCCATCTTGCGACGAAATTCGACGGAAAACGCGGCAAGAAAATGGACGAAACGACGAAAAGATGAGAAAGAGGGGGAAAGAAACCCGGAAAGGTCTGTCGGGCGAAAAGAATCCGGACCGAAACGTGTAGACACGCATCCGCGAAGAGAGGAATCCTGGTGAGCCGGAGTCGTGCTTGCGGCGATTACGAAATTCATTCCACGGCGTTTGTTGGCGAGTGAGGATAATCCTGGCGTGCCATCGAAAAGCCCGGCTATCGTCCTGTGTGTGCCACTGAATGCAGCCGGGCCGCATTGCAGCTGCACCCACGAGTCACACATCCTTCGTCGTGTCGTTCCCTTCTCCTCTCTCTTCCCTCTGCATCCTTCTCTTCTTCTTCTTCTTCTTCGTCTTCTTCCTCTTCTTCTTCTTCTTCTTGGTCGTGTCACGGCACACCATCGTCCCCTTCCCACTTCTTTATTCCACGGCGCCTGGCCTGGCCTGTGCACACGCGTGTGTACGTGTGCATACGCGCGGTGCACGCCGAGAGAGCAAAGGAGAGTGCTCCGGCCGGAGCTAAGCCGGTCTCACGGTAGTTCTTCGGGGTCAGGGGGCGATATACCTACCTACCTACCTATCAGCCTGGCTGCTCGAGCCTGCGTGTCGCAAGCAGCTCTCCGTATCCTCCTTCTCTCTCGCCTCCCTCGCGTTGCTCCACGTCGAAGCTCCTCTTTCACCTCGTTCGACACCGTAAGCCGCACTCTAACCCGGACCACGCGAGCCGCGACTAGCTCGCGAGCGTCTGAAACGGCCTTTGTATTCTTATTGCCCGCGCTAGCTAGCCTTTTATCGGCAGAGGTCAATCCACCGAGAACGTATCTAATCTTTCCAGGGTATCTGGACAATTTGTTTCAGCCTAGCTTTCCTGGTCCTGCTTTCACGGATCCGTGATTCGACCCGTGTTTCTTCTCTCCTCCGTAACGTTTCAGTTTCCTCCTTCTCGCGGGGCCCGTCCATCGCCCCGCCGTTCCCTCGTGCATCGTGGAACCCCGAGCTGTCGAAGTAACGGACAGCTCGGTTCGTCGGGTGGTACGGGATCAGTTTGGGCGTAGAAACGTGTCCGATACAGCGACGAAACACGCGAGTCGCCTTTCGCGAAAGATCGCAGCGAGATCTCTGAGCGAGAAAGGCGAGTCCCTTCGAAGGAACGCGTGACGGGAGGACGAATGTTTGATAGAACGATTAGCACCTCGGATAGATAGGATTTTTTCTCTTTCATCCACTTTCCGTCCACGCGATGGTTGCCGTGGCCGACGAATTACGAAGCAGGTGATAATTCGACCAATTCGGTGAATGGACAGCTAATGAACCGTCGAGTGCGACGATAAGCGAGGATAAATAATGCGTGGACCTATCAGAGGAGCGACTGGCCGTGATCGCGACGCGAAGATGACTCAGATTCCCCGAGCGGTTCTCGTAATCCTAATTGCGATGTCATCGATCTTTCGCTAAATTCAACGAAAGAGAAAGCTGCACCGACTGCACGCGTTGGACCAGTTTTAGACTGCACGTAGCTTGGGAACTTTCAAATTAACTTATGCCCGATTCGACGATCCCGTGATTCATTCGACTTTCGACGCTGCTCGAAGATACATGGCATAAAACCGCGTTATATTAACCGAGGGAAACATTCTCCGCGTAAAACACGCGAAATTGAGTCGTAAATAAATTACGTACTTCATAAATCACTGATTTTCCCCGATACTCGAGTAATCGCTCGGTTTACGTTAATGGAAAAGTAAAAGAAAATTCCATCCTCCACGGGAGCGGGCAAGAAATGGAAATTATTTCAATTTAATAGTGAAAGTGCTAAATAGGTCCCGCGGGGCCTTCGGGGTACTTTGCGGCTGTGAAAAACTCGCGCCATAATCACGGGTATACAGCTATTAAAGTTTGCCTCTTAATGTTAGGCAGATTAGACGATGCTGCGTCCGCAGAGATTAGCGTACGTCACGCGTGTGGCTCGGGATCCAACGCCAATAAAGATTCCGCAATTCGCACAAGTCTTATTCAGGAAAAAATTGAATTCGAACTCGAAAGTGCAGCGAAACGCCAAGCGAACGAATGATCACTCGTCGAATTGCACCGAGAAGATAGCTGCCGCGAATTTATCACGTGGTCACTTCGATCCAGTTGTTCTCCTGTCTCCTTCTTCCGAAATCCTGCGGCGACGGAAGCGAAAGAGAAAGAACACCAAAGTCGAGCGGCGCGAGTGTAAAGAGGGAGAGATAAAAATAAAAGCAGAACGAAAGAGGATTAAAAAAGCGCAGAAAGTTGTAACGACACGTGCCACGGAGGTATTTAGATTATCGAAAGAGAGTAGAAAAATAAGGAGAATACGAGATAACCCGAGCCGGGTTGGCGCAGCTGCGAAAAGGAAACGAGCAAACGACAGACCGGCACACGACTGTCCCTACTTAGCAGTGAAAGGGTTAATTACGATCGTCCAACCGGAGAGACGCTCGGCTCGTGTGGGCGACCCGATGCGAGCTTTAAATCGAAGATATCTCGGTGCGCGATTATGTGTCGCGTACGGCTGCAAGACACGATCAGGTCCTACTTTCTCTCGCGCACGCACGCGCACCCACCACCGGTTGCTAACGTCGTTAGGTGTGCCTGCATACGAGACGCGTCGATTGATCGGCAACATAACGATCCCCGAGCCTCGAAGGTAACGGACAACGAAGAAAAGTCCTGCGATGCGTCTATTAATAGCCTCTCTCTTTCTCCTCATGGCTGCGGTTTTTCTCGCAAACGACGCGTTAGAAAGAAACTCGCCGCAAGAATGAATTATTCATGAAGGATATCAATTATCTCGGCGAGGCATAAAATAAAAACACGTGGTCCGCACGATCGTTGCAATTAGCCCGTAACTTATAAGAATTTCATGCCTAATCATTGGCCAGTACACGCGTCCGATGCTACTATTTACAGTGACGTCACTGGCGTTCTCCGCTCGAGCGGAAAGTGGGTCGATCCTCGGCTGCGCGTGAAAAATCCCGCGAAATTTCATCTTCGCGCCAGCCCGCCGAAGCCTCGACTCTCGAGGAGTCGCGCGAGCCGCGCGATCCTGCCACCCCTCTCGCTTCGAATCCTGAATTTTCTAAATTCCTTCCGCCGATTACGCAACCAGGGAATCCGTCCGCCTCGCGATCCTCTCTCTCTCTCTCGATCACTGGCACCGACGTGCAAACCTAACGCGTCCCAAGGATCCTTTGCGATGCAACCACGCGCGCACGCTTTGACCGAGCTAACCTATCTTTGAACCGCGCTCTCGAGCGGATCTGCTCGAAATCCTTGGACCACTCGACACCCGACACTCGTCGACGTCTCGAACCTTCCTCCGATAGATCGAACGCACGATCCTCGAACCTGGCTACCCGGGAAAGGGCAGAGAGCGGAGGACGCAGGAGGAGGAAGCGAAGGAAGAAGCGGACAGGAGAAGGGAAGGAACGAGTGGTTAATTCGCGAGAGGAAATCGGCGAGGAACGGAGCAAGTGGCGGTGTGCGCCGTGGCTGCACGTGGTGGCACGTGGAGAGGCGTGGTTCGTGGGAGGGCCGTGTATACCGGTGTAATCCACTTGGCACACGCTGTTCGGCTAACCCTACTCTTTAACCCTACCCTGGCTACCTCTGCCTTTACCCTGCCTACGGTGCTGTCGGTGCTAGCGTTGTAGAAGTTAATCGAGTCCTTCCGTGCACGTGCACACGGCTCAGGTGCAGCCTGCTTCCTCTAGTATGCGCTCCCGTAGGTGGGATCGGTTCCACTCGCGCCTCTGCTCCGCGGATTCGCTGATCCCCGCTGTCTGATAGGGCTCATTGTTTTGGACCGAGCTGTCTTAATTGGTGGAGCGCGACCACCTTCCACGGACGCGAACCAGAGGGAAGGAAAAGGTTAAAGGTACCGCGAGAGTGGGCTACGGGGAGCGTTTATGACTTTCGTTAGGTAATGACAGACTTCTGCCCGATCGGCCCGGCTGCGCTGCGATTTATGGCTGCGTAGATTCGACAGCGGACACGTTTGCACGGGTACTTATCCAGCCTCGCATGCAGCCCCTTGTAACACGCCGGAACGGTGTCGTTATCGCGTCTAATCGCCTCGCACCCTCTACACCCCTCTGCGATTAGACCCCGCCGCGGTGCGATCGTCCACTGGCAGGCAAAGCAACTCGTTACGCAGCGAAAACCACTGGGTGGTCCTTTCACCATCCCTCTTGCGAAATTGAATCGAATCGGCGGTTTAGGTGACCGTGACTATCTCTGCTTCGCATCTTCTCCGATCCTTCGAAGGGGCGGCACGCTTGACAGTGCAGGGTGCACGTGATCGAGAAGAATCGCGCGATGGAATTGTCTCAGGATTACGCACCCAGCGTTCCATAGACGAATCGATCCGGGAAAAATATGTAGTTTAGGCTATAGCTATCGGTATGTGGGATTTTTCGAGTTTTTTTCGTGTTTGTTTGCTCACGATTCGTTCCACGGATCTGTTCGCTGGCGAGAACGTAATCATCCCCCGGGCGTTAGGGATAATATCGCGTAATAATAATCGAGCTGGGGTATGGTGGCTGTCTGCATAGAACGGGCTCGGTAGTATTTTAAATGCCAATGATTTCATGTCTCCCTGGGGTGCCGAAGCTACCCTATATAGGACGAAACGTGGACGTCGAGGACCTCAGTCGAGGAGGAGAATTCGGCGACTAATAAGTCGGTGGCCAGGCAGTGATAACGGCCAAAACGCGCAACACCGGGCCAGAAAATCGGCAACCAGTGAAAGTGGTTTTCGAATTTGATTGGCTGCCGGGCCATCCTTGGCCTGGTGGTCGAAATTTACTCGCGTTTCGGAGAATCGGCCCGTGCAGCGCGTTCCCCTTTCACGGTACCGAATTCATCCGGGTTCGGCGTCTCTCGATTGCGCGACATCTCCCGACGTCGCAGAGATGATCACCATGGACGCCGGCCATTCTCAGTATCGCAGATATTGTACGTAGCAGTTGTTAAACAAATTCCACTCAGGCGTCACGTCTGGACAAAAGAAAGAAACGATCATGGTACCTGTATCGGCTAGAAATAGTCCGGCGCGTACATTCAACGCGTCGTTGCGCGGAATACGTGTCAGAAAGTTTCGTTCCTCGTCCCTCTTTGTTTCATCGTGGACAATAAACGCGTTGGTTTGAGCCCGAACTTTTCATCGTAATCTGGAACAATGTTCCATAGATAGACGCCACGCGCGAGCACACGCGTTTCATTGGAGATGGAAAATGGGAAAAGAGATGCGCCGGCTAACCGCTCTAAATTGCTCTCCAGTCTCTGTAATTGGCTTTACGAGAAGCGTAACGTCCAATGCCGTACGTGCTAGGCTTTGCGAGCTAAGGGATCGAGACGAGGGAACGCGAAGGATCTTTGCTGGCACAGTAGCTTCAGGGTGTCTTGCGTTCTGTTGCAGGGCAGCTGCATTCGCCGAACGGCGACAGCGATAACAGCAACGGTAGCCAACGTGCGGTGGCTATTACGCGGAACGACGTAGAGCAACAGCAACAACCACACCGCCAGCGGCATCAACGGCAGGCGACAGCTACCGTTCCAGTTCTAGCCTGTACGAATCCATCTTCTACCACCACGACGACCACCGCGTTCACGGTGCCGGTAGCGCAAAGTATCATGCTTGTACCGACACAGGTAAAGTGACTTCCGGGTTCGCGTGAAACCCTCCCCTTTATCCTTTATTATTAATTATAATCAGGTCAGCAACAGAGTTCACCGGGACCTGCCATCGCGCACCCCTTTTAACCTCGCATTATTCTCGTTATTCAATCTACCGCGACCGCTGATCGATTATTCCTCGCTATTCCTCCAAATTTCAGGTGGCCTTCCTTTGCATTCTCTCGCGTGGCCTTTGACTTCTTTCCTATTCGCGTCGATTTCTCTTTGAATATTTAAAACTCTGTGAGTGCCTTAATGCATTTAGCATCCTCCTTTCGAATAATTCTCCTCCCCGCTGTTATTTATATTTCGAATCAGAGTGCACGACGAGCTTGAAATCGACCCTCTGCTATTACCTAACTTATCTCTCGTCGTTGTTTTCACGGTTAGTCGTAATCGGTAACGGGGTCGGAGGAACAGATCTGAAAGGAAAAACGACGCGTTCCTGTAGCACGAACGGAATTTACGCGAACGTCGTCTAGTGGGTAATTATCGGATCCTGTATTTAGTGGGGCGCTCGAGCTCGCGGGACTTTCACTATTTCGCTATCTTATCTGTCCCATAGTCTTCGAACTCCGCGAGTCTGGCGCGACCCGCAACAAGATCTGCCCTCCTACGTTCCGGCGTTCTTGATCGTCATCTGCATTCGCTTATCGTGCACCATCTGCATTCCTGCCCACGTACCCGGATCTCGAGTGTCGTCCTACCTGTTTCTATCCCTTCTCCGCGTACATTTTCCGTCTTGGAAAGTCTTTTCGTCTTGGAATCGTCTCCGGGATCGTCACGGGTAATTAAGAGGCCAACGGTCGGTCTAGCCGTGCCACGAAATTGCTTATCCAGCGTGAAACACGCGGGGCCACGCTGCCACGCTGTCGTAATTGTTCGTAGGAAGTTTGCCGAGGGCGAGGAGAGGTTGAACGGCTCCAGGAGGCCGTTTAGAAGGCCGTAGTCAGGGTTATGGTAGGCTGAGACTTCGATCGTTGGTCCTCGAGGGAGCGATGAACGAAATGTCAGCCCAGCAGCGGAACCAACCGGGCAAATTGAATATCCAACCCCATCCCACCTCCCTTACACTGGTATCCTCCAGTAGTTACCTTGTCAGACGTTTTTCCGCGATGAATTTCGCTTCCTTTCACGGGATAATTAATCGTCGTCTCAATTATATATTCTTTTTCCTACCGATATATATATATATTTTTGCTCGAAGCATTGTCAACAGCTCAGCTGCGTGTCTTTAAGTGAAATGTCACGCGATAATCGCGCTAACATTCGTGGGATGTGGGATTATTTATATCGGAACAGGGAGGAAAGTTAGAAATCGTGGCATCTCGTCGATGTTCAACGACGAGGCATTTGGATGACGGTTAGGGTCACGTGGAACGAGCGCAGGTTTCGTGCGAGTAAAATGACTTTGATTTAAAAAGCAGGGGTTCGATTGTATTCGGTTCAACGTAGAAATCTCCGCGCGGCTGTCTGAACAGCGAGTTATAGACAACACGCGATACGAGAGTCCGCTTCGCTCCTCTCCGACGTCCTCACTGCGCACCTCAACTGTACATCGATGGCTCGACACGGCTCGCAATTGTGGTCGGACAATGTTACCGCCTTGCAGTCGAGTACTTCGATTTGCCGCTCGCGCGGCTCTCCCGGCGTTCTCCGACTTCGTAGGAACAATAGAAAAAGCGAATAACCGTCTGCTATAAAATAGTGCTGCGTTAACTCCAACATCGTAATTTAGCTTATCAGAGATCGGAGAATTTCGAGGTTCGGTTAACGACCGTTCGACGCCTCTTCGCCCATCCGAAGGACTATCGGTGCATCATCGAGTCCTCTAGCGAAGCGATCAAACAACTCTCGTCGAGTTGACGGTACAAGTCTAGAGATCTGAGATAGTTGCTCAAAGTTCGCGCGTAGAAGTTTAAAGAAATGTACGAATAATAGCTAGGAATAATCGAGACGGGTTTCCATGCGAATTTTCCAGAGCCCGTTCGGATGTAGCGCTCTGGCGGATCTGTTGACCGGCTCCTACACGGACCCAGCGGATGCCGGAAGCCTATCCGAGGAGCTGGACGCGTTTCCGGTTCTGCAGCTGGATAATCCGCAAGGAGTGCCCACGGCTGACGACTCGGCCCAGGCTCGGCAAACGGTACATCATCAGCAGGCACCACCGCCGCCCCCGTCAGCAGCGCCGCTTTCCGAAGACGTCCAGACGGAGTCAGTCAGGTATGGCTCGTTGTTTTCATCCTGCGCTTCGCCTCTCGCCGATAGAATCGCAGATCTGGCCGATAGCTAAGGGATAAATCACACTCGGCA
>NW_016908357.1:3109337-3113329 GCF_001483705.2 Eufriesea mexicana
ACGACCCAAGGGTACACCAGACAGGAACTGCTCGGCATCAAAATGGACGAGGGAGAGTGTTACGACAACTCGGTGTACCCCTGCTCCACCGGTCATTACCCCACCGAGTTCTCGCCCACGTTGCCCTACCACGACCACCAGCAACAACCGCCACAGCAACACCATCATCATCATCCTCAGCAGCAGCCACCGGCGCCGCCCCCGCAGCAGCAACACCACCACCATCACCCGGGTTACTTCCCAACGGAAACAGCACCGACTCCGACCACGGCCGTTCCGTCACCCTCGAATCATCAACAAGACTCGCCCTACGGCACGACGGTCAGTGTACCTATGGTTTACGGTCCACCCCCGACCATCACCGGCGGTGCCACACCCGTTGCGCCGACGGACATTTATCCTACCGTCGACAACGTCGTCATAGGGACGCATCCGCGTCCACGGAGGGCGTCTCTACCCACGCAGAGGTCAGAGTCCGCGAGGTAACGATCCGATTTATATTGCTTACGTTGCTTCTCGTATCTTTCGCGATGCACTCGTCGAACGACGTTTCAATCGTCCATATCTGAAACGACGCGCGAATTTGAAACGAAATTTAAACGCCCGTTTCGTTCACAGTAGCGGGAGTACAGAATCGCCGAAGGCGCGTGGCGGAAGCGGTGGCACCGGAAGTTCCGTGAGTTCTCCGTCGCCTGGGAGCGGAACCAGCAACGAACGAGCACCACCGAGTCCCAGTCAACTGTGCGCGGTTTGCGGCGACACGGCGGCGTGTCAACACTACGGTGTACGTACCTGCGAGGGTTGCAAGGGATTCTTCAAGAGGACCGTGCAGAAAGGCTCGAAATACGTGTGCCTGGCAGAGAAAGCTTGCCCCGTCGACAAACGCCGGCGGAATCGCTGCCAATTTTGTCGCTTCCAGAAGTGCTTGATGGTCGGTATGGTGAAAGAGGTAAGCGGAGATTCAGTCGAACGTAAATTTAATCGTAGCCTCGAATTAATTCGTGTACTCGTTCGTCTTTGCGTTTTCGCGGCAAATTGCGAGAATTGAAAGGAAGATGGAATTGTTGACAGAATGAATGTGCGACGGAACGATTTGTTCGACAGGTGGTCAGGACGGATTCCCTGAAGGGTCGCCGGGGTAGGCTACCATCGAAGCCGAAATCCCCGCAGGAGTCACCGCCAAGTTCGCCGGTGTCGTTGATCACGGCTTTGGTTCGTGCACATTTGGACACGTCACCCGATCAGGCAACGTTAGACTACTCGCAGTATCGGCAATCGAGTTCTGGCAACTCGGCCACCTCGAAGGCGGGGGAGACTCAGCAATTCTACAATCTCCTTACCACGTCGATCGACGTGATTCGAAATTTCGCCGACAAGATACCTGGTTTCACGGATCTCGTGCGGGACGATCAGGTTGGTAAATTGTCACGTGGATAATGTCCGCTTATTAATTATACTTGTTAACTTCTTCGTGCATCCCGGGTGATTTCTCGTTCCGTTATGCAACCGTTTGCGAGCCGCGTCATATTGTTTATTATGTATCGACGTGCAGACAATATCTGTAAGGGAAGCTTTCGTTCCGAGATCGATAGCTTGTACATTTTCTAAAAGGTCAGTCCTGACGAGCCTACGACATGTCTAATTGACGGTCTGATTGGCCAGTTGTCTAGCGGAGCTAGCCTCGAGCCGCCGGTGAAAATAACGTTTCATCGTGGCAAAGTTGCTTTTGTAACAATCCGTAACGCGATTTCCACGATTCTTGCAAATCTTTCGTACGTACGTATGATTATTCGGTTGCTTAACACGTCTTTTCGTGGTTGCTCCTCCTCGTAGGAGTTACTTTTCCAGTCGGCCAGCCTGGAACTCTTTGTTCTTCGGTTGGCGTACCGTACAAAGCCGGGGGACACAAAGCTGACATTTTGCAACGGCGTGGTTTTGGCATTGGAACAGTGTGAGCGTAGCTTTGGCGACTGGCTCGAAAGTATCCTCGAGTTCAGAAGAACTCTTCACATTCTCGACGTAGACACTAGTGCTTTCGCTTGTCTGTGTGCTCTCACCCTCATTACTGGTAAGTTTCATCATTTCTATTCCTTCTTATTCGAAAAGACTATATCAGAAGTACCAAAGCTGTTTCTCTATTCTGGCTTACCCTCGTTTTCTCTTTCTCTTTCTTTCTTTCTCTCTGTCTCTCTTTCTATCTATCTCTGTCTCTCCTCTGTTCGACGACTGTTCATTAGGCGCGACCGTCTGCTAGATTAATTATTTATCGATCGACCGATTGGTTATTGATGCGAGGACGAAAAGAAACCGCGATCGTTCGTGTCCGTTGCACGCTATACGTCGACGCGATTTTCCTCGCAGCTTGCATGTGCGTGCTTCTTTTCGGCAAGTCCAGCGACGTGGTAGAAATTCGATTGCACGCAACACCGGGTTCCCCGTTCCCGTTTAAATTGTCTGGCGGAAATCCGAAGATCTCTAAGCACACCCTACGAGGAACCCTAGTTCTCTTCCTCAAATTCCCTGTCGCGTAGACGAATGTGCGATGTATCGATAGATAAAAAACGCGCCTGTTTCTCTGCTTGAAATTACAGCGAGATGCGGCCTGAAGGAGCCTCGTCGCGTGGAGCAGCTGGAGTCGAAAATAGTCTCGTCCCTTCGCGATCACGTCACCTATAACGCCGAGGCGCAGAGGAAAGCGCACTACCTGTCGCATTTGTTGAGCAAACTACCGGAACTGAGGAACATGTCGCTGCAGGGGCTCCAGCGTATCTTTTACCTGAAACTGGAGGATCTGGTCCCAGCGCCACCCTTGATCGAGACTATGTTCGTCGGTAATCTACCGTTCTAATCGCCTTCTCGAGTCAAGCCTAAGGCTGTATCGTCGCGTAGAACAATTCATTCTTGAGACCTTGTGCGGTTGCGTACTACTACTCGATTAAGTTTCCTTAGTTCTTATACGTATACGTAGAGTCTACTATCTTCTTGCGTGTATCCTCACATGGTTTTCACACGAGTGTCGAGAGACGCGCGAATCGTCGTAATACCGCGAGAGTCAGCTCGAGACGGAGCGAACGCGGATCTCGAAAGGACGACGACGACGACGACGACGACGACGACGACGACGTAATCCGTCGAGGCGTTTGCCACGATGCTGACTCGTCTTATGGATGTTTTAGCGAATAGTAGATGCGTGCATGCGATCGAGCATCGTGCAAGTGGACGATCGGAGTGGATGCACGCGCGAATGGACGAGCCGGAAGACGTGGTTTGTCGCTAAATTTAAGACAAAGTTCCCTGTGCGTGTATGGATGAGAAACGGGTGGATGAACGGGGCGCGTGTCTTCGTGATGTGTCAGCGGGCAGACGTGACTGCTCGACCTGACAACTGTTACTATTGTTACTACTATTATTATTGCTATTACTATTTTAACACTGTACAATGTAACAACTATTCTTGCTATCGAAAGTACCGACATGCCCAAGCAATGAAGATGGACCCGGGGTTACATGGCGGATCGTCGGGGATCACGGAGGAACGGCAGTGAAACAAACGATAGATTTTTCCCTTTCGGCGAGAGAGAAACGAGCGTTTCGGGATGAGTTCTAGGTGAGCGAAGGGTCGATGGTAACGGGTGGAGAGGAATCACGGAGCTGTCTTACCGACCGAGTGTTCCACGCTATTTCTCGCAAACATGCACAAAAGAAACGGAGAAGGAAGGATTACCGTACACGCTACACACACGTATGATGACACACGTATATACGTACACACGAATTTTTATCACTTTTCTACCTACTTTGTATAAGTCGCTACGTCAACGAACAAAACTACGTTTCTTTCATCGCTCGTGCTGCATCGATCGTCCCCGACGATCCCGCCCGATCGGGACAGATTTCTCTTCTTTCAGCGAAAAAACGTACTTAATAATCGTCGGAGAGAAGGAAGAGACGCAGTGAAGATTCGTAACATATCAGAGCAACGACGGAAGAGC
>NW_016908357.1:3113357-3126202 GCF_001483705.2 Eufriesea mexicana
GTGTTGTCAGTTTAGATGTACGTAGGTCGTGACTGTGATCACACTCGAACGTCGCGATGATGCTAAAGAGGAATTACTATTTGTCCGTAGACGTCTCCCACGTTTCCCAATTTTCCCATTTCCTCCGCTGCTCGTATTCGTCCGAAAAGCTCGTGTCCTTCGTCAAATTCGAGGCTAATCGGTCCTCTGTCATCCTCCCATCCTGACCCCTCGATCGCATGGAATTTAGTATCATTGAAAACGTGTGAGTGTCTTCCAAGTCACGCGGTCGGGACCCGCTCGGCCCAAATAATTACCACTATTCTTGCGTTAATGTGATTTTAGACAGCTAAGGGAGAAGAAGAAGAATGAAGTAGGACCCGAACTTAGCCGATCGGTTGCACGATCCGTCTGCACGATCATAAATCGGAAGGGAAAGCGTGTGCGCAACGTCGTTTCGATCGCGAACAATCGGCAATGAACAGTGGCTTCGTTACGGGTCCGGCATAAAGTTACCTATTACGTTATGACATTTATTTTTAATCAAACTAACGTAGAGAGTCCTATTTATACGTATACCGCGCCGCTATTACTACTTGTACTATTACTTGCTACTTATTACTATTACTTAACTACTACTTACCGCTAGCGTTACGATCTTATGGCGTTACTGTCGCTACTACCGCTGTTACCATCCGCTACCTTCTTACCACCACCTTGTGTTACCATTACTTGCTAACTGCGTAAGAAACATCGTCGACGTTAAGCACTCTTCGCCGCTGTGCGATATATCCAGCAGCAAAAACGTTTATCTCCTTTGGACGTAGAAAAATAACGGATCTGGACGATTGCACTGACGCATCTGGCGATCCATGCAGGCTACCGCACCCACCATTTATCATGGGCCAAGTGATCGAGACCGGTGCTATCGTAGGTCGATCGAGGAATCGTTGATCGTCGTTAAGTTGGCGCAATCTTCCCGGCATTGGGCCCTTGAAAATGCCCGCCCTTACACTCTCCTTCGGTCACCATACTTTTCCTCTTTTCTGTGTATGTTACTTGTCAACGTAAAAGTACAGCCCAGTAAACCGATCCAAACCGACACAGCGTTTATAATCGACAACATCGCAACGTTAATCTTACAATTAGTGCACCTAATTTCAGAAACACGCGTTACAACGCGCGGCGCCAGCCGCGACCGTCTTTTAACTTAACGAGAGGCAGAAAATACGTTAACGATACATGTATGTGCACAATAGGTATAAAATAATTACGTGTGTATACGTTACTCTCTAATCGCCGTGTGTATCCGCAAATGTTCAACGCTTCGTAAGGAAACGGAGAATTCAGGCTCGTCATCGAGTCGAATCATTCTCGATTTTCTTTCCTCTTCGACCTCTGCGCAATCATAGTTCCTATCCAGGAAATCGAGTTTCATCTCTCTCTCTCTCTCTCTCTCTCTCTCTCTCTCTCTCTCTCTCTTTCTCGTTCTCTATTTTTTCCTTCCACTTTTTTCTTCTTCCTTTTATTTCTTTTCTCGATTCATTGTCTATTCGGTACTGTTTCTTGCGTAAGAGTTATCGATTGCTAGTCGTGCAAGAGCTTCCGTAGAGCGATCTCTCGTTACGGAAGAGTACACGGAGAAAGGAGTAATTAACGCGGAGCACCATTAAACGGCGCTCGAGCAGACGTAATTCAATTTTCAAGCGAACGCTCGCGATTAAGTTGCGAGCAGCAGCGATAACAACGCTTTTCTCCGTGTAAACGAGCTTCATTGGCATTGGCCACGTGTGTGAAAACGTTTGCGGATGGATACGATCGCAGGTGTTCGGTGAAACAAAAACAATATGCCCGGCAAGAAAGCAAGGTACAAGTATTCGAAAAGGGGACACGATCGGTGCCTTCTTTTCGCGCGAAAATTAGGATAACGCGTCGGAAACGGACGGTTCCCAGTTATTTGATTTTTCGGCTGCTATTTCTGATCGTCCGTAACGGGAATAACTGATTTCCAATTAGCGATATTGCTCCCTTTTCAAGAGCAACGTATTAATATTTCATCCACGTCCACGGATTATGTGACGCGAAGTGGGAAACCGTACGTTTCCTTCGTGTGTGTGTATAGAGCGCATCGAGTCCAGAAGAGATTTAGAGGCTGAGAGGAATTCGTCAAATTAAACGGTGCTATTAGGCTAATTGTGATTAACGAGCGCTTAATGAATTCGGGAGTTCTTAAGTTTCGTACCTCGCTGAAGGAACATAGGGGAGGGAAGAATATTTTTGTTCCTATTACTTAAGAAAATTAAAGGAAGCATCGCGACCAGTTTCTAATCCCCTATTGGAGTGGAAACGATTTAACTCGTGATTAACGTGCTCCGGTTACGGTTCCACCAGATCTTTCCTGGACTCAACGCTGATTAGCGTTGCATTATTTTTTACGATGCTACGATATGTAATTCGCGCGCGCGCGCCTTCCCCGATTGCACAGAGGGGAATCCAGCAAGGAGGAGGGACAAAGAAAATGGTTAAAAAATTCTAGATAAAGAAACGAAGCGAGAAGGGAGTTATAAGAACGAAGCAGAATAAAATAAAGAAAAAAAAAAAAGAAAACGCAAAAGAACAAAGGGAATCTCGGATCGTTCGAACGTAGAAATATCTCGAATGAAGAACGAGATTGTCCGAAGTGTTGTTGTTAATTGTCATCGCTGTAAAACCAACAACGGCCAATTCCATTGGGTGTACTTTATCTTCTTCCCTCGATGTAACAATAAATGTTCAATCAACGGATGATTTCATTTTTGTTTTTCAGTTCGTCGTTTATTTTTCTTTCTTTTTCTTTCTATGGGGCGAAATAAAATTCACTCTTGCAATGTGGTACGTTCGATTTTCCGTAAGGATCGCGGTGTTTCGTGAGGAGTTCAGAATCGAAACACGTTCCCTTTCCGTCCAAACTATAAGATAGAATTTTTCCATTTTCGCTATCGAGCATTGTGTCGTTTTCCTTCCCTCAATCGAATTTTATAAAGTTATATACGAGAAACTAAAAAAAGGGGAAAAGAGAACAAGGGATAAAAGGAAGACAGACGAAAGAAAGGAAACGAAAGGAAAAATTGGAAGAATGGCAGACTCTCGTTTTCGTACGGACGTTTCTACAGCGATCGATCTGTACTCTGCCGCACGATATCTGCGGTTACAGCCATGTACACAACTTGCACGATTACTAAGCACACACCGGACGTGGTAGACGTTGCACCGAAAGTAAATGAACAAATTTACACACGTTGAATGTGTCCGCGCCGTGTATTGGTGAACAACTCTGTCGGTCATCGAGCACGCTGGAAGGATTCGTAAAATGAACGTGGGGGAAAGGGGAAGATGTGTGACGAGCCGAAGAAAAAGGAAATGCATGAAAAGAAAGGGGAAAGGAAACGATGAAAATTTAATGTCGATCGATAATGCCGATACGTATTGACGGCCGTATAATTGAAAAGGAGATGCGAATTTTAGAGATCGATCGACAGTTCGCCGATAATTTAATCAAGTACAATCTGTGTTCTCCTTGCAATTTGTTCACAACGACAATAAAAGGAATTGCAAGGGAAGTTTCCCGTTCACCGGCCTTTTCACCCCTACGACCGTCGATATCTAGCAACACGTTAACACGTCACACTGTTTTATTAACAATTTGTAAAATATTCTAATTCAAGGTGTTTTACCTGCGCGCACATTCACGAAACCTTCTTTCCGCGGCCTGATTCGTTGTAATTCTGTGCCGAATCACACAGTTCCCTCTCGCTTGGTTAATATATATATATATATATAACAAAAACACATTGCGACCATTATATTTTATAAATAAAAGAAAAATTGATATGTGATATAGATGGTAAGGCACGCGGACGATGCGTTGCGATGCATTACGAAAGCAAATGTATTCTGTATATCGTTTCATTAAATCTATTAAAATAACCGACGCTCTCCTTTCGTTTCAGTATCCCGGCTTGTTCACCACGACATTGTAACCCTTTACTAGCTATTCTGCACAATGGGCCATGTATTCGGAAGATTGTCAATAGTCCTTAAGAAATCGGACCGTTGTCGAGGGCTTTGTGACTGTATAAAGCGCACCTGGCGCTTAATACCAGTCCTGAAACCTACAATTTTTTAAGTTCCTTTTTTTCTAAATTTTACTTGTGACGTAATTCACACTATTGCATTCTTTATTTTTCCCAGGATCAAAGTGATTAAGAATAAAGAGAAATTTACAAGAGAAAAGACTGGAAGAATTTTTAAACTTTATTTCTTGTATCGGTTAACGTGCAATAAGGAGAATATTGTTGTTAACTCTTTATAGGTATTCATATTTTTTTATCTTTCTGCAGAATATTTTAAGAAATTTTATTTTTTATACAGATCTTATTGTTTTTTAGGGCTAAGAAACAATATGAAATTGGAAACGTGTGTGAATGCGAGTTGCATGAGTGCAGTTTTGCCTGGAAGTCTGCAGCTGCAACGTGGACGATTTCAAAATTAACCGGCATAACAGCTCATGTCCCACGCGTGCGCGGGAGCGCTGGCATCAGGCGTAGATGGCGTACATGTATCCGTATACGCGTGCGCGAAACAATTTCGCACGGCGCATATAGAAAATAGTCCGCGCTCGAAGAGACACGACGATCACTTCGAGAAACGTGACACTCGTGACAGTAGTTTTGCAACGTTTACGAGATCTACGACAGGGGCCGAAAGAAGAACGACCATTCAGTGTAGGACATACATCGAGCATATTATCGCCTCGTATTAACGATCAGGAGGTTTGTCTCTACGTACAACGCGCGAGAATATCAAAGGGCGCGGATATTACTACGCCGCACGTTGTGGAAGGAAGCAGAAATCGAGTACTGGCAGGAAGTGGGTAGAAGGGGGTACGTCGTTGAGCTAGTTGATTCGGTGGTGGCTACATGTGGCTGTCCGCCGGTCGCGACAACGAAACATTTCCTATCAAGGCATAAGAAGTTACATTTCCCAACGGTAATCGATAGCCGAAAGAAGCTGAAGCCATGCAGATGGATCCAACGACAGTACAACTTATCCAGGTTCTAGAAAAAACCGTCTCCTCGAGTAAGTCATTTTGATTAATCGGCCTTTCAGATTACTAGCGACATCATGGAATCCAGACTAAATTTTCTCGTTTACTTTATTCTCCTTGACCTTGCTATCATTTTATCGTTGCCTTATGAGACATATAGTATCCTGTTTTATCGAATTCTTCTTATCACTCTCGCGACCTTGCCAGAAAAAGTAAAGACCCACCGCGTGCGCGTCCTTTTTGTACTCCTTCCGGTGTAGTCATGGGGCACTAGTCATGATTGTTAGTTAATCGTTTCGTTAATCTTTCGACATTTTTTCGGCATCGATATGTTAGCATTTAAGCAGGATCTTTCATTTGTACGAAAATACGACGTATTGTGTTCCGCTTGGCTGTTGCTAGGGGCTTTGTTCATGGCCGGAAAAGTATTGTCCCATGTGACGGTTACTCGTATTGCATGTCCCCGTTGTCGGTTGGCACAGCGAGGACTGGTGCATTTTGCTTTTCTAACCTATATCGTTACTTCATCTTTTTTTGCAGTTTGACATTAATAAAATGCATACGTAGACGATTCGATATTAATTGTCTGTATTTTTACTCGCAATTCTAGATAAAAATGAATTGGAAGCAGCACAGAACTTTCTGGAGCAAGCAGCAAGAGCTAATCTTGTAAGTTGTTTCTTTTTAGAAGCTGATGTAGCTTTTTGGTTAGAAAAATATATAATGATTGCAGAGGATAAGGAAAAGATTCGTTTTTCTTTCTTTTAGCATGAATTCTTGCAAAGACTTAGCGGCGTGCTGGTTAATGCCACGGCATCGCCAGTTGCTCGCATGGCAGCTGGCCTTCAACTTAAAAATCAACTTACATCCAAAGATCCACAATTGAAATATCAATATCAACAACGTTGGCTTGCCATTCCTGTAGAAACGAGGGAATATATCAAGAAAAATGTAAGGAAATTTTATTTGTTTGCAGATTTTATCGCAATCTTGCATTCTGGGCATTTCTTTGGTTAAAGGAGCAAAAATTTGTGACAATGTTATATTTATTCGTGAATAGATTTTTGGGGCACTTGGAACGGAGAACAGTAGGCCTGGTTCTGCGGCTCAGTGTGTTGCATACGTGGCAGTTGCCGAATTACCTGTTCGTGAATGGACCAATGTCATTCAGCTGTTAGTTAGCAATGTTGTAAATCCAAACAGCACAGAGATAATGAAGGAAGCAACATTAGAAACAATTGGTTACATTTGTCAAGATATCGAAAGCGATGTTTTGGTACCTCAGTCTAATGAAATTCTCACCGCTATTATTCATGGTATGAAAGGATCTAGTACTTCGCATCATGTTCGTCTTGCAGCTACAAGTGCACTTTATAATTCGTTAGAATTTACCAAAGGAAATTTTGAGATAGAGGTTTGTATAATTTACAAAATAGGTTATAAATTTTGCATAGAAGAATATCGTGTGATTTATTTTTGTCACTTATCTATACAGACGGAGAGAAACTTCATCATGGAAGTGGTATGCGAGGCAACACAATGTTTAAATACGCAAGTTAAAGTAGCTGCTTTACAATGTCTCGTGAAAATTATGTCCTTGTATTATCAGTACATGGAGCCTTATATGGCCCCGGCACTCTTAAATTACTTTAGAAGCTATGAAGTCAGATATCGATGATGTTGCACTACAAGGAATTGAATTTTGGTCAAACGTATCAGAGGAAGAAGTAGATTTAGCCATGGAAGAGGGCGAAGCTACCGACGGTGGTCGACCACCAGTCAAAGTATCGAGGCATTACGCAAAGGGCGCTTTACAGTTTCTGGTACCTGTTTTGATGAAAAAGCTTACCAAACAAGAAGAATTCGACGACGAAGATGATTGGAATCCCTCGAAAGCGGCTGGAGTGTGTTTAATGTTACTATCCACTTGCTGCGAGGATGATATCGTTCACTTCGTTCTTCCTTTCGTAAAAGTCCACATTAACAGTCCAGACTGGAGGTATCGAGACGCAGCTTTAATGGCTTTTGGCTCTATTCTTGGAGGTGTCGATACTGATAACCTGAAGCCATTGGTAGAACAAGCAATGCCAACGCTAATCGAACTAATGTATGACAGTAGTGTCGCAGTAAGGGATACCGCAGCATGGACCTTTGGTCGAATTTGTGAGATCATACCGGAAGCGGCGATCAACGAGGCATACTTTGAACCTTTGTTAGAAGCCTTGATAACCGGACTAAAGGCAGAGCCACGCGTTGCAGCGAATGTTTGTTGGGCATTTACTGGACTTGCAGAGGCTAGCTATGAAGCTGCAGAAGTCGAGGGACAAACTCCAGAAACGTATTGCATGTCTCAGTACTTCGATTTCATCATTCACAAATTGCTAGAAACGACGGATCGTCCAGATGGAGTTCAAGCAAACTTAAGATCGGCTGCTTACGAGGCACTGATGGACATGGTGAAGAACTCTCCGCGTGATTGTTACGTGACCGTTCAGAGAACGACAATGGTAATTCTGGAGAGATTGCAGCAGGTACTGCAAATGGAGACACATATCCAGAGCAACACGGATCGCGCCCACTACAATGATTTGCAATCATTGTTGTGCGCTACCCTGCAGTCCGTGTTACGCAAAGTTACACCGGAGGACGCTCCGCATATCTCTGACGTAATAATGACAGCATTATTGTCCATGTTCAACTCGAATTCTTGCAAAGCCGAGGGTGTACAGGAGGATGCACTCATGGCCGTTACGACTCTAGTCGAAGTACTCGGAGAAGGTTTCTTGAAGTATATGGATGCGTTTAAACCGTATCTCTGCCTCGGCTTAAAGAACCACGCAGAATATCAAGTTTGTTCAGCCGCTGTGGGCCTGACTGGTGACATCTGCCGTGCATTAAAAAGCAAGATGTTACCCTATTGCGATGAGATCATGACTTTGTTACTGGAAAATCTTAGTAACAACACGGTTCATCGTTCCGTGAAACCACAGATCTTCTCTGTTTTCGGCGATGTCGCCCTCAGTATTGGCCCGGAATTCAAAAAATATTTAGACGTGGTACTTCAAACTTTGGCTCAGGCTTCCCAAGCGAACGTAGATAGAAACGATTATGATATGATCGATTACCTGAACGAACTACGCGAGGGTGTCGTTGAAGCTTACACTGGTATAGTACAAGGACTGCGCGGTGACACGTCGAATCCTTGTCCAGATGCTGCAATTGCTCTAGTGGAGCCGCATGTGCCCTTCATTATCCAGTTTATTACGTCGATAGCACAAGATCGTGAACATTCTGAAGGCAACATTTCAGCTTCGGTGGGCTTGCTTGGTGACTTGGTAACCGTGTTTGGGGTAAAACTTTTGCCAATGATAGAGACTGAACAAAAAAAACGCTCACGCAACTCATAACCAAGGCTAAACGATCACGTACTGAAAAGACCAAGGCTTTGGCTAATTGGACAACCAAAGAGATTCGAAAGTTCAAGAATGTTGCTAACTCCACGTCCAGTTGGTGAGTAGCAATCTTTCATTGATATATTGAAGTTTTTCTAATTTTTTTGTTTTCTTTTTTTTTTTTTTTTTTTTTTTTTTTTTTTTTTTAATTCCATTTTCGTGTGGATTATGTGTGGTGCGTGAATAGTCGATCACCTATTATCCGTATCAACTTACGTTTAATTATCGCTCTTTCCATCTCATTCTTTACCACACCCCTCTCCATTTTACGCTATTACCTTTAGCTGTTTCTATGTAACTTAGCTGCTAAGAATCAGATCAGTTTCTCGACGAACGATTTTTAATGCTATATAGTTAGCAAATACAAAGAAACAAGAAGCACGAATGTATAAAGTATCATTATAGTATCAAAGATGCAATAGGAGTGGATGGTGATGGAGAATACTGCTAATTCTGGAAATTGGATCAAGCTGTAGCTCTGTCTTTTTAAACGAAGAATATTTCATGAATTATCTAGTCACGTAGCTATCATTCGTTCTCGTTTAAAAAAACGAAAGCTATAACTTCACCTATGCCTCAGAACTATTGTATATAATACAGTCTCGTTTTGTCGTGGTTGTTTACGAACTCCTTTGTCTCGTCGTAGTCCCGTCCCGTGTATAGACACGTGCACTCGACACAATGACCCCCCGTATCAGAAATCAAGTCGGGGAAGAAAAAGAAAAGAAAATAACAGAAAATAGCAATAGAAATTCGAAAAAATAAGAAATTCAAAAATACGTTAAAAAAATATGCATACACACACCGAGCGGTGAGCGACGGTTATTGATATTTGGCTCGCTTTTGTTGTTTACAGATCACCCCACGGTTGTCGTGCAATTTAATTTGACTAGAGAGCTATCGAACACAATACAAAGACAACAAGATTGGATGGTGCGGATGCGAGTTGATGGATGTGCGTGAGTTTCGAAGCGATGACGATGATGGGGTGATGAGTCTGCACGTGTCCCTGCTCTGGCGACGGTATTCGAGTACCGACACGTCGAGCGCAGCCCCATATGGTCGAGAAAATAAATACCTGTCTGCCGGATGTCTACCGACAACGGATGATGAGGAATGCAAGTGGATGTTGCCGATGAATGAGCCAAGGCCGAAGCCTGCCGAGATGTTCCGGTGATGCAAGTATGCCTGATAACGAACCTGGGGCTTCTACCTGCGTGATTGAGAAGTTGAACCTGAGGAAAGGACGACTACGATGGACGGTGATCGTGGCCAATGTGAGAGAGAGAGAGAGAGAGAGAGCGAGAGAGAGAGAGAGAGAGAGAGTGAAAGGGAAAGAAAGAGAGAGAGAAAGAGAGAGAGAGAGAGAGAGAGAGAGAGAGAGAGAGAGAGAGAGGAAGAAAGAGAGAATGGACGAACGAAAGAAGTGAACGAAGAAGAAAATGCAGGGAAACCAAACGAGAGAGAGCGAGACTGTAAAGCTGTAGAAGCAAGAATATGTTCTAGTAAATGAACGTAAGAATGATTTGTTAATATGTATATGTGTGTAAGAATCACAGAGAGTCTGTGTGTACAAAATAAAACGTGTCACCATTGAATGAGCGATTATATTACACACGTCGTCTCGTCGAGAAAGTTCAATTATGCGCAACTCGTTGTAAAGCTCCTAGCTTTTTGTCCTCCTGTAGCTTTGTCAACGAAGCCCGCGATCTGTTTCCGATTCCTTGATGAACGATCACACCATCACTCGTTTGAAGCAATCGAAGCATCATCGAATGACTGTTGTTGGCGTGATTTGACGTTAATGAACGAAAATAAATGGTCGTCAGATTGCTGGTTGCTACTTCGATGCAGCGAAGTGATGCGTGAGTGGCAGTTAAACTAATACGAGAGAAAAAGAGAAAAAGAGGTAAGTGTGAATGCGTGTGAGGAGCGTCACGAATGTTGAATGATTTTCTAGAAGAAAACAAAAAAAAAAAAAAAAGAAACTATCGAGAAGATTCGAAATAATGGTGACCCCTGGTCCGATCGTGCTGCGCGAGAATCTAAATGATCAGTTTGTAGTATGATGGTGATGATGCGTATGTTACTTTTTCCCCGTATGCGAATGTCTGTTGCTGTTGATTCATTAAAATTAATATTTTGCTGGCATAAGTTATTGAGTTGTACCGAAGTCCTCGTCCGGCCTGAACGTTCGAGTAAAAAAAAAAAAAAAAGAAAAAAAAAGAAAAGAAAAGAAGCGAGAAAAAAAAGAATTAAACTTGATCGAGTTATCCAGCCCCAAAAATACATTATATACAAATGTAATCCTGCGCGCGAGCGAAAGCGATTTTATGCGATCACGGTATCGTTCATTCGAATCTTTCGTGGCTCTCCAACGGAATATCGAACGAGAGCTTTTCGCACTGCCATTAACATTAAAACAATGACGTGTACGCTCTGTCTCGGCACACGTATCTCAGATCGTTCATTTCTTCCTTTCCATTCAGCGTGCTCCGGGTAATATCCGGGGCTCGTTTCGCGTGAGCGTTTACCGAAAAGATTCGTCTTCCTGGCCTCGTATCGTTATAGGAGGGCGTTTGTCGATTATCGGATGACGGAAAAACAAAAAAGAGAAAAAATAAGAAGAGAGAAAAAACCGTTTCGATGACGTTGCTCATTTTTTTTCGCACGTTATTCCGGTGCCCGCTGGAAAACGAATACGGTGATCGCGTAAAGATTACAAGGGATCGAATTTGAAAGGGAGATGATCGATACAATCGAACTGCGTATTATCGAGTTGCATTCATGAGCTGCACCACGATAAATCAAACGAGTTGTACGTGAATAGATAGATAAATTTGTTCAAGAAGTCGGACATTGAACTGGGGGATATTCGAATTGCCTGATCGCGCAAGGATTACGCAGCTTAAACTATTTTTTGGTTCTTCCTTTCTCTTTTTTTTCTTCTTTTTTTTTTTTTTTTTTTTCTCCTTTTAATATATCTACACACACATATCCCCTGTTACACGTACATTTCGAATCTTGAAACGACCGAGACGTTGCGCGAGCTGAGAACGTGTCAGGCTCCTTCAACGACGCGACAATTTTTCGATTCTCCTACGCGGATCTTCGTCAGTGAACCTCGCAAATTTTTGTAGCTTTACCTTTGTTGGAGGTATTCGTGTAACGCAATATTTAGTAAGATTTTACACGAAAGATTAAGCGGACGGTCGGTCGCTCTAATAATATAATACGAAGTTACGTCACGTGGTCGAAACGTGGCTGTGCTAGTGCCATGCATTCCAAATACTTTTGCCAGCAGAAGCACACTGTGTGACCGTTCTTTCGCGATGTTCGAGTATATTTTATAACGATTTCATTCTTGACTAACACACTTTTTCCGTGAACGCCTCGTTTGCGCAAAGTTTTACGTACAGACACGATAACGAACGAAGAGGATTATTAGCTGATGATCGCGGCGAGATTCGAATCGAAGTCTAGGCTGAGAGGGGGTTAGGGAAGGGTGGTGTCTTATAAGGAGGGAACCGCCTCGAACGGGGTAAACGTGTTTCGACGGAACAAACACACACACACCAAAAAGAAAAGAAAAGAAAAAAAAAAAAGGAAAAAATGAGGCAAAAGAAAACATTGGAAAAAATATGGAGGAAAGATGAGAAAAGGGAAACAAGATTGACGTGCAAGAAGAGACGCAAAAGGACAAATAGGGAATTGACGAGAAACGATTATAAACTAAGATACTTTTTATTAAATTGATTATCTTTTTTACAATTTTACATATCGAGGGAAACCAATGTGTTTGCTCCACGTCTGGATATAAAAATAAATATATATACGTATATAATTTTTTTACTGTTGCGAACGATATTGCCAAACTTAGCGTATAAGGAAGAAAAACGTCTATCTAGCTTTTAAAAGGGGGAAAGGAAAGCAAGGAAACAACAGAGAAATGAAATGGGAATAGGAAAATCGTTTCGGCGAGCCGCTCGTTACGTAGACTGGAGCCTAAACCTTGATCTCTTTGCGATACACATTTCACACGCGTACACACATAGACACGTGCACACATGCCCGCAGAACACGAACACATACGTATACGCGCGACATGCAAATTCTCCGTACATTGTTTTATCTCGCGGTTGATCCTTTCGATTTCGAAGCAGAACGAAATTCTCGCAGACGAAACACGGTGTCTTCCAATCGCGAAAATTTCTCCTCCTACGAAAAATACAGCTTTGCCTTACAGTTTTCACGATGGCGAGTGCCGTCATCGATTTACCGAAGCCGATGTCTCGATGAGTCCCAGAAAGGAAAATAAAAGGGAAAGA
>NW_016908357.1:3126257-3169824 GCF_001483705.2 Eufriesea mexicana
GGAAAGAGAGGACGCGAGAAAGAGAGCGAGAGGAGAGTGGAAGAACGAGAGAGAGAGAGAGAGAGAAAGGATGTGGATGTGAAAGGGGGAATGAGAGAACGAGAGAAAGAGTGAGGAACCACGACGGAGAGGACGGCGGTGCGCGTCTTTCCGTGTCTTGATAAACAACTCGATCGTTCGCCTGTTCTTCTGATTCGCCGACAATCGAGAGCTGCGCCTACAGGCTATCTCCAAAATGGGTGGTGACATTTTCCAAATTTCATTTCGATCTTACCGCTCGTTGGTTGGGACGAGAAAGATTCGCGCGTTTCCTATTCGACGTCCCTTTCTACCCCCGCGAGGTAACGAAACGATGAGAGAAGATCCAGCTACCTATTTTCGAAACAGGCTGTACAGGTGGATGAAACGAACACGCGACGATTATTCCTTTCATCGCGCGTAGCTTACGATCGATCATGCCCGAGATCATCCTTTCATGATCGTACGATAACCTAATCCACCCGAGGCGCCACCAGAGAGGACTACGAGGTTGTATCCTCAGGTTATCCTCGAGGTGATGATAGTTAGCGCGAATTATGTTATCAGGTCCGCCGAGAGGGGTGAAAAGATGATGAAAAATAGAAAGAGGGAGAGAAAGAGAGAGAGTGAGAG
This sequence comes from Eufriesea mexicana, assembly GCF_001483705.2. Lineage (NCBI taxonomy): Eukaryota > Metazoa > Arthropoda > Insecta > Hymenoptera > Apidae > Eufriesea > Eufriesea mexicana. The sequence goes on from NW_016908357.1 coordinate 3,126,909, forward strand.
AGAGAGAGAGCGAAGATAGGAATCGGTGGTGAAAGGGCCCGCAGAAGAAGGGCAGAGTTGGGAAACTAGGAAACGAAACGCCGGCCGTGCCGTGATGGAGAACGAGTAACGAGTTGTGAGAATGAGGAATACGAAGGAAGCAAATTATATTATATATGCGACTGTGATTTTTTGGAGAGACTCTCGTGTGCGAGGGGTCGATGTTCTACCCTAAAGGGAGCGTGGCACCGGGTGATCCGTGTTTCTCCTCCTCGCGATCCGCTTGTGATGTACGAGCGATCTCGAGCGTAATACACACTCGCTCTCCGGTTGTCCAGCATAATTTATCTTTTTCGTCCGACTGTCTCTCGAGGGATGAACGCTCGCTGCTCTCTGCGCCCCGAGCTACCCTAACGCGCGCACAAACACACGTATATTACCGAATAAATGTATAACAGGGAGTAACACGAAAACGAACGGTATACGCTCGCTCGGGATCGTTTAAAGAGAAACGAAGAATTTCCTCTCTTTTTCCGTTTACGTGATCGGGGGAAACGAGACGCGGGCCGGGGCCACGCTTCCGAAAACAAACTCACACGATAATATCTTATCGAACTATTAGTTGTTAGCCTTTTCATCGTCGAGACTCCTAGAGTGCGTGCGATGCTTTACTAGGGAACGTACGTGAGAGCGTATTTAAGTATAAGAATTATTAAAAAGGGGAAAAAAAGAGGGAGTGACAAGCATGTGCATTACGCTGTATCAGTGATGATGTGCGCTGTGAGGTAGATCAACGATTTACCGATTATGGGGGTGTGTCCTGTTGGGGTGTTATCCGCGAATGAAGATAAAAGCGACGAGAAGAGCGAATGCGCTGAGAGAACGAGGAATACTGAGAGCGAGAGCGAACGAGCGCGAGAGAGAGAGAATGTGTGAGAGAGAGAGAAACGCAAGAAGAGAGAGAGTGCATTTGCCAGTGGTGGTGGAGGGATGACGGTGAGGAAGAGTTGGCTCGTGATTCGACGTTGAATCGCGGCGTCACGTTCGGGAAGGGACGAATCGTCGATTTGTAAAGAAGAAAAAAAAAGCATAATAATAATAATAATAAAGAAGAAACAAAGGATGAAAATAAGAAAAAAGTTATATAAATTTTGTATCGTGACGCGGTTATAGATCGGAGAACTGTCGCTGGACTATTGTCCCGGCGCTACGCTGAGATTCAGACGCAACATAGAGAAACGAGAGAGAACACGGAGAATTTAAACATTGTAAGCTGTTACGTAGACGATAAACGATAATAACGACGATGCGAACCAGACGATAATCGAATCCACGCAGAACACGCAGATGAATTATTTTTCGAGACGATTTCAGCGACGCGCCGGGCCCCAGGGCCCAGGGTCTCTCCGTTCTTCGGACTTATTCGAAACCGCGGTGCCGTTGTACGTACGAGACAATATTTTCGATAATATTTTTTAAACGATCGAGTCGCGAAACACGAGGCCAACGCGTGTAGAGCTGTTGTTGTTCCAAAGCGTCAGAGAAATTGCACGGTAATGGCAGAGGACCGAGGATCGATCGATCAGACGACGCCTGGTAGTGCTTTCGCGTGTGCGTCACGTTTCGATCCGTATCCTCGGATATTTTTCTTTCTACGATTTTTCGACCGGATGCGTCGAGTCCAAAATGCCCCATTACCGTGCATGTCGTGTGATTTAAATAAAGATAAAAAGAAAAAAAAAAAACAGAAAAAAAACACAAAAAAGGAAGCTAACGAATTCAAGGAGAAGCAAACGAAAAAACTGAATAAAAAAGCTGCAAAAAAAAGAAAAAAAAAAAAGAAACGTGAATAAGGAGAGAAGAGAGAGGAGTAAAGGTAAATCGAGCGTGTGAGATTGATCTTTTTGTGACGATATGCGGAAAGAGAGAGAGAGAGAGTGCTGTCGAGTGCTGCCGATCGACGATCGGACCAAACATTATAATTTACGCATGTGAACAATTCGGGCGATAAACGTGGGCTGAAGCAAAAGGAAGAGAGAAAGAAAGAAAGAAAGAAAGAAAGAAAGAAAGAAAGAAAGAAAAAACGAATAAACGAGAACACGAGTGGGATGGAGTCCTATTTAGCCTGCCACTCTGTAATTTGCTCACCCTCTCCAATTTGTTTCCTAGAGTTCGATTTTCACCTCGATTACGCCATCGGAAAAGAAAAACAAAAGACAAAAAAACGAAAAAAAGGAAAAAGAGAAAAAAAATCGCTGCAGAAATTTCGACGGATCGATAATATTCCTGGCCTATTTTGCAATTTCTGATAGGTCTACTTCTAGTGTCCGAAATTTAGCGTAAGTGCCACGAACGTTCGACCAAGATAACGTGCCTCTCGTTACGGCAGATTAATTTCTTATCTACGCTGAATAGAAAAATAAAATTACCTCTTCGCCGCGGCATAGAGAACCGAAACGCGTTCTCTCGAGGCGAAGAGCGCTAACGTTCGGTTATCTTACGGTTGTCAAGGAAGATAATGCTCAAACTAACGCGAGATTAAATTAACGAAGAAACTTTATTTTGTTACGAAAGAACGAATCCCGCATCGTACGCCGTAGAAGGCGTTTCCCCCGCGATCTCCCTGAACTTCCAATAATTTGCTACACGCGAGAAAGAGAGAGAGAGAGAGAGAGAAAGATCACTGAATGGGAGAGGGTGCAGCATACCCACGTAGCGCGAGATATTTACGTATCTTTCGTTTCTTTTCGGTTTGTGTCAGTCGTGTGGTTTGCGGAGCCTGTGTTCTGTGAAGATTTCCAAATGACAACGACTATATGTGACACATCGGCTACATCGCTTATCTGAGTGCTATAGAGCGATCGTGGAATGATTGGGGGACGATTCTTCTGGAAAGTATGTTCCACGTATGATCGGTCACGTTATTGGACCAGCGAAGATCTATTTCGCGGTTACAGAAAAAAAAAGAAAAAATACAAGAAAAAATATGAGATAAGCTCGAGAAATAAAGAAACAAACGTCAAACATGTGCGCAAGAGAAAAATCAAAGCTCGTGTGAGAGAGTCCGCCTGCTTCTCGTCATTTTTTCCCGCGTTGATCTCGTTTCGTATCATGCGTTATCATCGAAACGTAATTCTCACGAAGTCTGTTTAGGGACGCGAATCTTTTCTTCCTTGGTCCAAAATGGTTCGCGTGACCGATCGTACTCCTTGTCAGTGTGTGTACGAGAAACGATTATACGAATCGCCAAGCGACAGTGCCATACGATTAATTAAACAAGAGAAATCATTTCGACTGCTAACATCATGATTTTCATCGTCCTTGAGAAAAAGATCAAAAAAAAGAAAAAAAAAGAAAAATACGAAAAAAAGTGAAAGAATGAGGGAAAAGAGAAAACACGAAAACACACTTGCGTTCTGTATGTCTCCTACACGAAAGAGAGAGAGAGAGAGAGAGAGAGAGAAAAAAAAACCAAAAAGAAATATCTTGTACCGAGAAGAAAGCGAGATCGTTTCATCCCGCAAGATTCGACCATCGAAAAATGCGAATTGCTTCCACATGTGTTTTCACGTTGACATTTCTTCTCCTTTTTTTTTTTTTTTTTTCTTTTTCTTTTCTTTCCTTTTCTGTCTCCAACGAAACGAGATTGTCCAGAATAAAAATTCATTTTGAATCTGTACACACGCAGTGATGCCATTATTACCAATCGCCGCTCCAGCATCGAGCTTCTCTTTCTCACTTTTCTTTCGATAATCATGCACCTTGACCTATCGCTTCCGATATCGTCCCCAAGTGTAATCTCATATCGAAAGTGCGGAAAATTTATCGCTCGCACGCGAAACGTCCGAGAACACACGGGTCAGAAACTCGCGCAATTGCCTGTGTGTTCTGTCGACGGTCCCTTGCTACGACAATTGGATTACCTCGGATTCGAACGGAAGCCGTACGCCACGTGATACCAAGAATTCGCCGATGATCGTCGTTATTGCAGCAAAAATAATCAAAAACGAATTCGACGTCGAACCGTTATCCTCGGCGTGTCAAAATTTCTTAAAATATATATATATATAAAAATTTCGAAACATGGAACGCGCAGAAAATCTCGCAGGGATACAGAGAAAGGGATACTCTATGCGAGAAAGAAATTTCTGCTCGCGAGAAGATTGGACGTGTAATCAGGATAAAAATGCGAAAACGAATCCTCGAAAATACACGAGCGATAACGATGGGAAATCGGGAAATGACGCAAAAATCACGCGGTGTGTTGGTAGAGCGAATCTCGGCCGCCACGCAGCAGCATGTGTCAGCATTGTTCCTAATCTCCTCTAAGTACCCTTAACCCAATTGAATTAGAAGGGCACACCCCGTAACACGCGCCTCTGAAGTCGTTTCGCCTGCATTTCCCCGATTCTCTTCCCGTGCGTGAAACGCGCTGCGAGTGCGTGCGCGACTTTACCTCTGCTTCTCTGATCGCGCTTTCGAACGAGCGAACAGAGGCTGCTGCTTGATGTACTATATCCGAGAGATGAACAATATCGGTGTATTCGCCATCAAAATTCCGGAGTAACACGGTGTACTCGCGGCATCGAGTAGCAATTCGCCTCCTCGTCGGCGTACGAAGTACCCATTCATCGATTTGGATAAATTTTCTGCATACGCACTAATTGTCACGCGTTCTCTCTATCTCGCATTTGCAGACCTCTCTAATTCGACTCGACCCATTTTCTTTTTCCTTTTTCCGACACAATGACGAGCATAGCAAGTGAGTTGCCTTGAGGGGAGAGTAACGATAGCCGAAAAGGCGAGCTTTTTGAAGGATGTTGAGCGAGCAGTGGATCGATACACAGTGACCGATCAATTTTCTAATATATTCAAATCCTTTTGGATTCGTGCCCTACTAGAACTCGGTAAATCTACTGCGAGAGCTGAGACAAGCTATCTAAATACTTTTGTCCGATTCGTGGCGGCCTTGGAGGGACACACTCGTGTCACGATCGCGCAAGGGTGAAAGAGAAAAAGGCGCAGCAGGATGGAACAAATGGCACGCCGGTTGCAGTGCCATCGGAAGGGAGCTAATACACGTCACGTAACGCGTTTCTAAGGTATCGGCGAGGTTTTGGTAGCCTGAACGTGCGCAAGGTTCACGAGAATGGAGCACTTGGATGAGAATCGAGACGCCGGATCAGCGAACGCTAAGGCGACCAGGAGCGCCGATGACGAAGTAAGTTTGTTCGAGTAGAATTACGCTTAGAAAAAGATCCGTCACGCCGTGATAATAATTCCCGTTGGTATCCGGGTATTTGCTTGTGGGTTTGTACCCCTTATCTGGTCAATGGAATCCACGAATCTCGAAATTCCTAGGATGGCTTCGACCTCGACGATCTCCTACCGATCGTCGGCGAGTTCGGCCGATACCAGAGGCAGCTACTCTGGCTCGTGTGTCTTCCGGCATGTCTCCCGTGTGGTTTTTGCGCCTTCAATCAGCTCTTCATGGCTGACACGCCACCCCACTGGTGCAAAGTGCCGGGGTTGGAGAGCCTGGATGTCTCTCGCAGGAGGAGACTCGCGATTCCGACCAGTCAGGTGCAATTGTCGGTCTAGATGCTAGAGATATCACCTTTACTTCTCCTCTTCCTTTTCCCTCGTCTTGTTTGTTCTATGACGAACAAAGTGGACACATCGAGGACCCAGACAGTGCTAGCTGATGAAAATTTAGTCTATGCTTGTCGAGTATACCAATGGCCAAGTCTGCGAGTAGGTTAGGCGGACGAGGGAGAGGTTTAGAGCTTGCGTTGGTCTTCGTATCGATTCCTTGTCTGGAAATCGGCTAATCGCTAGTACGCTTGTACCTCGTAAGGATATTTTACGCTTTGGACGTAGGGAGAGGACGTGGTTGATCGTCGGTAGAGACGTACCAGTCGTTTGTTCGCAGCATCGTAACAATCGCTTTCATAATTAGGATGACAATGAAACGTACAGTCAATGCACACGATACGATATCGACTGGACAGCGGAAAATATTTCTATCGTGACAACAGCATCGTACATGCCAAACGCATCATGGCCCGTTGTTCCATGCGACCATGGTTGGGAGTACGAGACCTCGGAAGTGAAATCCTCCATCGTTATCGACGTATGTGTTTGCCTTGCACCAAATTCCTCGATAAAGCCTATCGCTTAATTTCACGATTAATCACGTTGTTGAAACGTTACAGTTCAATCTCGTGTGCGATCACGCGATTTATCCGACCATCGGTTTGGTCGCTTTAAACACGGGAGGACCAATTGGGGTGTACCTTTTTGGCACTCTGAACGACAGGTAACATTCATCGTTATGTAGTTTCAGAAATAGAGATACAGATTGTTTCATTATCTTTGTTACATCACGTAGAATCGGTAGAAGATTGTCTTTCTTCACCTGTCTGGCGACTTTAATAACCGGTGGATTTTTAACGTCGATATCGAACAGCTTTTGGACCTGGGCTGCCACCAGGATGGTCGTCGGTTTGACCATTCCTGATATCATATGTAAGGCTTTTCAATAAAAATGAACTAAAAATATAGCTGAAAGTACGATAGCGATGAGGAATATTGGTCCACCGAGCGAATCGAATATTAATTTTTCACTCTGATTTCCTGCAAATAGCTTTGGAACTGGTTGGACCAAATTATCGATCATTCGTGACAGTGATGACGTGCAGCTTTTATACAATGGGTCTGTGTATGTTGGCTGGCGTGACCTATTTGATAAGAGATTGGAGAACGTTAGCCATAACTACGAGCGCACCCTTCCTTTTGTATTTCTTGTACTGGTGGTGAGTAATTGCCATTTTGCCTTCTGTACGCATTCTTTCGTCTGTCAAGACGCGATTGTGTAACGTTCAACGTTATTCCAGGTTTCTGCCAGAGTCGCCGAGATGGTTGTTGGCGAAGGGTCGATTAGGCGAGGCGAACGACATCCTGGAACGTTTGGCGAAGATAAACGGGAACGAGTTACCGACCTCTTTCACGCAGAAACTACGACAGCGAATGATGATGTCACGGTCCAAAAGTGAAGAGGAGAGATTACGTAGCGGACCGGGTGTTTTGTCGCTCTTCAAAACGCCCAACATGCGTCTGAAGACCTGTCTGATCACTCTAAATTGGTAAATCAAAGTTCAAGTATCCGGCAAATCGGCAGTTACGATAAACGTGCTGCGTTTGTGTTTCCGATTCTTTTATCTCTCAATGTTTTTGTTTACTTAAATACCGTTTATCCGACATGACTGCATGCTTTTTGAAATAAATAAGGAATTACGAAATATCGCAAATCAGCGCGTTATTAAAAATTCATTCGCTTTGTTTTCGTTTTAGGTTCGCCAATAACATGGTGTACGTGGGATTATCGTACTACGGGCCAGCATTGGGCAACGAGGAGCACTTGAGCTTTTTCTTCTCATCCTTGGCTGAGATACCGAGCTATATGGCTTGCTGGGTCGTGATGGATCGATGGGGTCGTCGTTGGCCTCTCTGCCTGTGCATGGTAGTGGCCGGTGTCTCGTGCATTGCCACGGTTCTTTTGTCATCTGGTACTAAATTTCATTTATAAAAGAATCGCACGCAACGGGGGGAGAATCTCCCCAAACGAATGCGTACGCCGGGAGAAGAGATGCAGCCGAGAGTAGGAAATGAAATTCGTTAATCTCAATTGATTCTTTTCTTTTTTCTTTACAGATGCAGTCGTGGCCACGCTAATTCTATTCCTTTTATCGAAATCCGCGATATCGGCCTCTTTTCTAATTATATATCCATTTGCCGGTGAACTTTACCCCACGCAATTGCGCGGCGTTGCGATCGGTTTCTCCGCTTACATCAGTGGTCTCGGACTCATAATCATTCCTTTTGTTACGTATCTCGTAAGTGATCGTAAATAAGCTTATCAATCCGTTCGCGGTCAGACGAATCTCTCAAGTATTTGCGTCATTTCGCGCAGGGCAAAGAAAACTTGGTGCTGCCCCTCGTGATTCTTGGAGTTGTGTCTGTAATCGGTGGACTGTCTGGCCTGCGTTTGCCCGAGACACTGCATCATCGATTACCCCAGACCGTGGAGGAAGGGGAGCTGTTTGGAAAGGATTGGACTTGTGCCGACTGCTTTCGTTGCGTTCCAATCAAGTACGAGTTGTATCGTTAGAAAAATCAATGATCGAAAACATGTCTACGTGTCTTACGTAACGATTTTCATTTGTCTAAACGCCTCGGTTTTAGACCTTCGTCAGCGTCAACTTCCTACGAAGATCTATCAGCTAGAGAAACCGTGGAGATGCACGAGGTACCCGAGGCACCGATACCTCAGAGATTGTTAGAGGATCAACAGAGACCAAGCGGTGCGAGTGTGCGTCGACTGGTTCGACAGTCCAGCGTGATGGACACGCAACGGGACTCCGATGGATCCATCAAGATGACTTACTGGTTCTAGATTTGAGTCGAGCTTTGAGTTTGAAAATAAAACCCTCGCTACCGAACTTGGAAGATATCATTGTCCATCGCGTTTCGTCACGTCTACCTTTCCCGCCTATTTGCATGCGAAGACGATTATGTTCGCGGATACTTTAGCCTCTGTGTAATGTACCTGTACGGTTCAATGAAATGTTCGACTCGATGGTATCGATTGTATCAATAGATTACTTAAACGACTACTTTTTGGAAGCAGAAATTAATCGGACTTATACTTTCAAGTAGATTCTCAACTTATCTTAATTACGAAGCTTAACACGGTGTCTCGCGAGACACATGTGAGGTGAGACGAGACAGAAGGACTGTAACGAAGTTATCAAAACAAACTTTCTTTTTTTCTCGTGTACATCTTGCAATTTATTCCCACAGTTGATATACAAAACACGAAGAACAAGGGTAGGAGAAAAAATAAGGAAGAAGGTGGTCAGCCACGAGACTGACTCGCGAAATGGAGCGAGCTGTTCTCATATTCCCCATCGAATCTCTGCCCAACCTTCTCCTATCTCTTCGACTTTAGAGTCGAGTGGTTCTGTTGTAGCAGCTGCAAGCAGGAGGATCACTGTACGATTTCGATATCGATATTCCATCATATCTGTACACCTTTTCTCATGCTATTTACCTGTCCAGTAATCGCTGCTTTAGCTCGGGTGGATAGGTTACGTATATATAATGATCGGGCATGTCCTCGTTCGGAACAGGCATATTCTCATCCCCTTTTCTTCTTCCAGTGGATCTGCCCTCGCCAGGACCACTCTGATCGTGTAACGACGTCGTAGTGAGATCTGCATCTGTATACTCTAATCCGGCCCCGTCCATCCTGTCCTTTTCCGCTGAACTGTAAGACGAGGTTTCTCTATCATATATCGTGACAATTAATTTACGTAAAATTATATATACGTATTACATTTGGATCTAACGGGCGTAATTTTACGCCAACGCAAAGGTTTACGACATATTTCGAGTAGAGCAACGATAGTACGCGTATAAATATGACCGATGACACCGGCATGTTTATTCGCGTTGGTATGCTGATTTGCAAAAAATTAATTCCGGACCTTATCTTCCGTCTAATATCAACCGAAGAAGATTAATGCGTTTTCACATGAAAGCTATGCAAATCTACCGATCGTTGAAACATCGGAGCTTATTAAAAAAATGAGCTTTGAACTTTTATGTAAGCTGAATGCAGATATCGCGAAAATCGTTTGCAAATACATAATTCGAGTAATTTCCAGCAACACACGGTTAGTGGCGGAGCGCTAGAATTATTATTGTTGCGAGTATTTCCGACGCATCGCGTTTAATCTTGCACGCGTGACGACAGTCGTCGCGCCGATAATTTTTTCTACCGCTGAAGTCGTGTAAATAAACTCGGTGATAAGTCGAAAACAACTGTAACGTATAAATATGGTCCAACGTACGTACGTACTTAAACAGCACCCAAATAATGTAGTAGCACGCGTAAATCGACGAAAACAGTATGACCAGAAAAATGGATAACAGATACCAGGGTGTGTGCCTCTGTTGCCTTTTCGTGTCCTCCCAATACCTGTCGCAGCTGAGATACCAGCATATCGCGCGGTTCAACTCTCCTAAAAAGGAAAACGAGATCACAACGGAGTTTGTTAAAGCATACTTATCGATAAACATTTGTCGGTTCGTATCGTGATCGCATACCTTCGATCTCCTGAAAATCTCGTATCGAGAGGTTCGCCAAAAGTCCAGCGATGCAATCGTGGATGAGAACCTGTCAATACGATCGGAAACAATATTATTGCGATGCAAATATGTTACTCACACCTGTTTGTTATCTCATCCTATGCCACAATTTGCTACTACGCATGGTTAGATCCTCGTCAACTGTGTACCATTAGTCTACGAATTACTGGCAAATCGTGTTAGTAGCGATACTCGGTTAAACGTGGAAAGCGCGACCTTGGTGAATTATCGATTGTTCGTCTTACGGCACACAAATTAAGCCAGAAAATAGCGATCCACTTTGTAACACGCCATTGGGAAAGGTACTCATAGATACGAGTTTTTTCGAAGCGATTACGAACAAGCGCTTTTACGAGAACCCAAGCTTCCAAGGCCAACAATTACTACCTGTGCGATAATCTTACATACTCAAAACCCGATCTGAAATCTTCGACTGCCATAGAAGAGCGAGAAATCGATCATTGAATTCGCCGGCTCTCGAGAGATATCATACATTGTTTCACAAGCAGACATCCTCTTATCGAACCCAAGAGGTCGTCCACTCGTTCGTATCGCTCGACTATTCGTCGATCTTATCGACATCCCATTGAGACGAATTGCGGACCAAAGTAAATTAGACTCGTGATCGAAATTTCTACAATCTTCCCACGAAGTCAACTAACTTCGCACTGCAACTTCAGCTTCTGCAGCTCCTCCGGCTTGCAGTTGGCCTTCAGCTTCCTCAGATGCAACCCCTTGCGCCTCTGTTTCTTGTCCACGGCTGGCAGAGCCGCCTCCACGAGGTTCTCCTCGTCGTCCTCGTCCTCCTCGTCCTCCTCGTCCTCGTTGTCGCAGGCGTTGCTCTTGTTGTCTGGCCCGGGCATCTCGACGCGGAACGCTGCTCCTGGCAAGTGCCGATTCTCCAATCCTCCGTTGTCCTCTCGATGACAGTATTGCTGAATGTTGCTGACAGCTCCACCACCGGCTACAGCGCAGGCTTTCTCCACCGGATACGTCCTGGAGAAACTGCCTCGCGACTCGCAGGGCATCACCGAAGTGGAACGTTTCTCCGTGTTTTCCTTCCACACCTGTATGTCGGTGCTATGGTGGCCAGCCTCGTCGTCCACCAGGGAACTTTCGAAATCCCGGTTGCCCAACACGTCGCACCTCATGATGTCGCAGTAGTCCGCGAGGCATACCGCGTCCTCCGCCTGGCCTCCAACCATTTCATTTATAATTGACACACTTGGCAACCGGTCTTGCCGTATTTGAAGTTATTTACGTTTACCGCGATAGAGCGTCGATTTTCCTAAGCAGGTGGGAAATGAAAGGTGTCTTACGAAACCGATGAATGCGCTTTTTATAGAAGCGCCGATATCGGAAAAATGATATCTCAGTGATCACGATCCCGTTACGAGGGCGTGTGCCCGCGTGACACGGTTTACGGGGTGATTAGCGCGATGGAATTGGAATCCTCGGCGAAGCGATTTCAACGACACCTCCCATTTCGCGCCAAGGAATATCGAGCAAATAATAGCTTAAGCGAATCGACAAATTTACCGTGTTCACGTTACTCTTGTGTCTGTTATCGAAATGGACATCCAAGTGTTTCTCCGCGTAGAAAGACTTGCCACAGAGACCGCAGGTCCATTGCGACGGCCTGTGCTGGTGCTTCGCCTTTTGCTGTGGCCGGAAAATGTCTCGACTTTCGTGAAACGGACAGTCCAACGGCATCTCGACTTGGTGTTTCTTCAGGATTGGCATCCATCTCTGAAAGATCGAAAAGCTCTCAGGGGTTTCGCCTCGATAAGCCTAATAATTTTCTATCGTCGTTTTCTCATTTTCTTTTCCGTTTCTACTTATATCGTCTATCAGCCTATGACGCTGCTACGAATTCACATGGAAAGTCTCTTTTACCTTCTGCACTATCCTCCTCACCACGGACGCTCGATCTCGGGGGCATGATATTTTAAACACGCTGGGTCCTGGCCAGGGGATTACGCATAAGAGTAACACTATCAAGACCTGCGAAACGCAAAACACACACGTTCACTTATTCCTCCTTTCTCCTTGCGCTAGAACGAGCAACGTCGTAGATCATTGTCGTTCGTTTACAAGGAGCCCGACGAGTGCATGTCCATAGCACGGTAATTGTTTCGACATTGTACAATCTATTGTCCTACATTCGTGACGCCTCTCCGCTCGTGTCTCATCGAATATTTATACGATCGTGCAAAACGGCATGGAATGAAAAGGTTTTCACGCACTCTCATCGTTTTGGTCATCGTTCCTCCGTCCCGTACGACGTTTTCCCGATAAAACTCGATCGCTCTACGTCGTTACGACCTCGAAGGGTGGAAAAAATTGATTCGTAATGACGCAATCTCGCTGACGCGACGAATAGACGATGACCATTCCGCTTGTCGATACAAACACTTTGTCAGTGCGGCAGGCTGGTATTTTTAATTACCTCGAAATGAAAGGGGTGGGTCTTCATTCATAGCACAGATTCGCCTAGCGACAGTGACCTGGTGGCGACGAAACCTCGCAGCACGACGAATAAAACGAAAATCTCCAGGAATATACTTGCTCGACGCGATTCACGGTCAACTGGGGACGCAACGGGGGTTGCAGCACGGACCAACTATAGGGGGTGAACGTCGACATGGCGTCGTCGTCACTTCTGCCAACAGGGGTGAATCCTCGTGGGGCGCTTCCCTTGGCCGAGCGAAATTCTTTTTCTGGAAAATTTTTTCTCTCCAGACCTCTCTCTATGTTTCCGTTCTGCGTATGCATATACGAACCTTTGTACGCGCAACGAGTAACGAAATTTTTCCAGCCGAACGTGCGAACGAACGTGTGTCGTGTTTACGCATTTTCATGTTAATTTGCCCTTCAGACGATACGTCGACCAGCTACGCAGAATATCGCGCTATCACGTTCCCGGCTGTCTGGCAATTTTCAAACACGTGTTTCGCGACCCTCGTCGTACGGTCCTGTACGCGACGTCGGCGTCGGCGTCGATGACGACGCGCCGACGCACCGACGCCACGGCAACGTGCCGGGTGCAGTCGTTCGAGTCAAACGCCAAAGGCGTCGAAAACGATGCAAATAAAGCGATGCCTGTCGTCCACGAATGACATATCCACCTGTCATCCAACGATGTTAAATCAACCATCAATCGCCTCCGTCACATTTCCGTCACGTTTAGAAATAGCATAAACAACGAAAACGTTCGTGACTCATTCACGGGACTGTTTGTCCTGTCGACGAACGATAAAACGTACGAAAGGAACGAAATTTTGTCGCCAGATGGCAAGAGCGGAGACGTTTCTCGCTCGATCGAACCTCGCGTCGAAACTTCGTCCACCTTTTCCGAGATGCCGACGTCGATTTTCTTTCCCGCTTTTCCATCAGCGTCGCTAGACTTATTTACCGACACGCACTAGATGCTACTGCTTTTTCGAGGAGACGGGTATCGATTATGCAACGCGGATAGTGCAAACGTCTCGTTTCAATTATGTAACGCGAATAGTACAAACGGCTCGTTGAATTATGTAACTTACACCGGTCTAAAGCGAGCGTTTCTATCGACGAATTTGAGGGAACGTGGTTCCTTCTTGGTCGTCGATCCGAAAATCGGTGCTCGCTCCAAAGAACAACGTGATCGTGATATCTTATCGCGAGGAAGTTGAGAATCATCTTCGCAAAGTGGGAGCACGTTAATCGGTGTCCATGACTCGATTGTACGCGTTTGTGTCGCAATTATTCTTTCGTAATAACGGAAGCGAGTATGCACATCGAAGGCTGTAAAATCCGCGGAAATGTCGGAAAATCGATCGCCGGGAGAAAAATTTGCAAAGGATAGCGAAATTCGTCGGAAATGTAACGCGAATATTCAATGATTCTTCTGTGCTTCTCGTTTCATTACCAATCGTTGGGAATCATTTCGTCTACGATTCTGTGAATCATTTGTTACTGCCAAAGTATTCAAAGTGTTTTTTGTTACTCTTAATTATCTTTGCTAATGATGTATGTAAGCGGTCTCGCGGTAATCTTGCGTAATTTATCCTTCTCTGTGCGCACGTTTCAGACGTATATCCGTGTGGAACGAAATAGAAATGAAATTTCTAATTCGTTTCGAAAGACAATGGTTAACGACTATGGTCGTAAAATGCCCATTCGAATGACCGTGTATGCGTTACGATCTACTTGCAGCAACTATAAATACCGAACCAGTTACTATTACCGAATTATTAGCAGTCGGCGATGCACTTTTTCCGATATGCTAATGACTATGCAGGGAAAGGCAATCTGGAATTAACAACCTGCGTGAAACTTGCACGATCCGAACCAGAAATTCGAAACACTGGTCGAGGAACGCGTAATATGGGTACGACTGCGTGCCATTTCCAAAAATATTAACGTTCGTCCAAGTATACAATATCAAACTTCCACCGATATTCCGTTATATAAAAACCAGGGTCTCCCTCTCTCTCCCTTTCTCTCTCTCTCTCTCTTTTTCTCTTCCTCTCCCCTTTTCTCACGAGTTCTTGTAATACTTGTTTGTTTCTTTTTTCGTCGAACACGCAATTCCGTTTCACTCGTTTCTGCATCGCCTTGGATCTAGTCTATTATATTCCCCTAATTAAGCATCATGGCAAAAATTATTCTTCGAGTGTGTTAATTTTCGCGAATATTTTTCGCCGCATCTTACCCACTCACGCTCTCATTAATTACACACACCAAAAATGTACTAACTTTGCGGATAATTTAATTCTGCCGATGTCTCGCAAACGTTTCAATCAACGCCACAGGCAATCGAGAAAAATATAATACTGGAATTAAATTCTGGCTTTATCGCGTGACAAATTGCAATGAAATATGACGTAAATTAGTCTTTTGTTTATTTGTAAAAACTGAAGAAATCTCGAGTGCATAAATAGCTGTTAATTTGCTTAAAAATAGCGCAGAGAAGTCAATTAGTAATGAATATGAAATGAGTATCTAGGCGTGTATGCAATGGGCAGAAAACATAATCTACGTCGTTTAAAAATGATTCGAAACATGAATGACACCTTGCGATAAAACGCAGGAAAATGCAAAATGAATTAAGCAAGGGTAAAAGGTGAATCGTCGGTAGATTATGATAGATTATGGCATCGGAAAGGAAAGGAAGAAAACGAAATCCGCGTCATGCATCGAATAAACATCGAAACGTACTGACGGATTCAAAGCGACATGGGGGTGCATGTTCATGGGACAGGTGCAACCAATATCGTTTGTACCAGAAATGGCTAACCTAAAATAGGGTTGAAAGCGCCATTTTGGAAAAGTCTGTGTAATATCGGCTGAAAAACACAAATTCAACGCTATTATTATAGATCGGCTGGCACAAAGTCCAGACTTAAATCCGATCGAGGATCCGTGGTTCGTTCGGACGAAGTATTACACGGTGAATATCAAACGATGCCAACAAGAACGAGTCTGGATCGGAGTAAACAACGGGATACAATTGCCCGAACTTGCAGCATCCAAAGCACAATGTCTCCGAAGAAAATTCCAATATCCGAGTAAACACCAGGTGCATGACCGAGCGCAATTCGAGACCACGAGAAACGTAAGGGAAATGTTAAGTGGTATTAACGAGTTTTACACTCTACAGACATTCGTGTGCCCTTTCAACGAAGACACATCCACGTGTTTATAAAAACACACAAAGCGCGTCCAGTTTTCCTTATCGCTGCATGTGGTTGATTCGAACGGTGTACAGTGCTCGTGAATTATTCTATTAAGCAACGGCCCCAATTGATGTCGAAATTACCATCGTTGAAGTCCCCAACAAAGGACACTCCACAGTTTGTGCTTACAGGTATTTAACGCCAAGCAATAAAACGGGAAATATCGTCGATTAACGCGGACTTGGAACTCGGTACGCCAATCACGGGTCATCATTTGCGGCTTACCATTTCTGAGTACCACTTCATACTTCCGATATTTAGAGGATTGGTAATTCCAGAAATGGATTCTACGCGATGACTATCGTACCTAGGTGATCCGTGTGCGATAAACGACCGTTGAGTCGTTTGAAAAATGAAAGTGAAGCTTGGAAAACAATCGGGGGGGGGGGGGGAAAGAAAATGTCGGAAACACGATAAGATCGGTCCAAGATGCGTCTAATAATTGTTTTTATATTACTTCTATCGCGCATATCTCTGCGTGATTAACTGTATCAATAGATAATGCACACCGGCTTATAATTATACCGATAACATCGATCACTTTCGTGGTACTTTGAAATATGTCGAGATTACGTACTAATTACGACTTAATAATAAATTTCTTGTTTTCGAGGCTACGTTTTCTACATGTATTATGCATATTGTAATTTCAAAATGTCAACGAATTTTCACTTATTAATAAAACATTATTACTACATGTATATTAAAAGAAAAATCGCAAAGTGTCGAACGCGACCGGAGCGATAACGTTGAACGCGCGCTTTGCAGGGGAAAGCTGAGAAATGGCGATTTAGGCCGCGGTAGGTTAGGGTTAATATTACGACCGGCTAATTTTAGGCTGGACCGATTCTAAAAACGCGACGTGCCGTTGCATCCGATTGCATCCCAAAGGTACGGTTGCTTTCGACCGCGCTTTCATCGTTTAACGCTTTAATTTACGGGCCCGCAATATCGCTTCCCCCGAGCGTTGTACGCGATAATGGAGCAAAGTACACGCGCATAATATTGCAGCTGCACGCAAATCAGCCACCACGTTTTCCGTACACAAATAACCGTCGTCGAGAATGCGAAATCCTCTTTTCACGATCACCTTGTATACGCCTCTTTTGCTCCATGCCGAGTGGGGGAACGATATCTACAGGCGGGCAGAAGTGGTTTGCCAAACAATCCCGTAGACCGTAGTCTGCCAGTGAAAACAGGCGAGCGAGGTTCGGAAGTGCTGCTGAATCGTACGCGCCGCGATACGTCACGACCTTCGCAGTCTCTTTGCGCCTGCTCCAACGAACCAGGTCTCCACGTCCCGACCTCGCATTTACACAGTGCAATCGAGAGGATTGACAAGGTTCGCACGTTTCTCTCACGTTTCTTCGTGTTCGTTCGCCAAGCGAGATCCCATCGACGTCGGGTCGATAGCGGTTGCCTCGATCGTTGCTGGGTCTCCAGAGGGAAAAGATTTTCACTCGTAAGTTCGTACCAGTTTTCATTCGCGCGTTCAGCCGGCAACCAGCGCCGCTTTTGCCAAACCTGGAGACTCGGTCACTTCGATGCAACAGGTCATCGAACGACGACGGTAACCGATCGATGGGGTTACAAAGTCTCGCGCGCGCGGTCCGCGACGCTGATCGAGATCGATTGTCGCGAACAATCGAATATCGGACGTCAGTGATGGACATTAGGCGCGTATTCGAATTTTTCGGCTACCCGAGTATCGCGAAGTTCGGGAAAAGTCGTCGATCCGACCTCGAAGCAGACATGTCAGCAACCCGTACACCTGTAACGGATTCACGCTGCATCGTTCGGCCTTCGTGCGTTATCGATCAGGATTGCCTGGGAAAAAAGCACAGAGGAACAGTCGGCACATCTCGCGTCTGCATAATCGTCGGTAAACCAAGTATTCTCCTACTTGCGCCCCACTACCATCGAAGCTGGTCTACGCAGACGTAAGCGTCGCCGCCATGACACGATGCGTCGCGACGCGGCATCGATAGCGCAAGGTATTGGTCATCGCACGTGTCGTCACAGCTCGTATCGTGATACCGGGCAATCAGACGTCTCTGTCCAAGTACCGATGGTTCACCCATTGCCACCCTGACCGAAGGGGAATACCCCATCTTCTTTTCCTGGCGAAAGCCTGCTATCGACCGATCGCTTCGAGCGCGATTCAACGAAGCCTCGCGTTTATCGCGCGCTCGCAGTCGTCACGGAGGCGTTGGGTGCCGTAGGTTTATCGGGGTCTTGGCATCCGCTCCATTCACGATAGCAAAATGTCGCGAGTAAACGAAGGAAACAATGGGTACCCTGGGTCTTCCGTGTCGCCGTGAATGAATCGGCCCATGAATCTGTATCGCAATAGTACACGCGAGCGATACGCCGCGCTTGTAAATTAACGCGTTAAACCGCCACTCGGACTCGCGTGTAGGTACCGCGCGAGTCGATGGTACTCGCGATCGAGTAGTAACGTGGGAAAAGTTGTAGATCATCCTTGAATTTCGCTCTGCTTCGTTTTCTCTCGTTTATTACCAATTTACAGATATTCAAAATTCCGAGTTTAGCATTTCGAGTATTTCCTTCTCGAGAAGATGTTTGTCTTGCGCGAATTCGACATTGACGTCGTACGGCATTAATTCGATTTAAGTAACCCGTCTTCGAGAAAATGTGCTCGTAACGAAATCGAAACCTTGCTTTTTCCTGACTCGATTTATTTTACGCGCGCTGTACCGCTCGCGCTCTGTGTATACGTTCAGAGAAAGCGTACCGAGAATGTTATTTAAGGTCAATGCACCGTGTAGTTTCGAATGCGGAGGAGTCGAGAGTCTGAGATGGTGCAGGCTCGTTCTACGGAAAGATCAACGGTTGCTTGCACTGGTTAATTGACATCGTGCTCTGGCATAATTCGCGTCGGTCGGCACGAAACCGTAAACGGATACGGTTCGATTCGATTCGGTTCTCCTCGGACTTGTTTACGATCGAGTCGACCTCTTATTAATATTCCATTCAACGTTGTTACTGCGCTAGAGAACGTATACACGAGCACGGCAAGAACGTCCTGTCATTGTTTGTTATCGTCCTAGCCGGCGACGTTTCAGAGAAACAACATAGTTCCCAACAATTGCTAGTCACTCGATTCTTTTAAAGACTACCGCGATAACGAGAGTAGAAATCGGTATATTTACATACCGCCGAGATAACATTCAAACGAGGTGTGTTAACACCGATAACTGCATCGTACTTTGAACCGTTATTTATTATTGCATGGCAATTCGTCACGCCGATTAAGCTTCTTCTGATTCGATGCAAACAATTCAGTCCGTTGATAAAACGTCACCCGTCTCGCATTCTCGTTGCGAATCACGCATTCGATTTCTATGTCGCAATCGGGTTCATCGGTGTCTTCGCGCGCAATCGAGTAATCCTTGGCACGATTATTCGCGCAATGTCGATATCGATCGCTGATCGATCAAATTCCCGCGAAATCAATCGCGAGTGCCGTTTCCAAAATCCTCACCGATAACGAATTTTCGAAAGAAGCGACGAGTCCCTTTTGAAAACGAAAGACGAGTGGATTTTCGATGACACATTTTGTAGAAATCAAAGACACACAGTCATGCATCGTCGACTATTCGTCATTCAGCTAATACTACTTCAGAAAGGAGGAAGGGAAAACGTAGGCTTGTCAAGTGTATACATTTGCGTGTAAACAGACTACGTAGTATGAATTCACGATCGAAGACAAATTTTTAGAGAGACGGTAGATCCTATCTGTAAAATATAATTCTATAAAAATTTCGATATTTTTGCAAAAATTTGTTTATACAGTCAGAGTGAAAAAGAATCGTTTTCGAGTATCGAATAGTCGATGACGTATGCTTATATCTAGCATCGGTTTCTATAGAGTGCAGCATCTAACAATCAACCCGCCTTATTTTTCAGATACACCCAAACGCATGGGCGGGAAAGGGTTTCCGTTCATCCCCAGTGCGCTCCCATTCCAAAACCTTTATCCAGACCTGACCCAAATCTCTCATTATTCAAGATTACGCAATGCAGGTTAAAAAGAGGAGCAGTATCTCGGAAATCGTGAGAACTGCTGAAATTGGTATTTCAGATTTAGTGTTTAACGGCCAACTTTCCAAGCAACCAGTGCCTTCCGGAACAACGCGTTGAGTCAAGTCGACAGGCAGTTTTGCGCTCATAAATTCTCAGAAAGGAACTTCACTGCTCAGCCTCCCATTAAAATCCCATTATGTTTCGCAATCGTTTCGCGCGTACGCAAAATTGATTTCGAACGCTTAACCGATTCGCGTTAACGCGTGTCGTCCATTTATCTTCGGCGTCTTGCAACGCAACTTGCCTTCTTTATCATCGTACCGGCTAGATAACATATTGGATCGTGCGTGTTATTGTATGCATTTTTCGCTTTCACGCGATCCACTTATATGGCCACTTTTGCGCTGCCAGATTTCCTCGCAGTGTCCACTTACTTGACTGTTTCCTCGCTGTTTTTCAGACGCTGGTAGCCGAGGACCGTACGAACTGCTAATGAATTGCTGAGACACTTGGACATCGAGAAAGAAGAAAGAATGACGAGTGTCAGGCAAATTCTCCGTTGCGCCAGGAGACTAGGCCAGTTATCGGAGAGCGGGAGGAAAGTTTCAAACCGGTCCGTGACGTATATGTCTACCCAGCCACGACAGAAAATCATCGAGGATGAAAATGGAAAAAAAATATTCCCTTCACCTCATGGTGAAATCACGCCTTCCGATATGCTCCTGCACGAGCACATATGGAAGAACATCGGGAATTATGCGGACAAAATTGCACTGGTAATTTCACGGAAAAACGACTTGGATCGGGTGTAGTTTCAAAAAGCATCAGTGGCCGGTCGGCACGAAGTGTCAAGAGGATGGAAGAGACGAAGGATAGATCCTAAATGAGAATGATTACTTTCGGGTATTTAATAATTTGTTTTAAAGAAGTACCAATATCTTTTTCCACGCTGGTGCTTTTCGGAAGAACATCCTTTAGGTTTATTTCCTTTTTCTCCGTTCTCTCTTTTCTTTTCTCCCCCTTTTCGTTTCTCGGTACGATACTTGCACGACAACAAAACATCGACAATCGATGTCGACTTCGATATACCGGTTTCATTTGCTATTTAAATTCTGCACTCGTTTGAATCTCTATCGCACGTTTCTAACGCGTGTTCGACATTGGCATCCGGTAATTTTTCTATTCGATAATATAATATAAAATTGCACGATGTAAACACAAGTATCGATATGGAAGTTCATTGGATGCGGTCGTTTTAGGAATGCGCGGTGACCGGAAGGAAGTACACGTACAGCGAAGCGAGGGACGCGAGTAATTATGTCGCGCGAAGTTTGAGAAATATGGGCTTTACAAAGGGAGACATAATAGCCCTGATATCGCCTAATTATCCGGAAACGATCATAGGCGCTATCGGAAGTTTAGAAGCTGACCTTACTGTAACCACGGTTAACCCTACTTATACACCTGGTAAGTTGATCCATGAATCCGATTAATTGGCATTTATACGTATGCATAGGAAATTTCTAACGCGTTCAATTTTTCCTTGAATTGTGATTTAGCGGAAAGAAGTTCTCGCGATATTGTTACTTGCTCGTAATAACAGTAAACCTATTACATTCCGATAGAAAATCAATCAGAAACTAATCTGTGATACATTTTCTACAGAGGAAATTATGAGGCAACTGAAGGTTACCAGCCCGAAGGTGATCCTCACAGTGGCGCAAATTGCACGGATCGCTGTCCTAGCTTTTAAAGATTATCTCCCGCCTGGAGTACCCATCATAGCTATCGAAGATGGTACCGGACCCATTCCCGAGGGCACCGTGCCGTTTAAGGTGCGCAGTAGAATTGATCGATTTCGATCGCTTTCACGTCATTTCGAAGCAGAACGTTGATTCACGTTGACCAAACTTTTGCAGGACCTTATCACGCGAGGCAAAACGTTACCACCTATAAAGAATTACCAAATGACCACTCACGACACGGCCGTGCTGCCATTTTCCAGTGGAACGACTGGACTGCCGAAGGGTGTCATATTGACGCACAGGAATCTAGTCAGTAACATTCAAATGGTGGACCAAACGGCTGCAGGAAAAATGTGGCGCGATACAATTGGTGAATAGATATCCTTTCAGCGTCGTTAAATTATGTTAAATTATGTTAAATTATGTTTAGCATCGTTAACGAGCTTCATTATCCTCGCAGGTGATCTCCAAGAAGTATCGCCCGTATTTTTACCCTTTTTCCACATTTTCGGAATGAATTGCTGCGTACTACCGCGTCTCGCTGCTGGGACGAAATTAATCACTCTTCCCAATTTCCTGCCGGAATTATTTTTGGACGTCTTGACTAAGCACAAGGTACGGATTTTGCTCGAGTTTTGATATTTATTCGAAACCAGAGGGAACGCTTCGAGATGTTTTAAATGGTGTTTCGCTCATAGGTGACAGGTTTGTTCCTGGTACCACCGATAGTCATGTTCCTCGCCACCTCGCCGTTAATGAAGAAGGAGCATTTTGAATCCATGCATCACTTTGTCAGTGGAGCAGCGCCATTGGCGGAACAGGACGTACAGAGATTCTACGAAAAGTTCCAGATAAATCAGGAGAAACTGAAATTCTGTCAAGGTACGTCATTGAAGATTATTATAGTTTCTTTTCGAAGCTTCATTTTAAACGAAATTCAAACTTCCGACATATCGTACACTTTTTCATTTTGTTCAAACTGATAACAGCACATGTAACGTTCTTTTCTTCTCTTCGAAAAGGATACGGATTGACGGAGACTTCCCCAGTCATTTGCCTAAATATAGACGGTAAAAAGCCAGGAAGTATCGGGAAGAACATAGCCAGCAGCGAAATACGATTAGTCGACCCGGTTACGAATAACGATATATTTAGTCCGGGTCAAACTGGCGAACTATGGGTCAGGGGGCCTCACGTGATGAAAGGGTACTTTGGCAACGAGAGTGCCACAAGGGAGATGATCACCGAGGACGGTTGGTTGAAAAGCGGGGACATTGGTTACTACGACGAAGAATTCGATTTCTTCCTCACAGATAGAATGAAGGAGCTAATCAAAGTTAAAGGATTTCAGGTAGCTGGCTTTTTCCTCCATTGTTTCCTCCATTAATTCCATCGATGCTTTTTTCGCGTGTTTTCTTGTCGAAGCTCGATGATTGCTATTGAAGGATACCGTCTATTAAAATTACAGCGCATTTTATTTTTTATATGCAACAAGAACTTCGCGTTCATCTTATAATTTATGCAATTGCGTTAATTTCATTTTAACCGTGGTGTAAAAAATCCAGTCACGTGTTGCCAGTTACATAAAACGTGCATTCTATTGATTCGACCTATCCGAATAGGTTGAACCGATTCAACCTATGTTCAGTTGCATAACGAATATTGTGCGTTTGTTCGTCGAATATCGACCTTTCATCGGTTCCCAATGTGTGTTACAGGTAGCACCAGCTGAGTTAGAGGCTGTGCTAAGAACGCACCCAGCTGTACAGGAAGCAGCCGTGATCGGTGTGTCGGATCAGAGGAGCGGAGAGCTACCCAAAGCTTTCGTAGTTTTGAAAAAGGGCGCTACGGTGAAGGCGGAAGATATCAAGGACTTCGTGAAAAACAAAGTGACCGAGTTCAAACGGTTGGAAGGTAAAATATTCCCGATATTTATATATTTGATTTAATCCCACATTGTACTGTTCATGGATTTCGCACCGTTAATCACTCTTTCGTCGTATCAAGAAAATTTCTTCAGACAATCAAGATAGACGTTCCCCTTATATGTTTTCGTACCTGTTGGTATTCACGCTGCATCTGTAATTTCACGTATTCCTGTTTACGTCTCTTTTGTTTTCATTTTACTCTTAGATAGCGTAGAATCGATTTGATTTCTCTCGATAGGCGTAATTAAAATATCTTTGCGATTGACCGAGGGTAAATTTGCGATTTCAGGCGGAGTCGTATTTGTAGACAGTATACCGTTGACCGCTAGTGGAAAGATTCAACGAACGAAGCTGAAGGAGTACAAATAATGAAGGCTGTTTTCTTAACGGAGATGGGAACCTTTCGCGAGGTGTCGACTGACAATACACATCATAATGGGATCAACTATCAGTTAAGAACAGAGTACGGTGGGATCGTGTTTGAGAAATCGATTATTGTGATATGAGCCGTATTACTGTTGTACCGAGAACCGAACAACGAATGCGTTAACTATGCTAATTGGCCAAGGATCGCTGTGAATGTTTTATCATAACGTTAAACGATGTTATCTTTTTTGTTAATTTGGTGCTTTTTTACACTTTAAGAGTATAGGAGTAGGCGTACAACGATCTACTTACTAGTACAATACGAAGGGAGCATAATTGCGTATGAACGCGGTTACAAAGAGTTGTTGAGAAGATTACGCATATGTTTTTATTCTTAATATCACTTGATATATTGCCATGTTATCGTGGTGTTATCTGTGTCAATGCAATTAACTCTTAAGATACTTATCTTAGATATTGGATTTTAACGATATAATTTTTATAGGTTATTTGTACCAGAAAATAACAGGTGTCTTAAGCAATAAAATTTTTCATAATTAATGTTACTCGTAACAACACTTTACAGCCAGTCACTCGTCGACTATGTCGAAATGCTTTTGATATCACGATTTCATGCTGTATGTATAGCTCTGTATCGTTAGTCTATATTACCAGTTTTGTCATCACCTTTATGCCACTCAGCATGATCCATAGTGATTAGAATATCGAACGAAGTACCGGTATCATTTCGCGAATCAAATCGTATTTGACATCTTCACTCGACCAGATCCTCCTATCGCTTTTCAGTTTCGCAGGTAGTCGCTATTTTTCTAGTTCTGCATCCTCTCCCATCCCAGACTCCCTTCGGTCAAGGATGCAACCCTTCGTCAAATAGGATCGAAGGAACAGTGACGCGTTTAGAGTACGTTTCCACTTTATGGTCGACATAAATAAAACTTTACAGTGAATCTCCTTTGTCGATCCTTCCTTCGATTGTGCCCAGTCTACGTTCGTCTCCCTCGTATCGTTTCACGAGACTATCATCGGATCGCAAACAGAATTCATTCAGAGTCAGTGGTTTCACAGACATTTTCCACGCGATACGATAGTGAATGGAAGCGATTCATCCAGGCAAAGTGCAACAGATCTAGCCATCTGAATGCAAACGAGACGTCGTTGACCCATTTATCAGCCTTCCACTTACTTCCCATTCATCATTTAACGATATTGCGTTGGAACGCACGTTCATTGCATAATAGAAATCAAAGGCACTGTGTGTTCCACTGTTTAACGTTGTTCAAAGTCTGCAGCGGATCAGAATTCAGACACGTTTTGGTTTTAAGTATCGTAGACACTTACCGATCTTGTTTAATCATCTGCCATTCGTACACTCAATTAATATTCCTATTTACCTTTCTCTTACCTAGGTCTCCTTCTTCATAAATTCCAAGCTTCTTCAGAAATAGTGCAAATCCCTGAAAAATATTTTTAACAGCAACGATATACCGACTAGATCTCTACAGAATAACTTTGTTTCGTTATTACAAGTGAATAGCACCTGTCGTAGTTCAATGTTGTTCAAAATCTGCAGCGGATCAGCCCTTTAAATATCGTAGATAATTACCGATCTTCTATAACACTAGAACTATCGATCTTTAATGGGTGCCTAACTATAACGTGCACAGATTATAGTAATTTCAGCGATACGATGAATACGAGTGAATATATTGATTACACTTCTTTCTTAATACGAGTTGATACCAATTTTGCTCTTAAAGCAGGTGTATGTGTTCGGTGATTGCAAAAAGGAAAATTCTGGGACCAGTCATCTTCACTGGGTTGGTAGTTCTAGTGTTAATCACCGGCCATTCGTACACTGAATTAATATTTTCATGTCAGAAAAATGAATTTGCATATTCCTGTTTACCTTTCTCTTACCTTGGTCTTCCCTCTTCATAAATTCCAAGCTTCTTCAGGGGCAATGTAAATTCCTGAAAAATAATCTTAACAGCAACGATATACCGATTAGATGCTTACAGAGTAATTTTGTTTCGTTATCGCAAGTGAATGGCACCTGTCGTAGTTTAATGTTGTTCAAAGTCTGCAACGGATCAGAATCGAAGCACGTTTTGGTTTTAAGTATCGTTGACGATCACCAATCTTATTTAATCACCGGCCATTCGTACACTGAATTAATATTTTCATGTCAGAAAAATGAATTTGCATATTCCTATTTACCTTTCTCTTACCTTGGTCTTCTCTCTTCATAAATTCCAAGCTTCTTCAAGGGCAATGTAAATTCCTGAAAAATATTCCCAACAGCAACGACATACCGATTAGATCTCTACAGAATAATTTCGTTTCGTTGTTACAAGAAAATGGCGCCCACACGTGGTATTTTCGGGACCTCGGTGTCATTCTGGTTGTTGCTCATCACGCATTCCGCGTGAATTCTACGATGATCATACCGGCGCGTTCCAGCATCCTGCTGGCATTCGAGATCGTGGAAATTAAGCTTCGCGCGTGCGAATTTCCGCGAGTTGGCGTACGCTCGTGACGCCATTTAATCTCTCGGAGGCCGCAACTCGCGTCGTTTCTCAAACGCGTCTATCGTTCGTCGAGCTTTGCTTTCAGCTGGTAAACAGTTTACGGGGGTGGAGTCGATGCGAAGAATAGGAGGTCGGAGAAGCCTCGAATGGGAACAGACGAGTTGCTTTTCACCTCTAATGCGTGACTCCGAGTGCGTGCCTTAACCCCTTGGGGAAAAGAGATAAACCATGGCCGTGCTTAATCCTGTTCGCCGAGCGGTAGTGCATCGGCGAAGGCACGAAGCAGATAAACCAAGTTGAAATCCAATTTCTGCAATTATTTCACGGAGAATTGCGAGGCTTCTGGTTTCAGGTACAGTCGGGAAAAACTCGGATACGATTAATTCCACGGAACAGTGATTTTTGATCTTCCTTATCGCACGACATTGCATAACTTCATTACCAAATTCCCGTGGTAAATTAACCCTTTGCACTCGAAAGATGAGATTCAGTCACCATTTCATAAAATTTGGAAGATCGTTATTAATTAATATATCAAATTTAATGTAATATAAGGTATCGAAATCAAATAATTCTACAATTTTATTATTATACAATTCTTTATTTACTGTTAAAAAAAGGTATCGTTAGTTTTTTAGTAGAGAATCTTTGAATTTCTACTCTTCTCTAGCCAAAAAATCGTCGAGTGCAAAGGGGTAAAAGGTATGACAGGAAAATATAGATGGAATTTTAATTCATAATTGTCATTTTCCTTGTTTGCTAATTTGGGAGAGAATAAATCCGCGCTCTCGATTGAACAGGAAGAAAATAAATTCTCAGGACGCATTCAAAAATTTCTGCGATGTAATAGCCTGCAATGACACATTCGCTGAAAATCACTAGCACAGAACAAGAGGTAGAAATTTAATTGAAATATAAGAAATTAGACATCGATCGAGTGGTTTGGCATTGAATTATAAATAAATTTAAAAAACAGAGTTAATTTCCTCGATCCTTGAATGTCTCCTGTATCTCGTAGTTATAAATTCGCGATACGTGGTACGATTTGTTGAGTCATCAAAGGAATATTTCTCACTCTTTCATCGTACAACTTCATTGTATACTTTCCGTCAAGTTTCGCGCCTGTTCTATTTTCCTTCTCGTTTCACAACGGCAAATACCCGGTCGGAAAATTAAGTTTTCAAGACGACCGACTACCGCAAAGTGTCAGGGGGCATTTCACCGATCGAGCAGCGTAAAGTTCGTTTCGCCTGGAAACGTCGGGGAAACGGTGGAGACTCGATGCAAACGGTCGGAATTTATTTCACGAGCGCGTTCGGCTTTCCGAGCGATTCACCGGGGCGCTTAGCGTTTCACGTTCGATAGGTGGAAATAGCGTTGTCCGGGCGGAAATGGACGCAAACAAATCAGTCGGTTCCGAATGAAATCAAACAAACGCGCGAGACGTTTCGCCTAGATCGACAATCGCCGCCTTCATCCTTGCCTCGGTGTTCCTCCACGCAGGGTCGGCCTAGGGTTGCTGGGAAATGAAAAATTGGGACGCGCTGCACCGCCGTGACACCCATTTTTTCTCGGCTTTGCTCCTACTCCTTTTTCCCCCGTTTCTTCTTTTTCCCCCGTTCTCCTCTTTTTCTTCCCTCGACACTCGGGCGACGTAGTCACGCTCTGCTAACGATAGACGGTCTCGTTTCGCGTTGGCCGGGAAACTCCATCGTGCTACATTTCCCACTCGTTTCCACGGTCCACTCCACCACGATGTACGTCGTCCACCGTTCGATGGGAACCGGATAATTTCAGGGAAGACACTCTAACGTTATTCGGAGATCGATAGGCGAGTAGTGCGAGCGAGATGAGTCGAAAGTTGGATTATTTATTTCTCCACTGTGCGAGAATTTGTCTGTCAGTATGTAAGGAACACACTCTGGGGGAAATTAGTTGCGAGTTTTCGTGGTTACAGGGAGACGTTCTTCTCAGGAAGAAGTTCGTCGTGGATGGAAGTTGGAAGTTGAACCGTGCCACGGGCAGTGATCGACGTTTTACGTAGTGCAAAGCACTGTCGGACTCGTATCACTGTCTGAAGGAGTTATCTCTGTGCGACGATGTTCGTCGCGTCGCGGGCTGAAAGCTCGTCGAGCTTCGCCACTTTTACAGCCCCAGCGGAAAGAGGGTAGAGGGTAAGTTAATGGAGAAGGACGGTAAGTGGAATAATCTGGTACCGAGTGAAAAATAATTAGAAGACTCGCGTAGGGAACGTGGAGCATTCGCTAATCAGAAATCTTCACTTTCAGGCGCGATTGAATCCAGACGAAGGCTGCTCGTTCAACCGGATGGGAGCGTTCGCGTACAGAGAGCTCCGTGTAAGCCTTCGATCCTAGTCGCCGGATAAATTTATTTTAAGCGTCCTTCCGATCGTAGCGTTCGATTCACCGTGTTCGGTTCAAAGGAGTAATAGCACGGAGGGACTCGTGGAGCAAGTGTTCTCGTTTGTGGTAAGAATTCATTTCTTCGTTCTCTCTCTCTCTCTCTCTCTCGTTCCATCTTCTTTTCTTTTTAGCGACCCGCGCTGCTGTGTCAGAGGCAGTGGCAAAAGGAAGAGGAGGTGCAGCGGCAGAAAGCGTGAGAAGAAACGGGGTTTCCGGGCGCATATGAAATGCACCGACAGAAGACGCGAAAAAACATCCGTCACTGTTTTATTTTCGGGGATGCGCGAGCCAGATGTTGCCGGGCTCGGGTTTTATTAGACTCCGAGCTCGGCTTTTGTGTGCCTTTATTTTCGTCTCGTTTGAGTCTCCGCTTTGGTTTCGCTTAAATCGATCGCGTCGAGTCTCTAATCCCTTCCTCGAGAGCTAACGTAAACGTGTCATCCTTTTTAACGGACATTCAAACCTGCCGGCTCAAAGAGGCAACCGGGTGTATGAAGATACGAATAGAAGTTGCATCTCTGAAAATTTTTGAAACCAGACTGGTCATGATACCTTTAAAAGCGGCAGTTTCGCGAGTTGCGCACGACTCGAAGCGTGGCACCTGGATAAATTACATCCACCCCATGGAGTCATTAACGCCCCGAGAGGAACGCTCCAATCCTCCATCTCGTAACCTAGGTAAGAAACGAGGAATCAATTTCGCCCGCCACTAACCGGACGGTTAATCTACCCCTCGGAGTCCATAGATCACGTGCAGGTAATAACCAATAGTATCTACGACCTCGTTGTAACTCCTTGGCGGCCATCACGGCTACCATAGGTCAATTAGATTTCACCGGAAGGGGATGAAAAAGGGAAAGAAAGGATGAATCGAGCGTGATTCGCCGGAAGCGACTTCCTTTCCGAGCGGATCGCTTTGAGGGACGACGACGTGTCGGCGAGCTTTGAGCGCGAGAAACGGGGCTGAGGCTCACGAACGGAGACAGAGAGGGAAGAAAATAGAAAACCGGCGAGCCAGCGTATGAGCCCGGGTCCTTTGGGGGATGACGTCGAAAAGAGTGCAGGGCCGTGGCCACGGGGACGGAGCTGGCGAAAAGGGAGAAGGCCAGAGAGACCGGCGGAAAGGGCAGAATTGAATTCGCTGTCGGTAACGGGCAAGGGGTGATACGGTGCCATTATCAATTTACGGGGTCAAAGGCGGTGTCACGCGACGTTAATTAGTCGGATGCAGCGTGACGGCAGACATGGCCGCCTACGGGTTTCGAATGGTCGAACGTATTCGAACGAAAGGCCGAGCGAAAACCTAATTGCGGCCAGGACCTGGCTCGCAAACAGCTCTCGATGATTTTATGGCAGTTGCTGGACCCGGGGACATTTAATGGGATCTCGATGGTACTTTCCTCGGTTTTTGATCCATGATTTGGTAAATTTAACGATACGCGACCGCATCGGTACATTTGTATCTTGTTACCATCGCCATTCATTGCCATCGAGTGACCCGGACACGTGTAACACGACCTTAATGGTCCTCCATGATCAACGAACGACCCTCACTCTCGATCACACGACTCGTCGTAACCTTTAAATCAGTTTGATCTCCGATGACTCGATCTCGACGATCCTCCGATGACCTTTAAACGTCCTTAATCACCAGCGATACCAACGATTGAATCGGTCAGTTGGAAACGTTCGATATGTATTTATTTCGAGGTATTTTCCACGTGACAGGTTTATACACTGGCACCGTGCAGCCCATGGAGGTTCGCCACGACGATGCGATCCGGTGCTTAGATAGCAAAGACGACAGAGCAAGCGGAGAAATAATGGAGCAATCAGGATGACAGAGGACGAAACAATTCGGAATTTGTTACCCCGGCAAACTCTCTCTTTTCTCCTTTTTTAACCCGCCAGCTTCAGCTGGACGTACCGGAAATTACAGCATGGCGCCCTTCGATTTCTTCCATCTCCGGTGGAGATGTGGCGAGTCAATGTGCGAGTTCAGGTGCTGGTGGCTGGGATAAACCACGCTGCACAATCTAAGGAAACGATAACGTGGACATCAGAGTGTTTCCCGGCTGAAATTCCTGCCTCGATTTCTCTTTCTTTTATCGCTTTCGCACCACCGACGTGGTCGCTTTTCCAAGTGGCGGATACCTTCTCGTCGTGCAATTCCTCCGTAAATCCTACCGAATCGTTCCTCCTCGTCCTTCGTTTGTTTATACTACTTTTGCTTAACGCCTTGTATCGCGTAAGATTAATACCATCGATCGTTCGATTCGAGACCCCGGCCAAGTCGATGGGTATTATTCCAGAAATTTTTCAAAGAGAGCGATCACTCCTGTATCAATGGTCATTTATCATCAACTGTTCGACAGTATTCAGGCGACGTTGGCGATTCGTGAGCAAAGTTGAAGTTCCCGAAGACTCTGCCTGCTCTCCTAATAAATCAATATTGACAGGGATGTTATATTTTTCTTTGCTCGTTCTCGCCCATTTTCCCGGCGAATATCACATTCCATCTGTATCGCGTTTTTCCACGCGTTCCGAGTCTTATTATATCCGGTCAGAACACGGGGCGAATCAAATTTCGGAACGGGGGAAACCCTCTCGATATTTTCGATCCCCTTTCCATAATTCTCGCGGAATCGAATTCGTCGATTTCTTCTTTGTCGCCCCCTTTCCACCCGGCGCTGTGACGGGAACGCAATTTTTCTGCAACCCATACGACGCCATATGCGATACGAAACTGATTAAGCCGCTCGAAGAATTTTTCGCGACAAAGAGATAGCGACAAGTCGATAACAGTTTCTACGATAACGTGGGAAGATTACTGGTCTCTCGAGTGCACGAAATTAAGCGACAACGAGTGGCAGTTTCGCCAACGACTCGTATTAATTTTCACAATTGCAACGTCCTAAACCACGCTTGTCAGCTACAGCCGATAATAAATTACCGCCGAACGAGGATAGGATCAGAGATAGACACGGCGAGTTTTTGCGGATCAGCCTAGTGAATAATTAATTTTTCGGTGTGCGGAAAGAGGCAGAAGAGAGGAGCACGAGGTCCTAAGGATGTCCAACGGGAAAAATAGAGACAGAGATGGAAATGGAAATAAGAACGAGAGAGAGATTGCTAACCCATCCCGTTGATGCAAAAGGGAATCCCTGACTAATTCCAGTTGGCCCAACTTTCACGTCGTTCTGCATATAATTTGCGACTTCGTTACTTTCTCGTCTAACTTCGCGAAATTTGCATTGTACCACGGCGGTGCGTTAAATTAAACGAACAGAAATATTTCGACCGTTAGTCCGAACCAGACCCAGGACCTTGTCCGGGTCCGTCGAAAAGTTCTATGCCACCCCCGAATTTAGGCACCCCCGTGGTGCGGAATTTTTCATTTCGGCCATATCGCGTTCAACGTTTCCTCTGCGTGGGAAAAAATGTAAAAAAGTTTTCCGAAAACCTTCCGTGCACGTGGCCATAAATCTAACTTCCTGGAATCGTGCAATATTGCCCCGATGCCGAAGCTACGCGATCCATCTCTAACGGACACCGTCGAAAACGTACATTCGTCACGGCTATTGAAAAACGTGTCATCAGAAGCGAAACGCAAAGCAGCAACGGTAATCAATATTACTCTGGATCCCGGTTAACGAGTCCGAAGGCTCGAGTAGAGCCATCGTGTCGTGGCAGACTTGGCAACGATACTTGCCAGCACTGAGGCAGCGAAAATATTTTTTTCCCCGTTTTTACCCCCGTCGACCCTTCGCCGATTGGTTACAGCACGAGCACCGTTTCATTACGACCCATTGTGTCCCCGTGCTTTCGCGTTCGACCGTCGTTTCGTTTCGAGCCGCGACGCAACGAGAGCCCCCTTTGCCCTGAAATTTCCCTCTAATTGCGGACAAATTAATGTCACCGGATGAGCACGTTCTGCGTCGTTGATTGGTACGTTCGCCACGTATCCGGCAACGAGGCGATCGGACGAAAACACCATCGTTGCATCTGCATGGTGTATCATTTTGGTCAACATGTCGATTTCAAAGGCGTCAAGCTATAACCATGAATCGCGCAGTCTCCGAGGTGCAGAAAATTATTTACACGTCACTCTTCGTGGACGTACGGATATTTAGGAAAAATTCGAAGAGATCAAGAATAACTGCGCGTAGAACTATCTTTTTTACAGTACGTACTCCCTAATTGCTCCTTATGTGTACGCATTTAGACGCTCCTCTGTCTCTCGCGGGGACAGAGGCACGACAGGGGTATAAATGGAGGATTCGACCTCCGACATGGAATTAGATGCGCGGAGTTGGAATCGGAATCGAATTAAGAGAATTCGCAGCGTCGCGGGAATACACGTTGCTTAGCATCGGTCCGACGCGGACGCCATCGATACGTAGGAGTGACGTTTAAATTCCAAAGTGGTGTACGTCATAGGACACGGGATGAATGCCGGAGAGTCCACAGAGACGAATTGATTCGATTGGAAACGAGACGCGAGATGCGGGGACAAAGAGAAACGGGGAGGGTGCGCGTCGCGCGGAGGATTCCACGAAACTGTGCTGTTTCGCAAAATTTTTCATTTCCATGAATCGCTTTAGATAACGACACGCTCGACCCTTTCTTCTCCCAGGGATACGTAAGTGTACCGTTGAGACTTTGATATCGGTTCGTATTAAATTCTCCAGCGAATTCCCTAGTCGCGCCAGAAAGGAAATTGCGAATCTCGAATCGACCGAGGCACCGTCGGTCGTCAGAGGTTTAAGGGTCAACGTGACGTCACAGAATGGACCGGAGCAAGACGATGGACGGGTGTACGATGAATAAATTACGAGGACAGTGACACGAAACCGGCGAGATGAGTGGCCAAGATAGTGGACCGCTCTATTTTTGAAAGTACTTGGCCCATCCTTTCTCCTCCACTGATCCACTTTTTTTTTATTCCACGAGCAATTATTCAGCCCAAATCTCACGGACAAATATGTACGTTTCGTGGCCACGCCTTTATTTCTTTGCCCGTTTCAAACGCCGTAATCTTTCGCGTATTCTGCGCGAAGAAAGAAATCTCTTTGGCGCGAAACGTTACGGAATTTCATCGCGACAGACGTCGATCAACCGCCGCGAAATAACGATCGTTCAGTTCAAACCCGTCGAACCGGGAATGGAATCACGAATTCGACCAGTTTCGCGTCGAAATTAGATCGAGCGGCGATTAATAAATTTCGCAGTCGAACAACCATCGAGTTACGCGTCACCGTGTAGCCCACAGTCGCGTTTCGGTTGCCCTGTGTTCAAGCTTGCCCCAATAGCGAGACGAATTCACGGGAAAATCAAGTTAGCGGAACATGTTGCAATTGGAATTGAAACGCGCGTGAGGCGAACTTCGGGAAGTTAAGGAAACACGTATACACGCGACTATCACACCGGTTCCTACAGTCGGGAGACTGAAAAATAGCGGAAGATCCCCGACCCTGGGCGGAGGAACGAGTAGTCTAGGTCAACGACAGTCTCCTGCGCGAAGTTCCGACGGCAACGACCTTCGGAAATAACGGGATGTTGGACGCAATGGCAGATTTGCCGCGATGTTTATCCAACAATTCGTATTCGAAAGCTCTCCACCGCCATGGCAATTCCCATTTTCCGTGGCGCGTACTAAATCACAGGCGACGTCCCAGCTGCGAGTGACCCAGAAATTAAAGTATTCCATCTCCGGCAGCGTCTTCGGCGCACGATCGCGCTTTATTTCGTTTATTAAACGGACCTCCGGCAAGATTGCCAGCCGTCGAGCATCCCCGTCACACGTTCCCCGTCCAATCGACGTAGAAACTACGCCAGACCCTCCACCGGGTTATCCAAGTCCGTCCAGTATATCCAAGTTCGCCGGATATTCCGACTGGATATTCCTTCCGGTGCGCGTCACGGTGGTCGACCGTGCTTCCCTGGTTGTGCACGCTAAATCATTGCTAACGCGCCTGTCACGACTGGCCACCGAAGTTATGGCATTCGATGCAGAGAGACGCTCGCAGCTTCGTTACAATGTACGTGATCTTCATACGTGTAGAAGACCGAGCTTTCCGAGTGTGTCGCGGCGCTGTTTCGCCCCGGTGCTGGAGCACCGCAGGGTGTATCTCGAGGGACCAAGGGATCGATCTGAGAAGAGATACGCCGGGGACAGAGATACGACGGTTCAACGCACTTTCAGGGAAAGTTGGAGGTACACGCGTCTCGAGGATACGGAGGAAAGTGTCGTCGAGTGTGGCTCCGGGACACTTCTCCATCGACGATGGCAGCAACCGGTTTTCCATTCGGCACACGGCGAGGCCCATCGCGAACTTTCTTCCGCCGCGACGCATAATAATCTGGCCCATATTCATATTCATAAATGGCGCATGCATATTCGCGATAAATTTCCCCGTGGAGCCGGTCTGCCGGAAAGTGTAAATTATTTTCCGGGCAAATTGAAAGCTACCGCGGGTGGTGGCTGCGTAGAACAGGCTGACTAGGTGGCTAGCTGACGTTCAAGGTGTAACGAGCAGCTTCCCGAATCACGAGGAGACCGTCGATTTCAGGTGACCCGGTGCTTGACCCAACGACGCGCTCATGGGGTCGCGGAAGGCCCTCGATTATGGCGAGATCCGCGCGTTAGTTTTACTTTCGAGTTTTACTTTCGTGTTTCGCGTCCGTTCGATCGCGCTATGTACATCGAACACACCGGGAACACCGGGGAAATCGTGAGGAAAATTCCGTGTTGCTTCGGAAGGTTCAACGTGTTTATCGAAGTCGGTACGATTGGAAGATCTTCAAAGGGGGTTCTTTCCGACGGTTGCTCGCCGAGCGATTCAAGGATGACATCGATCCCTGGAAACCAGGTTCGAATGAACCTCGACAAACCGAAGGAGTTGATCTTTCATTGTGCTTTTTCCTTTCACCGTAGGGCCCGCGCTTCCGACTCTTTTTTCGTCCGCCCCTTTTTACCAAGCCAGCCAAAGACCAAAGTATCTCGTCTCGAATTCGACCGAACTTCTCTCCGGGCATATAGGTGATCGCTGGTCTCTAGGATCCAATAAATCGCCGGTGTTCCACCCTCGGGCAGACCTTCGGTCTTGCTTCCACTCGCGGCTTGTTTGCACCCCGCTCCCTCGTTTACCCCTTCTTGTCCCCCGTTTCCTTCCCCTCTCCGAGTCTGTGGCTCGATTATACTCGCCCCGGCGTCTTCTTTCCTGTTTTTCCGTCTTCGTTTCGTTCACCACGGTCGAACTTGGTCGACGAACGGGTTGGCATTTGCGTCTTTGTTCGAGTCGAACACAGCGAGAGTCGATGGAAGGTGACGGAGAGCCGGTTGGCAGGGGAGCGGGAGGGGGCTGGTGAAGAGTTGTATCGGGGATAAAGAGTGGAAGGGGGACGGGGAATGTGCCGGGGAAACAAAGGCGTGGGGTGGCTTAAGGAGAGCAGAGAGAGAGACGATCCCGCGCGGTGAGAGAATGGTGGCATTTGGTCGAATGGAGGAGGACTGAAAGAAGGATAGAAATAGAAGAGATTGCAGCGGGGTGACAGGACGGAAGGAAGGTGGAGAATGGGGTGGTAACGCAGAAAAAATACCGGAGGAGAGTATAACGCAGCGGTGGATAAGAAAATATCAAGTACGAAGGGTCGGAAGGTGAAATTGCTTTTTCGAGGAAGAAACCTTCATCGAAGATCTAATACCGAATATATACTCCGGGCTAAATGGGATCCATTAAGCGGAACAAAAACGGGGTGCGTAAAAGTCGCGGTAGTCAAAGGAGATTCGGGCGGGAAAAGGGGGAGTAGAAAAATACGCGGAAAAGTAAATGAACGAACGCAGTTGATGGGAGATACACGTAGGAAGGAGAAAGAGGTCACCGGTAGAAACGGCAAGTAACGGAGAAACGAAAGACGGTGAGAAGATGGTGTGAAGACGATGAGAAGACGAGAAGAAGACGAGAAGACGGCGACACGATGAACGAGAGGAAGGATGAAGACGAAAGGGTGCAAAGGGTGAAGGAAAACAGAGAAAGACCGATAGGGTAGCTACCACGAGGAAGGAAGAGTGAGAGAGGGAGAGGGTGAGAGAGAGGTGCAGAAGGGATGGAAAGAAGACAAGGAGGGAAGGAAAGAGCTTGGCGTAGAGTGGCGCGACAAGGAGGGATCGAGAACAGGGTTGAGAGTGCGAGAGGGGGGGACGCCGTGGAGAATCAGCGCACAGCTACACCCCACCGTGACGGCCGCGGCAGTCAGTCGTTCGCGCACCTTCGTCCGGTGAGGGTTTCGTGTTCGGTGGTGAACCGTCTGTTCGCCGTAGCGAGTGTAGAATCATCGGATTGTCATTCATCGATCAGCTGATCCCTGACTAGTGGTGCATCGACCTGCAGCCGTCAACCGCGTCGTTGGAGGTGACGACGACGTCCTTCGACCCTCCTTCTCCATCCAGCTCTGCGAGTCGGTGAGTCGAGCAATAATTTTTTTAGCTTCTTCGAGCGTTCGATATTTTCTGCGTCACTTGGACAGCCGTGTTAGGAGTAACACGGGGTAGCGCGATGCGTTCGGAGGACGGGAATAGGTGGTAGATACGTCGTGGTCAGGGGTGAATCGGAGATTGAATGGGGTCGCTGTTTTGACAACGTCGCGTTTCATCGTGGAGGTAAAGCGAATCGTCGTACAAGGTTTGCCATGGTACGGAAAGGGGATTGAAAGTTGGAGGCAACATGTTTGCCTTGCTCGGAACGGGGTGCACGAGCACCTGTCTGTTTTCTTTTCTTTTCCCTCGTTTTTTATCGGCGTGCGAGGGAAGCAATCGATACCCGATTCTCGAGATGTAACCAAGGACGCGCCGTGGCTTATCCGCAGCGACACGTTAGGAATGAATGGATCGCGTACCATGGATTTTCTTCCGTCGTCCAGTCCTTGTATCTTACGCGTATTACGTCTTCGTCTTATTCCGCCGGTGGGGATAATTACCGCGTCGTCCGATGTCCTTTGGGGGAAACACGCGGACGGTTCCAAGAATTTCCGGTCTTTCGAAAACACATTGATCGATCCAAGTCACGTTCCAACGCGTGTGCTTCGACGTTCGTCGCTAGCCAGTTCCCACGCCTCGGAACGGTCTTCGGTGAATGTTTACCATGACACGAGCGTCAAGGATAAGGGACGTCACGCAGTTCCTAATCAAAGACTACCAGAGGAATGTATACACGATGTTGAAGGATTTCTTGGAAGAGACTCGGTTCCTGGAAATCTGTTTGTTTTGCTCGTGTAGGCAAGAAGCCGAGCTAAGCTGGCCTCTTCCCTCGTTTCTATCGATACGACACAACGTGATCG
Source organism: Eufriesea mexicana (assembly GCF_001483705.2). Taxonomy (NCBI): domain Eukaryota; kingdom Metazoa; phylum Arthropoda; class Insecta; order Hymenoptera; family Apidae; genus Eufriesea; species Eufriesea mexicana. Next base: position 3,165,217 of record NW_016908357.1, read on the forward strand.
ATACTCGATTCCCCACACGCGATTCGTTCATTGAATTACAGACACGAGCGAAACAGAGCCATGCCTTGGTCCATTAAATTTATTACGTTTCTTTCCTCGGACGCGATGCGCGAAATTACCTTCGTCCAATAGCGATTCAACTATTTCGCAACAATAAGCACTACGTTACGCGACGGTACACCGTTATCGTTACGATCTTCCAAAACATCTCTCCACACTGTTTGCAATCCCTTTTATGACACGAGCCACGGTATAATTCCCCCTATCGTGCTCCACCGCCGGGCTCTTTACAGTCTCCGCAGAATTGCGGCCCCGTCTCTTTCGCACTGGCGAAACTATGCTTCGTGGGTGTTAGCGAAACACGCCCGGAAACGTTCGGAATTGATGCGCGAAATTTTGGTCGGCAGCAAGCCATAAAAGTCATTGTAATTTCTGCAAGTTCCCCGACCACGTGCAACCTTGACTAACGAACGATTCCTGGCCGGGTCAAAGGTAACGCTGAAACTTCGTGCTTCCGGTTAGGGACTGCGCGGAACGTTGCTCTAATTATTTCAGATACGAAAGTTCTTCGTCACTCGCGATCTTCCGCTGTTTCCACTGGACCTCGTCTACGCGTTTATTCGCGAGGGGCGTACTCGAGGGCTGTTATTCCGCAGTCCTGGTTCCCGTCGAGGGCTCGTGTCGGGATAGATCAGTGGTGTCTAACTCGCGCTGGTACAAGAGCCCGCGAAGCGCAGTCTTCGAGGTCTCTTGTACTCGCGTGTTCGCCGGGAACTCGCGAGGGAAGCAGAGCAAGGGAGAGAAAGGGGTGGGAAATCGGCATGGAACGCTTTCGTGTTTATTATTAATTATATCTGCGATTCCTAAACGCGAATCGATGCAACTTATACAAATTTGCGGCCGCGTTAGTTCCAGGTCGTGTAGCTCGCTTATAACTGGACGTGTAGCTGGGAACAGCGGCGTCATTTTGACTGGCGATGTTCATCCACTTGAAACTAACGGTTTGTCCGTGTAAATTTTCCCGTTGCCAATAATCGTTTCAGCGCGAGCATATTTGCCATTCATCGTGAGTGGCATTGTAATCTACGATCATTGTTCGAGAGTTTATTTATATTTGTCAGCTGCACGCGATTCGATTAACGATCGATCATCGTATCGTTCGATTCCCGCCGATATTCGAAAACGGGGGAAAAAATGAAAAAATAAAAAAAGGAGGGATAGAAGGGGGTGAAATTCGTCCAACGGCGGACCCCCTGCCCCTCTTTACAGACAGTTTTTATTGTTCCTTTATATACGACGCGAAAGTACACTCGAGACGGTGATAGAAGAAGGCTGTTACCGAGGGTATAAAAATTTCTGCAACGACGATTTCTTCATAAGGGCTGGAGCACCATAACTGGCTGACCTCAAGCCGTAAAGATGTCTGGAAATAAAAGATGTTAGGAGCGAGAGGGTTATATTACTTTTATATAAACGAAAATAAGGGAATAAGGAAATGGAGTTTCTTCTTATCTAATGATTATCTAACATAACCGTCTATCCCGAATGCTTCCGAATCACATTCCACATTTTTCCACCCCGAAGCTTCCCATACCTGGTGCTCGCTGACGCGCCTCCAACCCCCTTGGACGATCAGAATTTTATCCCTCGAGGATGGTGTTCGCGTTAGCTTCGTGCTTTGTGATTGTCGCGGCATCTTCTGATAGTCTTCTGGTTAAACAACGTTGCCCTTCCTTCCTTTTTTATGGTCAGCCTTGTAAGTAGCTCGTAGAAAGAGTTTCCACGTTTTACGTAACCCGAGACCCCCCTGAAACGTGTACGAAGGGTCTAATGAACGGTCCGTACGAGGGTCGAATCGAAAAGTGGAGTTCAGCTTGGTTGTCGCCTGGTGGAAATTGTTCCTGAGTTATACCGCGTTCAACTATCTCTCTTGCCTCACGGTCTACGGGATCTATGTACCTTGAACTTTTCGAAGTTTGCGTCCGACAGAGGAAGCGTGACGTGGCGAACAAGAAGTGGTGATCAATCGGCATTAAGGTCGGGGCTGTTCGACGAAGGGGGCTGTAAATGAACACGTTTGAGGTAAAATAGCGATAGATTTCGGATGGTCGAGCAGATAGTTGGGGGCGACTGTGACGATGTAAAATGGGGGACGTTGGGTAGCCTGTGACGACGAGCACGTCGAGGTTTCGGGGAAAAATGGCGGTAACAAGTACCGGTAACAGGCATTCGGTCATCGCAGTTTCGCGAGTACTAGAAAATTTTGAAGGGGTGGCGTGGGTATTACAGAATGAAAGCGCTATTTCTTGTTAATACAAGTTTTATTAGGCGAGGGGGGCTGGTACAGAGGACTCGGTGCCTTCGAAAAACTCTGGCCCGCATTATTAACAATTATTTCATCCAGGGCCTAGCCCAAAAGTTAACTAGGCCCCCGTTGACTCGGAACCCTCGATGTCCCTAAGAGTGAAAACGATATATTGGCTTTCCCTTTTTTCATCGACGGATGCATTCCGAATTTTTCCAAATTTTGGAGCACACTTTCGAATCACCCAGTAGATTCTTACCTTCTTTCGTTTTTACATGTTTTTTATATCCTTGTGTGATATTCTGTGTGTAAAGTTGTTGGTTTAATCGGTCGAGATTTATACGTGGTCTTTTATTCGATTAAGTTACTTTGTTATTGCACGTTTGAATTTTAATAAACGTGCGCGCACGTGCCCTTACGTGCATGTTTTTATTATAACCCGGAAAGGGGAGTTTCCGCGTGGAAAATGAATATACTTTCCATAACGACCGGTCTCTGATACGCCGCATAACTTGTTCTTATTGCGGAAAATTGAATTTTTTTAAATATCCAGCGTGGTCCGTTACAAAGTGACGAACCGCGACTCCCTTTTTGCCCTCTTTCCGCTCTTCTCTTTCTCCCTTTCGTTATTTTTATCGTCCTTCATCCCCTCTTCCGTTTTTCGTCGTTTGCGTCCCGCTTTTGGGAGATAAATAAAATAAATGCCGGCGAAGTCGGTCGTAATCGCGTTACGAATATTAATGGTAAACGGCGGGAATTAAAATTCAGGAAACAACCCCCTTTGAAACGAACCGTTGCTCCTAATGTATTTTATTTCTCCCATTTCTTTTCCCCCGTTTTCTTTCCCTCTTTTTTTCGCAAATTACGTCACGTTTACGCGATGAGCTACTGGCGGATTTTTTGATATTCTCATTTCGCCATTGTCCATGGCGGAAAGGTTCGTAAAAACATCTTTATACCCGAGATAAGAGATGTCGGATAATTCGCAGGAAAATTTTAAGCGTACTCGCTGTCCCGCCCACTTTCTTTCGCATCCTCCGTTTCTTTCTTGGAAAGAGCAGCGATAATGGTAACGTCGTTTGCCGTTCTTGGGCCGGCCAAGGAGAGTCCCTTAGATAATTTCAACTCGAAGCCCATCTAGAAAGCTTTCCACCGCGATTTTCCAACCGCTTAACTCGTCATCCCTTTTTCCCCTCTTTTTCTTTCCGCAGCCGGCCACTCGCGGAACAGCTAGCCGGTTATTAATAACATGGACGGAAACATTACTCCGAGCATCGATGATGATAAATTCACGATGGGAACGGGTTTCAGCTGTCGATTAACGATCGATGTACCGCCACGGATTTCGGCCGATGCTATATAGTTACGTATCGTTACGTATCGAGCATTCCGCCTTGTTACCAGCAGAAATTACAACCATTTTTATTCCCGCTGAAATAAAGCCCCGCGGAACGGATGATACAAATTTAATAGGAGTTTCATACGAGCGGCCAGCCGGCAAGATATTCCGTTGGCCGGCCATTTCCGCTGAAAAATTTCGAACACGTTATTCGGCGATCCGTTCTCAAAACATTCCCGTTTAGTTAGCTTTCTGTAAATATTCCACCATTACAAAACCGCGTACCGTTGATTTCACCGTAAAGTTTAATCATTGTCGTATCAATTAATCGCCGGCCATTTATAAAAGTGGCTGGAATCGCCGATATTCGAGACGGTTGAACAGTGTCCGCGTTTATCCCGGCAGGCAAATCGTGGCTCGTATTTTGGAACGCTCCGTAGGACACAAAGTGGCATTAAGGGATTACTCGACGGGAAGAAAATTGTTTTCATCGTATTTTCCACGTTCGATACCGTAAAGTGTCGCTAAGCGGCAGCTTTAAAGGAAAAAGAGACAAAAGGATCCTCCGTCCAATATACTCTCGGCTTAACCGAGAGCCAAAAGTCACGAGATAAGGGGGTAGGGGTGAAAAATAATTTGTCGGGACGGTGGCGTAAAACCGGCTGAAGTTCGAACGAGATTCGAGTGCTCGCGAGGCCGAAAGTATGCGACAGTTGTGAAAAGAGCCGTGGAATAAGAAACGAATGCAAAGTACCAGCTAGACGAGAGTCGTATCCAAAGATTTACCGTGCAGAAGCCCTCGCTTGCTGTCCGTTTGTCTGTTTGTCCGACCCCTCTCGACCAAGCCCTCCGCGTTCCTTGCTCTACCCTTCTTTCCCTTCCAGGCGTACATTTATGTTATGCAAATGCGATTCTCTTGGCCCGGGGAAACGACTATAAGGGAGAGAGAGAGGGATTTGGAGGG
>NW_016908357.1:3170200-3222853 GCF_001483705.2 Eufriesea mexicana
CGCTGGAAATAAAATTCATGAGCGATAGTTTGACTTATTCCGAGATTTTTCAACGTTATATTTCCTCTGGAGAAATTTGCTCGTTTGTCGAGAGGGAGAAAGAGCCGCGCTCTCACCCCTTTCACGGTTCGTTCCAGGAGCCAACGTTTCGATCCCGCGGAATTTAGAGATAAAACTCCATTGTATTCATTTACCTATTCGTTTGTATATTTATTTTATATTTCGCGACCGATCTAATCTTTGTCCAGACTCCGGGCCAATGCTCGTCTCGCCTCGCGGTTTATTTCCTGGCAACCTGAGAGTCTGAACCGATATAGGTGGGAAATTGAATCGTAGCTTTCGCGAAGCTTAGAGACGCGAGTGAACTTTAGTCTCGTGGATTCTACATGAGTCGAGTTGCTAGACTCGACGTCTAACGGTTAAATATCAAATTTCGCGTAAAAGGAATATTTCGGAAAAGGAAATATTCGCGATCGGTTCGTCTTGGCCAATCGGTTTAACGATCGTTCCTCAAGTCACAGTTAAAAATCGAAGGGTCGCGAGGAGGCGTTCGGCAACCGCACCAGACGGTCGGACGTCAGCAGCGTGAAGCGGAAAACGGCCGGTTTAAAGTGGAAGAAGCAATTTGCAGGCCATCGCCTGTATTTCCATACCTGTCAGAAGCAAACTTGCTGCTTACGTCACGGTATGATCGTGATCTTCGACCCCGGTCTGCTCGATGGTTTGCTTTAAATACGACCTAAATAAAAGGCACGGCCCAGCCGAGTGGGCTGTGTATGAAAATTTATGAGGCGACCGTGGACGAGGCGCGAGGCGATTAAGTAATTAAAAAAAATAGCCACTTATAAATATGCAGTTGCTCTCCATCGGGACGAATCGTTTCGTTGCGCGAGTGAAAAGTTCAGGGAAAGTTCCTGCGACTTTTTAACACCGAGCGTTACGTTTTCGATAGAGAAGAAAAGAGTGCGCGATAGTCGGAGAAATTAATTGCTTAAGGATAACTTCTCTTTGAAGAAGATTAAGCTCGTCGACCAATCAAATTTTCTCCACGCCGTTTCGTATTTTCTCCAATTTTATCTTCTCCCGACTTACTTCGCGGGGGGAAAATTACGTTCGCTGTTTGGCATCTCGAAAGAGAAAGAGTTGGATAAGTAGAAATCGGATCATAATTTTGCATCTCACGAAAGAACGTCGCGAGAGTGTCTTTATGATTCGTCAAGTTTCGACGGCAGAGTAGGATCGTTATACTCGATAAGTTCCTCGAGGCATTGCGGTCAGCCACCCCCGATTTTGTTCTCAATACGAACGCAATTCATCTCAATCCGGGTTGCTTGTCCAGATTCATCCTTCACTCGCCGGCAGAAGGTCCGTTCCCAGGTGCTTTCGCTTAATCTTCGGCCTAATCTTCAACCTCGAGGGAGATTGCCGATGGCTCTCGCTGCACCGGACGCCATCGCGGAAATATTCCCGCAGGAATAACCCGAGTTAGCCATACTCCGACCGTCCCTTTCCTCCCATTCGATCTCGCCCACGAAATCAGAACGTCATCGTCTGGTGTTCGCGGTTAGAACGAAACGAACCGTACACTTTTCCCGTATTCCCAGCCACGCGAGACGCCGCGACGAGTGTGTTAGCAGCTTCTTGTCCCAAGGAAATCGGATAATCCCGCGAATTCGTTATGCCTGGAGCCTCGCCTCTTTCGCCGCTCCAAGCCGTGGCGAGAGATGATTTGCATAAATTTTCCACGGGTGGAAATGAAATTGCTCGTGAAGCGACGGCGAAGCCTCTTTCCGCCCTATTTGAAGCGTGCGCTCGCAATCAGGACGCAGCGACGTACGCGTACCAGGCGACGTCGTTTACCGAGCTTTCCAGCGCGCTAACGTTTTGCAAATAAGTCGGACGCGAGCGAAATTTGAATCCTGCATGGCCTTTCCCCGGTGCCGAGAGCTTGGCAACGTGCACGGGGGTTCATCCGGTCCGTTCGTAAATTCGCCATTGCCGCGACTAGCTCGCAGATTTCCCCATTTTCTCTTGCTAAACCGGCTTCGATCGCGAATTCGTTGCCACGAGGCTTCTCGAATTTCTGCTAATCCCTCGAGAGCTAATTAACGAAAGTCTATTCCACGTTGGCATTAATATTCCGAAGCACTACAAATATGTAACCAGAAGAACAGTGTATCGGGAACTGAATTTGCCATGGAACCGAACCAGACGTGTACACAAAGTAACCGTCGATTAACCCTTTGCGGTCCAGACCTTTTTCAACTGTAATTCTCTCTGTATCGAACGTGTCTTTTTTATCAAGCGGGCTTGTGCAATGGAGTGCTGGATATCCATAAAATCTGCCAAAGGAAATATTTCAACGCAATTTCTGATTTTATTAAGCGACAGCAGCGATTGTATAAAAATTACGAATTAACTCGAAGTCTGACCCGGTATATTTCCGCGAGTTAATATACGACACAAAGATTGGAATGTACGCACAATTTAATAATACCGTAGTATCGTGAATTTTCCACCAATCACACGTAGCTTTACGAAGGAGCAAAGCCCAGGTCAATTGGGGAAAGCTTGGACGATGCGTCCGTATATATGACCAAACATGGTCATGTTAATGGAGGCATCGGAAAACGCGTGCATGGTGGGAAAGATATATAAAGAAGGTTAAGAGTGGTCGAAGGACAGTTTTAGTTGCAAACTGAGTTGATATTGAGTTGTGAAATTGAACGCTATGTTAACCCTCATCGATCTTCCTTAATACGAGTCGATACCAACTTTATTCTTAAAGCAGGTGTACGTATTCGGTGAACCAGTCATTTTGACTGGGTTGGTAGTTATAGTCTTAGAACTAAATTACCACCGCCATGAATCCCTAGAATACGAATTCGAGGAGCCAATTTTTCAAAAATTGGTACGACTTAAAGTATCCATTTCGTGATACGATATTCCGTAATTCAATGAACACGTGTATCTTCGTATTCGTATACAGACGAATGTCTTCGAGGGTGGTTAATTGGCCCAGCGAGGAATGTCAGAGAGGCGAAGAATTTAAGGGAAGTCTGTAAAGAAACGACTAATTGTAAGCTATTTCTTTCGCGTCTGTGGAAACAAAGTCAAATTCTGAGCTCTACCCATCCAAGGGAACAACGAAATCGTCATTCACGCGAGTCACAATGAAACCGTAATTAATTTGAATAAATACCCGCGCGGGGGGAGGAAAAATGGACGAACGCCGTTGGGCAGAGTTGCAATTACACGGCGAGCAACAATAGGTTACAACAATATGGCGCCTCGGTATACTGGGCTGGAAACATTTTCGTCCAGCCCACGGCTATCTGTTCGAAATTTCATTACGCGATTAATTGCGTGGAACGCGTGTGTCGGTTGCGACGTCAGCTTGCTCTAGAAACGAGCAGCGTGTTTTCGTTGATCGTTTAAACGCGCCGCGTATTATCCCTATACGGCTTTACCATACCTACGAATGGACGGCCGAAGTTTCATTTCCGCAAGACATAATCCATTTCGTACACGTTTTTCCGTCGACGACCCGGCCGTATTCCGCCCGGTAATCTAAGCTACGGGAAATCTCTCGGTATTGTGATTTAATACTTGTCGCGGCGGATCCACGGATTTGCCAGTCGTAATTGCTGCTCGTTGGATTACTCGTGGTTTAAAAAGCGTTTCGATGTTCCCTCGACGCGCGTGGCCGGTCTAGAAGCTCGTTGGAGGGCTCGGGATATATCCATACAGCTTTCGCAAACTTCCCTCCCGCGTTTTCCCATAACTTGCCACTTCTATCGACACCAGATCACCAGAAACGTATCGCTAATCTTCGTCGCGCTTTTTCGCAAATTTCCTCCTCCCTTGTATTTTTCTACGACTCGTTCTGCGGATTAAAACTGTCCAGGGTATCAGCTCATCCACGGTTTTTCGCAGTCATGCGAACTATCACCGGTATACGCTACATTTTTTCGGATGAAACGTAACGAGGTTGCACAGGAAGAATCGGGGAATTCCCATAAAGGGTAATGGAGGGAGAACCTTCGTTACCACGTTGGCGTGGTCGTTTCGAATAACTCATTAGCATGGAGCGCGCGATGGAGCACCCTCGTTTAACGTCGCTCCAGAAAGCAAGCAAGGGGTCAAACTAATCGATGCTCTTCGGTCGCTTCGATTACGATACGTAATTACCGGTTATTCGTTATCGGTTCATTTAGCCCTGACGACCGGGAGATGGAGGTGCCGATGAAATCGCGGCTCGCGTATTATCCACCCCGGAGCAAGAGGGGTTGACTCGGCTCCGTCGTGTGGAGTAGCTCGCGCCAACCCCGCGAAAATATTATTTCATGCCCGTGGGAAAGGGAGTGGCGCGAAAGTGTCGTTGCAAAAGGGTGGAACTCGCGGAGAAAAGATGATACCGGGCGGAGGTTGAGTTCATGGTAATTGGCGAGGAAGCACTGGCTGTGTGAGCGCCAGATGAAATTGAATGTTGGACAGCAAAGTGTCTTTTCTCGAGCGATGTTATTACGGATAAGAAAAGCGGCACGCGGTGAATGCCAGACGCGCGTGTATAGGCGAATTCAGCTCAAAGATGTACGTACGACGTTTCTCAAACAGCCCGGCAGCTCCATTTCGACGGATCAATTTAATCCTTTCGTTTCCCACGTTTCTTCCGCGAATACCATTCACCCTAGTGTTTCTCGAGTTAACGTCGTGCCCTCGAGTAGGCCATTACTCGGCTTATCGTTTTACGGAATTTTAGACAAACTCGCGATTATTGTAGTCTTCCGTGTTGGGAATTTCGGGAAGGAAATCCAAATGATTAGCGTACAGGGAAGTAACCGTATTCAGTTGTACAGCAATTGGATGTATAAAGTTTAATATAAGTGAAATGTACACGCTTTATGCGAATATACTGTTGGAAGTCAGCTGCAATGATGAAGACAGGCCCATTAGAGGTTGCAGGCCAATAATGACCTTTGGACATCAAGGGGTCGGTTTTGGGGGTTTAAAAGGGCCTGCTGTCCCTCGGAGCTCTTCACTCTCAGATCAGGAATAGTACGGATATCTTATATATTGTGACACACAGTGACATAAATAAAGACTCTAGTATTTCATTAGTATATTGCATAAAGTGTATAAATTTCACGTATATTAAACCGTTATAAATGCAATTGCTGTATAACTGAATACAGTTATTTCTCTGCACGTTAATCATTTGGCTACTTCCTCCACGAAATTCCCAACATATGCAAATAAAACACGAGAGTCTTTTTCACACCACTGTGGGTCACAATATGTAAGCTATCTGCACTGTTCCGGATTTGAGAGTGAGAGCAGCGAGGGACAGCAGGCCCTTTTAAACCCCCAAAACCGACCCCTTGATGTATGCATAGTATCTTGAGGTCCAAAGGTCGGTATTGGCCTGCAACCTCTAAGAGGCTTGTCACCATCGTTACATAGGCGTAGCTAATTTCCAACATTCCGTATTAATAATTTTGGAAAATTATTTTGGCGAATTTTGGTCCATTCAAAGAGAAAATGTCCGATCTCGATTAGCCATTGAAGATTGTGCGTATGTCGAAACTCGTGAAACGTAATTTTAGATTCGTCGCTTTATCGCATCCTTGATGCATGCATAGTACCTTGAGGTCCAAAGGTCGGTATTGGCCTGCAACCTCTAAGAGGTTTGTCACCATCGTTGCATAGGCGTAGCTAATTTCCAACATTCCGTATTAATAATTTTGGAAAATTATTTTGGCGAATTTTGGTCCATTCAAAGAGAAAATGTCCGATCTCGATTAGCCATTGAAGATTGTGCGTATGTCGAAACTCGTGAAACGTAATTTTAGATTCGTCGCTTTATCGCGAGAGTGTAATATCAACATGGCGGTTTTGCCAAGGATAAAATTGGCCTGCAACCTCTAACAGGTTTGTTACCATCGTTGCATAGGCGTAGCTAATTTCCAACATTCCGTATCAATAATTTTGGAAAATTATTTTGGCGAATTTTGGTCCATTCAAAGAGAAAATGTCCGATCTCGATTAGCCATTGAAGATTGTGCATACGTCGAAACTCGTGAAACGTAATTTTAGATTCGTCGCTTCATCGCGAGAGTGTAGTATCAACATGGCGGTTTTGCCAAGGATAAAAGTTCCACCTCTGAATACCTCGATGGACCCTTCTTGCGAGAAGCTCGTCGACTGTGCTCGCATTTACGGGACCTCGAGGTCGGAATTAATTATTTCCAAAGCAACACCGGCGAAGTTGAATCTCAGCGACCTAGTCCTGCGCCACGTTCGAAGCGGGGAATTCGCCCTTTGGACAGAAAATGGACGATTTCGCGCGTAAGAACTCCGGCCGGCTTAAAACGTATCTGTGGTGCACGGTTCTCTTTGCGAGGCCCGTTTGAAGGAGACACCGCGGCGGCCAATTATCAGAGTTAAGAAAAATCCGCGACGCGGCAATTACGGCATCAAACAGACCTCTCGGCAGAGTCGGCGTTATGCTCGACGTCTTGTCGCGTTTCCTTTGGTGGCTCTTCCATTGCGTTAGTCCACATCCACTTGGGGATCGGGCTGAGCATCCTCGGCCGGGTATATCAGGAAGAGATACCAATTTTACACCGGCCGACCACAAACGAGGAGCCCGGTTCACGGTCGTAGCGTAATTAAAGCGTCGTAATTAAACCACAGTGGTCGAAGGAGTTGGTTGGAGAGAGAGAGGGGACTGAAGGAACGAGAAAGGAGGGAAAAAGAAGGGAAAAAGGAGGGAAAATAGAGGGAAAAGGGGGTCGCCTAAAAAGGCCAACCGCCGCGAGTACATTTAACGTTAGTCCGTGGCGAAGTAGGATGGTGCAATCAACATTCGCACGAAAGGAATTACTCTTGGAGCGAGTGGTACGTAAGCCACATACGTTCCCGTGCAACCACGTTGCTCTTGGAAATTCCGACTTTTCTTATTCCGCGCGAACCTATAGAAAATACGAGAAACCGGTCTGTTCGCCGGTGAGCCTTTGATCCTTTCTGGCTCGCGATCCATTCCAACCGGGGCGATGTTTTAACTGTTCACGAGGGATGGAAAGAAGGGAGAGGCAACCGGGAGTGCAAACCGACCAGCGATAAAGGTATTACGGTGGTGGAGAAGGAATGTAATTTCGCGCGAACTCGCTGTTTATACTCGAAGAAAGAGGGAGGACGAGGAGGACGGAGTAAGAGATAGAAAGGGAGACAGCGGCTTAACCGGGGGAGGGGGGTAAACGCGTATTTTGCTGATAGTAGATTGCATTAGTACGCCGGGAGATCGACGACGAGAGTGGAAGGATCGAAGAGGCAAAGGGTGAAGGTTGGCCGACGTTGCGAGATCCACGAAGAGGTAGATGGAGATGGATGGAGATGGGAGGGGTTGAATTCGCGGGAGTGAATGGGAAAGGAGAAAAGGGGTGAAGGAGTTAGGAAAAACAAAAGGGTGGGGCGCAAGTTTACGCGAGCTTGCCGTTTATCCCTCACTACGCACAGCATGCAGAGGCATTAGGATCGTACCGTAGACTGCAGCTTTTGCTCTACTAAGCACAAGAGCGCGTGTTTACCTCCTTTTAGCCTGGAGTGCCACGCTCCGGGAATGCGAAGTACCTCCATCGTTTCTTTCTCTCCCTTTTCTTCCGCTGTTTAGCCGGGGCTCCTCTTTTTTCACCCGCACGTTTCGAAAAACCTTGCCAGGCGTCTTGTCCCGGGCTTCGCTCTCATGCCTCCACGTAAAGTAGCGGCTTGTAAATGAATAATCACGCTTGTTCCGCGTTTCAACGATAAAATCCTCCGACACCGTTCTCCGTTCGCGTTGAAAGAAATTACGGAAGTCATCCGGCGAGTGGCGCGGTACGGCAGATTTCCGGTTCCGGCTCCGTCACCGGGGTTATTCGTAAATGTCACGGAGGATCGTGAACGCGCGACCGGACCCACGGAGGCTGCCTCTGTACGTCCAAGTTGTTGGAGATCGCGTTACTCCCTGCCCTCTGGAACTTGCTCAACTTTCCCGCCCTCGTCTTCCGTTTCTCGTCTTATTGCCATGTCTTTCGCGTAGTTTTTTTTACTGGCGGTGAAACAACCCTCCGGGCGATCATCGTTTGTAGCCGGCGTCGAGAGCTTAATGGCGAAACTCGTTGTTATTCGTGCACGGGGGTTGAAACGGCCAGCAAGAACGCCCCTGGAATTGGGTCGCGCTCGTTTAAACTTTCATCCGGCTGAAGTTCGCCGGTTAGTCTTTTTCTGTCCGGGCTAAGACGTCGCTATGATACCGACAAGGATTAGATATGTGTCTGGAATACACGCCGCGAGCTATTTCAGAAGAATTTTTGATCGTACGCGACGTATCCTCTTTCGCTGCTTCCCCTGTTGTTCTATTCTCAGGGATCCCGAAGAGTTCGAGTTTCCAACGCTGCTGAAATACCTGGTGGCCACGAAGTAGCGGCGTTGACAGCATTCCGCCATTCCCCACAGGAAAATATTATTTCCTCTCGCTTTTTTTATATGTTTCTTTATGGCGGAAAAATTGGAAGAAAATAATTCGACGGATGAGGGTCGCGGGAGTTTTCGAGCGATTTTATTGCAGAATCTGGAAACCGAATGCTGGAGAATCGGTGCATTTCCCTCTTATTTTCGTTGTATTTTCCACGTGTTTTTTCGCAATATCAATTTCCGGACGGCACGCGTGACAAACATTTTGTCAGACGCGTTTAATCGCACGGTATCACGTTCATAAATTGGGCAAACTTCGTTATCAATAATCCGAGGATTATATCAGCTGCGCCGCATCGGATGGAACACAGGCGTTCGTAAGAGTCGAGTGGCAAACGAGAAATAAAGGCGCGTTTTCGTGGCAAAACGACATAGAGCGAAAAAGTTGGGGCCAAAGATGTCCCTATTTTTCGCCAATCGTCAGGAATTTTCGAAAAGTTTCTCATTTCGAATCCGCGTTGTTTGATCTTCGAGTATCTTCAAATATCTTCGAGTATCCCCGAGTATCTTTGTCCGTTTATTTCTGCATCGAAATGCTCCTACGTGTGCCACAGTAGGTGTAATTTTAGGTGCGAATTTGCTCGGAAATTAGGTTGAAAGCGTGTTTAGATTGTCGAGGAGCATCATCCGATATTATCTAGGCGCGTGAGAATAAGTGTATCTACGTTTTCATGGCAAAACGACATCACGATCTTCGAGTATCTTCGAGTATCTTCGAGTGTCTCCGAGTATCTTTGTCCGTTTATTTCTGCATCGAACTGCTCCTACGTGTGCTACAGTAGGTGTAATTTTAGGTGCGAATTTGCTTGGAAATTAGGTTGAAAGCGTGTTTAGATTGTTGAGGAGCCTCATCCGATATTATCTAGGCGCGTGAGAATAAGTGTATCTACGTTTTCATGGCAAAACGACATCGGGCGAAAAAGTTGGGGCCAAAGATGTCTCTATTTTTCGCCAATCGTCAGGAATTTTAGAAAAGTTTCTCGGTTCGGAACCACATTGTTCGATCTTCGAGTATCTTCGAGTGTCCCCGAGTATCTTTGTCCGTTTATTTCTGCATCGAACTGCTCCTACGTGTGCTACAGTAGGTGTAATTTTAGGTGCGAATTTGCTTGGAAATTAGGTTGAAAGCGTGTTTAGACTGTCGAGAAGCATCATGCGTTATTATCCGCGAATCCGTTTACGAATGATCAGCGTCGAATGAGAGGCACATCGCGTTACTAGGCCGGCGAGGTAGGCGCGTGAGAATAAGTGTATATACGTTCGAGGATTGCAGGTATACTAGGAATTGCGCGAAATCCCTTAATTTAGCAAAAGCTGTGACGCAACTGGACGGCTTACAGAGGGATTAAAACACGCCGGGAATTTATAAAGCCAAGCCTCGCGCCAATCTCTTTTGTCGTTCACCTTCGTTCACCGTGATCCTTTCAACCCTTTCCCTCTCTTCCTGATCAAGCTTTTGTCACCCGCCCTCTTCGTCCGTGCTCCGAGCTCTATGAACTATAGCTTCGCTAATAAAACCGCGTCTCGGTCGTTCTCGTATGCTTTATTAAATTCACCCTACTTCGATTCCCTTCCAATCTTCTCTCCATTCGAATAATAAGAAAAGAAAAAGAAAAAAGAGAAGGAAAATGAAAGAATCGAAGTATAGAAATCTTCCCTATGGACGTGTCTTCGAAGAAAAGAAGACAGGAAAAAATTCTTAACGTTTCTCGATAGGAACACGGAGTGCTTTTCTTGCAGATTTCTCGAGTTTTCTTTAAAACTCGCTGCACTGTTATCGTTGAATTAAAATTCCAACGGGAATCGCCAAGAGTAACGCAACAGACGTCGCGCATTTACGAGTCGTTGCTCGAGCTTCAGCCTTTTCCAATCTGCGCTGGACAAACGTTTAAAGCAATGGCTAATTGTTAACGGAAGCGCGTGAAAAGTGTCGACGCGTAAAGAGTCTCTTCGTCTGTGTTATTGCAGACAGGCGACAGCGTCGGTATAAATCGCGAGCGACGAGCAAGGGGCGCGGAAAAGCGCGGAGACGGAGAAATGCAGGGAAAAACGTGGCTTGAATATCGAGAAAGACAGCCGCTCTTCACCGCGAGATCATCGTCTCTCCTTCAGCTGGAGAGCTCGATTTTTCTCCACCCTCGATTTCCAGCCAGTTCTCCCTCTTTTCCACGCAGGTGTCGGGAAGTTTAACCAGTCCCCTCGCAAGCGTATATTCTTCATTTCGATCCCGGGGACGATTTTCCCCCCCGGTTAATCCTCTCCCCTGATAAATGGCCAAGGGATCCTCTTCATTTGTAAAGAGAGTGTACGCTGTTTGAATTAACGCGTGCGAGATAGACTCTTGACGAATTGACTGTCGCTGATAAAAAAACAGGAACCCCTGCCAGTGCTCCCCTTCGCTTTTAAGATATCATCTAAGGGGTGCATAAATAGGGAAGAGTCGGCTTATACGAGGGGAATGTAGGTCAGCTGCAAAGGTGTTTCCGTCTTGTGTTTCAGCTTGTTCTTCGAGCACAACGAGTCGATAATTACACGCGCGATTCATCATAATTTTCCATCGATTTACCACCCCTCGATCACGAGGAGATCTCGTAATTGAGAGAAATTTATAACGTATAATGGATGGGGGGAGAAGAGGAGTCTCTTAAGTCCGGAGCATGGCAAAGAGAAGTCGGAAAAAGAGGAACGAAGGCCAGCGGGAGAGAAGTGCTCCGTGACACTAACTCGAGCGACAATATTTCTCGTTTACCTTAAAAGCACAATTTTTCTTCGCGTCTCTCGAACCGGCACGAACCATCTCGCGCTTCCAAACGCCTCGGATCTCTCGCACAGAGAGAGAGCGAGAGACGAATCGTTGAATCTGCGCAGTGAATCGAATTCATTCGAGAAAGTGCTGGAGGGAAAAAAATAGTCCGCCAGTTCTCACCCTTTCCTCTTTATCCGCTCGACTTCGTCGTCGAATATTAATTTCCATCGACGAGCGGGGCCCTCAGGCCGATCTTGCAAATAGGGCTGATTCCGCGACGCGGGGTTCAATCCCTTAAATGGCGTCATGGAAACGAACGTGGAACTTCGTTACTTCGGAGATGAGACGCGTTCCAGCCGCGGGATCGTTGTTCGTTATTGCTGGAATACTTTGCAGCACGTACGCTTGCCGGCGCGGCTTCTGTCTGTCGGTGTACACGTAACTAGAGACCCGGGAAAGGGAAAGTCGAAGTTTTATTATCGCGAGAAAAATCCGAGGTGGATTGATTACACTTTGGAAATTGGTCGGAACGTGGAAACGAGAAGCGATGAACAACTGGCAGCTCCGCGGCGATGGATTCGTGGCTTTGTTAGTAAAAATGATTAATCGTTTGCACGAAGATGTAAGACGATTTGCTCCCTCGATCGTCTTACCTTCGTGCACGGGGTGTGCGTCGATAAATCGCGGAAGTTTGGGGTGTACCGAGGGCTCCGGATGAGAATGGCGGCGTCGTTAATCGATTCACGGGTGGGCGGTTGATATTCCTCGCGATATGTAGGATGTTTAGCGATCTCGACCGATATTAAATTCTTCCGACTGTGTCGGGATTCCGCGAATGGCCCGGATTCCGCGTCCCGTGCCAGGAAAATTTCTACGCTTTATTTCTCCACGTCGAATCAAGTACTAGCGCCCGGCTTAGCCCTCTGGCTCCAGCCTCCAAAGTCCTCGCGGCCACCGACTCTTTTAACCGATCGCGAGCGCGAATTGTTCTCTTCCGCGTCCCATCCACTGCGTGACGATAAATTCTCGTTTATGCCGGGAATCCCGACGCGCTTTCGACCGGAGCTGACGATCGTGGAATTTCCAGCAGCGTCTCTGGCCGCGTAAATTCGACGCGACGCCGGGACGTCTCAATTTTTAGCGAATCGCGATTCCAGGCCAGGCCGGTCGGCGTTTGAAATTTTTCCACGCTTTTCCGGGGCTTAATCTCGGGCCAGGCTGTCGCATTTTTCAATTAAATCCTCCATGCAAATTGGCTCTTGCCTGGCCCCGGAAACAGGGCTGTGCAGCTCCACGCCGGACATTCATCGTCCGACTGAAATTTCATTTTGTCCCGCCGCAGTGTCGCCGTGACGTACATACAAACACTCGTACACGAGCGCGGAGGCACACGTACACGGCTCGAGCACGCGTGTCGGTTCACGTGGACCACGTACACGTGCACACGTACGGGGTATCGAACGACGAGGGTGTGCGAAAGGCGTGCACGGATACACGTACGAAGGCTTACGTACGTAGACGTATACACGAACAGGGCCGGCCATTAAGCTACGCCTTGGTGATTGAAGGGGCACGAAGGAAATTGTCCTGGCGCCGCTAGACGCCCCTTTATATATCGTGTTTACTTTCTGGAACCGTTTGCAATTTAGTCCCGGGGCCCCGGGATGACGTAGGCACCGAGTAATTTCTAGATAATGGCGGCTAATAAATAACCGAGAAGGCCGGTAAACATCGGCCAGAGAGCATCTGCTTCCATTAAATTTGGAATTAACGTTTCGTTTCTGGGTCAGTCGTTGCCGGTTCCACTGCGTTACTAATTCTTCGCAGTGTTCAACGGGAAAATCCGTCGATGAAGTATATTTCCAACGTTTCGAACGGCTGGCGAGCGACAAATCGTATCGAGGGGATTTCTTTCGCTGCTCTTTCGTTCCATTTTTATATATTCCCCTCTGCGCGTATATATTTTTCTTTATCTCAATTAACGGAATAGGTTGCTCGTCGGATTAAATCAAATTGCTTTCTACATATCTCGCAGCATTGTGCGCCCCCGTTGCAAGGGTGGTCGAATTTTTGTATCGAAGCTCGAACGAGCGAATACGCGTATCCGCGAGAGCAATAATATTTTAATGATAATTCGGAGCGCACCGATAATATTTTCGAATAAAATAGCGCAGCTCCAGGGGGAGGTTTTATGTCCGATTTATTTGATCGGAATGGCCGATACGTTTCATGCAGGTTGGAAATTGTTAAGCCGCGTGCCTCTTAAATCAAACACGCGCGATCCTCTGATATATTTCATTCGCAAATTTAATTCGTCGGACAGTCGACGATCAAAGGTTCGCGAATTTATGCTACACGGTTCGAATGCAAGACGATATAATTAACATGGCGGCCTCTCGCCAGCGTCCATAACGAACGTCGATAATGGACGTCGATGGAACGATCCGTTGTCGCCTGTTCGACTTCAATTCTTGCAAACGTGGACCGATGGAACGGAGGTGGGAGCAAAAATATATCCGTGACCGAAGTAGCTCGAGACAGATTCCCATGGCGAAGTTCGACCAAGCCACCTACAAACAGCATCGAATTGCGAGTGGATCGGGAACAGGTTGTCCTGGTTAACTTGCCGCATCCGGCGTGTGTCTTTGTCCTGGTCTGACACTATCTGACGGTCCGGTTTGTTTAGCGACTTGTTCGATGGCGTCGCTGTTCAATCAATTCCCTGTCTTTGTTCGTAAACAGTTCTCGCTTTCCTCGCGTCTTTCCCCTTCGCGAAAGACACGTTACTCCGACCAACGATATAGACGATCTCTCACGTTAGCCGGGAGTCGAACGTTAGATTCGATCTGCCGATTGAATTTTAATTAACGAACAACGATCGAAGAACTTCCGATCGATGCCTTTCGCTTCGCGAGCTCGATCGGCTGGCAGTTGGAGTGGAATTTTATTTCGGCGGTGTTCGAAGATCGAATGTAAATCGCGAGTGGGTCGTAAATGTACGCCGCGAGCTGGTGATTTATTTCGCCGGTGTAAAGCACGGCGCAGGCCTGGCGAATGACGCGGGATAGGTGGTGCAAGTTGTGTCAAACTCGCGCATAATTCGCGGAAGCTGAAAACTCGTGCATACATAGCGAAAGTCACGCGTGATCTGCGCGAGCGTATGCAGACCCGTGGAAGCTCGTGCAAACAGCGCACAGGTTCACACGTGACTGGGACTGGCTCGTGCAAATATGGCGAAAGTTCACGCGTGATTTGCGAGAGCTCGTGCAAATACACGTCGGAAGCCCGCGTGTGATTTACGAAAGCTCTTGGTATTTTCGAACAGCGATGCTTGTTCATAGGAAAGCTCGCGAAGCGCACGAGTCGAAAATATATTCACTCCTGACGGATCACTCGTTTATACGGCTCGAGTGTTCGTAGGTGTTGATATACTAGCTTCCACTACACGAGTGCACGTTGCTCGAGACGGGTTAATTTTCCACGCAATCTTTGTTTATCGTTCGAATAAATTCGCGTCGTGCAGGGATGATCTGTTGACCGGGTGGTCTGATTGGCTGTAGACTTACCGTGTCACCTTTGTTCGCACGCACTCTCGTTATTGGTTAAATCGATCGCATCTGCGAGTGTATCTGGTGGCAAAGAAAATGCCGGAAGAAACGTATCGAGAAGGAAAGACACGGTCCTCTACCTGGATTCGATATTGCATAAATGTACACTGCTCGAGATCTTTGTGCAACAAAAGGAAAACAAAAAGAAGAAGAAAGGTGGAAGGTAATTTGATAAGAATCAGAAATATTCTCGTTATTACTTAAACTTGGATTCGATATTGCATAAGTGTACACTGCTCGAGATTTTCGTGCGACAAAAGGAAAACAAAGAAGAAGATAGGTAGAGGGTAACTTGATAAGAATCAGAAATATTCTCGTTATTACTTAAACTTGGATTCGATATTGCATAAGTGTACACTGCTCGAGATCTTCGTGCAACAAAAGGAAAACAAAAAGAAGAAAAAAGGTGGAAGGTAATTTGATAAGAATCAGAAATATTCTCGTTATTACTTAAACTTGGATTCGATATTGCATAAGTGTACACTGCTCGAGATCTTCGTGCGACAAAAGGAAAAGGAAAAGAAGAAGAAAGGTAGAGGGTAATTTGATAAGAATTAGGAATGTTTCTCTTTCAAAGTAGACGAAGTACAGAGACAAAAAATTCTACGACAGTAGGATGGAATGTCGCGAACATTAAACAATTGCGCATTTACCGGACAAGTACACCATGCTTGTAGCTTTATTCACTTCCATACCGTGGTCGTTCTTGTTCCTTTACAAAGGCGACTGTTTAATCTCGAACATGGGACCGTTTCGACCCTCGGTTTCTCAGATGTCTCTCGTCCAGCGTCTGGAAAACGCTCGCGGACGGTTCAGTAAGAAACCACTGCCGTAACGAGGTAATTAAGTTTTACTCTCGCGGAAACGTGTACGGACTGTGAAAACCGAGGTGACATTTTCCAAAAGAAGCACCCTTTTCGGTTGATTCTGCGTGCACTGCTAAATCAACCCTTTCGCCCTTCAACGTCCACACCGCGGAACCCTTTGCGGTCCCAGTCGCATTCGTCAAATTATCCCAGCTGGTGCATACTCGAAAATCTACTTCGAAACGATATTTTCCTATCTTCCTTTAGAAATATTTCACATCTCGTGTTTCGAATGTATCATAAATTAAAGGAATTAATTGGAAAGGTTATGTGTCACGGACAAAAGTCGGGAAAATCGAGTCCAACTCGACACAGGGCTGTAAGGTAATAAGGGGTCAATTCTTTGTCAAGTTACTGTAGGAGAGGAATCGCGAATCGACCATTGCCAACAAAAACAAATTATAAACCGATCAATATTTTCAAGAAGCAGATGAAAAAGTTATTTTGGGTAACAAAATTAAGGTGCGTGGTCCCTACGGGGAAGTGAAGCGTAGGTTAATAAAAGCACAAAAGCAGGGTTCTTGACGATCAATGCAGAGTCCTTGGAAATTAATTGAGACAGGCACGAGTGTGTGAGTCGTTCGGTGTTGGAGAGAGAGTTAACACGTTTAGTGTCACGCTGGTCCCCAGGGACCTGCGCTAGACTTTCCGTTCGGGCCCGGACCGGCCCAGACTAGGACCAAAAGGTGCTAACTTTTGGTGTTAAATTCTTCGCTATCTTTGGACCTAACGTTTCTGAATTCCTGTTATAACAATTGGTACAGTATCTCCGAGTTTTATGATCACTTTGCCTGCTGCTACTGGCCCACTTGGCGGTCGAGGCTGGGCCTGAACGGAACGGCAAGCAAAACGGGCTGAGAACTTAACGTGTTATATCAGAGTGCGTCTATGTATGTTTTCGTTGCGTTATCTTGGTGTTATTTAACCGTTTGAGTCCCAAGCAGCGCGATCGCGTTCAACTTTGCTGATGCGTCACATATTACCAACAAGCGCTATTGCGACGATTGGGATTTTTCGACATAAAATTCAACAAGCGCAATCGCACCGTTTGGACTTCGTCACTCTCGATTAAGGCAAGCGTTATCGCGCTGTTCAGGGTTTTCCGACCGTGTTCTTCCGAAAGCCTCAAGCGCTGCTTAGGTTAACTTAGGAAAAGAATAGTTTCATGAGTTTTGCGTTTGTGTTATTCTGTTCTTGTTCTATCAGTTTTTGGTGTCTCAAAACCAGTTATTAACTTAGGAAAAGAATAGTTTTATGAGTTTTGCGTTTGTGTTATTCTGTTCTTGTTCTATCAGTTTTTGGTGTCTCAAAACCAGTTTACGCTATCCAACGTTACAAACCGGAAGGAATCACCGATCACCTTCGTCTCGATGTGCGACAAACGTGGATGACGAAGAATAACCGGAAGCTCGTTGACCAATTATCTTAACACCGATTGATCGGCGACGAGTGGACCGTTTGGGCCGATTTAAAAGGTGAAACCGAGTGTCGAAAACTCGATTGTCGTTGCCTCATGCATTATTAAACCGAACGAAAAAGCAAATTTGCCACGTTGGAACCGTTTTCGAGCGTTTCCGTGGAAAATCACGGCCGATGTTTTTCCGCTCGAGCGATTGAAGGGGCGGGCTTGATTTACTCTCGCAGCGTGTCATTCGAAACGATCCTTTGACATCGACACGGCGTTCGAACGCGCGAGATCCCGTGGCCCGTTTCGGACCCTGTTTCGCAAACACTTTTAAGCATCGTCGCGCCAAAGTGTCTCGCGTTTTCCCGTTGCTGATCGAGCCCTCGTCATCTTCCCTGTCTATGTGGCGCGCGAGTAATCGCTGGTCGGAGTATCGGTTCTACATAAATAGATTTTGCACGGTCGCAGCTTTCTTCCCGCTGGATGGCGCGTCTATTTTTCCTGGCTGCCAGCTATCGGGTTTTTCAGGGTTATTTGCTCTCCACTCGGCGCTGTTTCGAATCACGGCCTAGGGTGCACGCAGGTGGGACAAAAAATCAATTCCGTCGTGTCTCTAGACCGGTGAATTCATAATTTCCCTCCTCCCTATTGTTTCCACCGCCAACCAGTTCCGTGGCTTCTCGTCCCGCCGTGTCTTTGCGAGAAATCTGCTTCCCGACGTCGGAGAAATTGTTCGCCGTGCGTGCTCGCTGCATCGTAATGCTATTTCATTTAAACGGAACGTAAAATGCAGACGTCCGACCCCACCCTTTTCGTTATTTTTAATTTCGTAACGTCCAGACTCCGCGTTGATATACATCGGCCGCGTACCGCGCCATTTATTTTTACCCCTCTTTTCCTATTTCGTTATAATAACTAATCTTCCTATTTTCGGTGCTATCATCTCGTCGAATATTCTCTCTTACGGACTCTCGACCACGAGAATCGAATTGTCACGTCCCATTTTACAGACTCGAATGTTTTATCCCTTATTTCGAGGAATTAGTTAGGGGATGCTTACGAAATAAAGCGAGCGAGATTTCGGTGTTTGTCGACAACCAACGCGGCGTTAGTATATTACTTCTCAGCTATGGAGATCACTGTGGAAACGAATTTCGAGTGCACGTATGTAAAAATCGTTCCGTCTTTCACCCACGTTTCGATAACACTCGTCGATTCGAGCAGTGACATTGCCCTCGAAAAGATTTCAAAGTATGGACGCTCGTTGTCGCATAAACGCTGCGGTTTTCACTCGTGGATTAATTTGTCGAACAGTGACGGAGGTGGTCGCCTTGGCGAAATTGAAACCGCGCGCAGTAGTATAGGTCAGTATCGCGTCGGACACGTAATGGAACAATGCATAAGGCTTCGGACAACACGGTGGAACAAAGCGCAACGCTACGGGCGATGCAGTGGCAAGGCAAACCGTGGCAGGCTACCGTCATTACGGTTAGAAACAGCCAGCAACGCCACCGGCAGCCCATGCAGAATCGTTTCTCGACGTTGCAGGTCGACCTAGAATCGTCTTTTTAAATAACACCGTCGCGTTTCCTGCGCGAATTCCCGTCGCTACGACTTTGCAACAACTGCTCGTCGGAAGTTCACGGTCGTTGATTGCGACCTGCACCAATCCAGTTGTCACTCGAACGAAATTTCCCCGATTTCTGTTGCTTTTAAGAAAACGCGACAAGGAAGACCTCGGGACTTTCAGATTCTCGCGCGGGAAACTTTGAAACGGTAGAGAGAATTTTCTCTCTCTCTCTCTCTCTTTGTCTTGAAAAAGAGAAACCTCGGGAACCTCGGAATGACCGAGGAGCACGTGTACGTGAGAAAATTCGCGTTTCCTTGCCTACTCGTCGAAACGATCCTCGCTTGATGAAACATGCAGCGATTTAAATTTTAAGCATTCGGTTGCACGAGTGGAACGATACCACGTAGGTTTCCATTTCCGTTTCTCTGTTTCCGCTTCTGTTTATGTTTAAGACGCGACGCGACTCGGCTGGGTTCTCGTTACGTCGATAAATAAAGACATCCACGGTCGGCAGGCTGACGCAAAGCTTTAAATATAAGATGCAGCAAAACGAGAGTCGAACGTTGCTGTACGTCTGGCGGTTCTATCAGATCGATCCCGGGAGCGTGGTAACAGCGGGACGCATCTGGCTCCGCAGACAGAATGCCAGGCCATGAATTAACTCTCGTTGCATAAAGCAGATGCCAGAATCGTTACTCAGAGGGATGCTACGGCATCTCTTCGGTCCATTTGCAACTGGCCGACGCGCAGCTCCCATGAGTCACTTCGTTAGATCGTGCGTACTGCCTGTGCACAACCCATTTCGTCTCGTATCTAAATGCTTCATTGTGTACGTCGCAAATACGGGGAAACTGTGTGTACGCTCGTCACAGACGATTTACCAGAGTCCCAGCATTGGCTCGTTTCCCTGCAACGCCTGGAAAATCGAAGCGACGCTTCATGGCCGATAAATAAAAATCTTGCGGGCGGAAATCGCTGCGCGCATTATATCGCTTGAATAACGTTTTTCGTTATACAGCCACCTCGTGTCGTAATTTTGCGTGTACTTCAACGCGAAGATTCTGGGAAAATATCGCGCTCTTTGCCGCGTGTCTCATCTGACGGAGATGTATAAATTTTTAAATATATCGATGTGCCGGTTTCATTACAATTTTTATCAGTTTCGAATATGACTTAAAAAATAACACTTGGAGTAATTTTCTCCTTTACGTAGAGAAATTTTAAAGAAATTCCTAATTAACCCTCAGCGTATAAATACTTCGCGTATGTCAATTGTGTGGACCGAAATCATTCGAGTCCTGTATATTCAATGTTTTCTTAACGAATAGTAGGGTAAGAAGAAATTTGAAACAATTCCTATATTATTTAGAAACATCCTGAATTAAGATAAAAAGTTCAAAATTCGAATTATGTTCAATTTGTTGCCGTAAAGAAAAATGAAAATTACAGTTTAGAGGAGGAAGAGGAAGCAATGCGATATGTTCTCCGACACGAATCTCTGGAGGTTTATTTTTTGATAAAGTTGCGAGGATTTAAGGATGGAGAGAAATTGAAGGTGTTTGTTAGAGGAAAGAAAAGTGGTCGGGTATTTCAAGACCATTGCGGCTTCCATCGTAGCAAAATGGATTCTAGCAGTCTTAACGTCTCGACCGTAGGCTCAGCGAGCTGTTATTCCCCCATTAGGCTTCTGAATAATTCAGAAATCGGGTGTCTTAGAGATACGAACTCTCGTTGCTAGAGGTCCCGGAGGAACAGTCATTCCGTTCGATCCTGCTCGGAACGAAGTGGAATAACTCGAGCCTCGGGTCGGTAGACAAAACGAAAATTGGTTGGAACCCGGGGCTTTGGAATTATTGTTGGGTTTTCCCCGCGTCTACGACCTTCCATTATCTATTTTCTCGTCATAGCGTTCGAAGTTCAATCTCTCGACCGGCGTTGTCGCTTTTACGAAGACTACGAGCTCTCGAGGGTGGAACAGGGACGGGATACATCCTACTTTGCCGGCTCCTCGATAAATCCTCTCTGTTTTCCAAGCTTCCTCGCGTCTGCTCTAACTTCATTTCGTTCCTTTTACTTTGATATCCGTCACCGAACGACGAGTTTCTGTTTGTGTTCCGACGGTGCATACGGTGAACGAACGCCATGACACCGACATGTCGCTTAATTGATATTAGCCCTGTCCACGGAACCCGATTCGGAAGAAATTCCAAGTTTCACCGCCGCTTCGACCACCCGAGCTCGCGGTTTATGGCGCGAGTTATACCCCTCGTATTATGCTAATGAAATGGCGAAAGAAAAAAAAAAAGAAATAGGAGGGACGCGGAAGAGCTTCTATCTCTGTGAATATTTCTCCGGTCGAGTGTGCAAGCTTAGTTTACGACTGTCTGTTCCCCTCTTTCGTCTTCTTCTTCTTCATCCTCTTCCTCCGTTCCTCCCCTTCCGTTTCAACCGTGCTGAAAATTATGTCCTTTATAGCATTCGGCGCGTTTACCATTCTCGAGCGCTCTTTCGCATTTTCACGCTCGCTTTCGCCCCCTGCCGCGCGTCGAGAGGGCCGACAAAGAGACGGAAGAAAGCGAATACTCTCCAAGGAGAGAAGCCCTTTAGAAAGCTCTCTGGAAAGGCGACTGGAAACTTTCACGTGGATGCAAACACGCGGAAGCCGGTTGTCTGGGAAAGGGGGCGCGGACCGTTTCGTTATTTCATCTTCGTGTTTCCCTGATTATTTAAACGCTCGCGCACGCCGCGCGTCTCATCAACGTTTCGAGTATTTTCAAAAATTTAACGAGGTGCCTCTCCGACTACGCTCCTCCGCCCCTCTGCCACGCTCTCGCCCCCCGACCCCCGCTCACCGGTCTTCCTGTCTGTTTGCTCGTGCATCTGGGTTACGTGGATTTCCCCGTTCTTCCCCTCATTGTCCGCGTGCCTGCTCGCTTATGCATCTTTCCGTTCGTTTGTCGAGTCACGGAGGAAATTCGAGTCTTTCCTTGCTCGCGTCCCGTTCAGTTTTAATTAGACCTCGAAACAATGTCATCGAGAATTTGTGGCTCGCGTTTAAGCGTATTACCTTTCTGCGTTTCTTCTGTAACGGAACAGATACGAGCAGGGAGATTTGTCGTTAATATTTACGGAATATTCAATTCTCGATGAGACGCATGGTTACGGATCGAGGGACAACGGGGATGATAAAAATGAGGAAAGAGACAGAGGGGGTTGGCAGGTGGTGCATATTACCGGGACGCTTGGCCGATTCAGCGATATATCGTGGCAGCAGCGAGCCAGCAACGAACGCGAGAGCGGGATATAAAGGTTAATATTTTGCGAGCGATGATTGCACCACTACGGGGGATCAAATGCCCTAACAGATAACGTACTGTCGACGGAGAAATCGCGGCGCCTCCATTTCCATTGCAAATCTTTATTGCCCAGTCCGCAGTAGCTGCGGGTCAGTTTTATCAGCACGGAGTCATTCGTTTCCTTTAGTGGTGTCTCCCTTCCTACCCCTCGCTCGTTCCCCCCGCTTCAGCCACCCTGTTGTCATCCAGTCGTTTTTTCCACGCAACGGGATCGATTCGTCGGGATCCTCTTCCCTTTCCCTCCCTCCCCGCCTTATCAGAGCCACACTCTGCTTTATCCTCGCCCAATTTCACCGGATCTCTCCCGTTGGATCTTTGGACCTCGGTTCACTGGATCTCGCGCCAATTACCGCCGATAATCCCCCAGATTCCGGCAGAAGTCCGAGGAAACGATCGCCGTGGAAATTCGCCGATGGCTCTCGATTAATTCCACGTTAGAAGCCGCGAAGTTCAGCTCCCGCGAGCTGAATCGCGAGAGTAAGATCTCTTCTTTCGTCGCGGAACCGATAGAAATCGAATCGCGTCACGAAGATGTAACAAAGATGTAACAAAGATAACGAACGAGTATCGGGAGTGGACGAGAAAGCTCGAATGGTAATTTTCCCGTGTCGCTGGATGGAATCCTGGTCTCCATTCGACCGATCCTTCCCAGAGACCGAGATTCGCGACGCAAGTGCCGTACATCTTCCTGGAATAAGAATTGCAGAAATCCTCGGGTTCGTCCTGAGAAGGCTAAAGGGAAGGATATTAAAGATGTATGCCATAGCCGTAAGAGGATATCGATACTTGGGCGCGAGTCTCGTCGGGGATTTTTTCCACGAGGACGCTTTGAAAGACGCTGCTTAAAGTTCAAATCCCAGCGCCGTCGTCTCGACGTAATATCCCCGGGACTCGATAACTCGGACGGCGTGGCGTTGATACGACGAAAGGCGAAGAGATCGTATAACCGGGTAGACGTATAGGAAAAGCCGTGGTACGGGGAAAGGGAGGAGTGAGAGAGAGGAGAGAAGAGGAACAACTGTTATCGAATTTGGCTTTCGTTTCGGGGCACACTTTCGTGGATGCGCCGTCTGGCGGCGTCGGAGGGAGTGGAAAGAAAAAGAAGGAGCGGAAATGCGGTTGTTCCATATTGCTGCGTCACGTTTATCGTGCACCGAGCGCGAGATTCTCGCATGCAAAGTGCAATCTTCTGGACCAGAGGATAATTCAGATTTTATGCTTTGAAGGAGGGAAAAAGTTCCTATTCGAAATTCCTACGTGTCCTCCTTTCTCCTGCCGCGAGCTATTCGAGCAGCGATACCCGTTAAATTTTCTATTATTCTTCCTAAAATCAACGCGTTACTCTCGCGATAAAGAATCGCTCCCCGTGCTTTTATTTCCGTCCCGGCCGCAGCCTCTAATCTGTACCCCTGCCACGTTTGCCGGCGGAAGAACTCGCTCGTTCAATTAGAATTTCTAATTAGTCCCCGCAAAGCCGGTCGAACGGTAAATATCCAAGTTCCGAAGGGAACCATTCAGCGTCCGCTGGAGTTGCACGTGAAACCGGGTATTCTCTTCCTGCTCGTTCGTTCTTTCGTTCTTTCGTTCCTCCGCCTTCGGAACGGACACAACTGTGGCGTTGATCGAACGAACGCGAGATCGTATCTCCGTTTTGTAAACCCGAGTCGGTTGAAACGTGCGTGCGCGAGTTCTCCGTGGCGTAGAAAAATTTTCAGCCGCGTGTATCGCGATGCAAAGTGCTTTCGTGCATTGTGCCGAGTCACGTGATAGGGAGAAAATGGCGGAACACGGGGGGGAAACGAGATCTGAAAGCCATTTTAACCGAGCTCCCCCTCTCTCTCTCACGCTGCACCCTGTCATCCTGGCTTCTCTCTTTGCTCGCACTCGTGGCAGAATTTTAATTCAACCGCGATGGCTGCCGGATAAACCGGATGAATTCGATGGCTACGAGGTTTTTGGCTCAAGGCTTTCGTCAATCCAACGAAAGTTCGCTTTATCCCTGTCCTTATCCCCTGGTTGACCTTATTCCTCCCCCGCGGCCGCGGCATTAGCGGAAGAAATGTGGTGAAAGTTCTGCATCCGGTATTCAGCTCTCGTCGACTCGCGCGAGGAAGAAGTGTTTGGCCGCGGGAAAGTTTCTCCGCGGGAATATTTGCGACGGAGTTTTCGATGGTACGCGGCGAATTGGCTTTTCCGGAAGTTTTTAGGCCCCGCGTTGTTCTTTTCGACCGAACCTTCCGCCCGATTAATCGGCAACCAGGCTGCGAAGCTCGAGTATCCCGCCGGTTCATCCACGGCCGATCGAAATGAAACATAGGCCCGATGTTAATATTTAATATCCTACTTTCTCCGCCCTTCTTATCCGACGATTCCTCGGTGTGAGCATTAACGGTGGCTTTGTTGGTCGTTTTCGAAACGAGGAAACAATTCGGGATGAAATCGTAATAACGGCTAAGGCAGAGGCTCGTTGATGCGGACTAAATGCGAGACCGACCGAATTAAGCGGAGTTCCGGATTAACGGAGGCCAGATTAATGGAGTTTTATTGTATTGCCGGAGAATGGGACGAAAAGAAATGGCAAAGCCTTCTTAATCCAGACTAATTGGAGGGTAGAACTATTCGGAATTAAACTGGGATCGTATTAATGGCGACGCAATTAATGAAGCTTCACTCATGATATTTATCTCGATATTATTTCCAGCCATCGAGCAACAGTGGAAATTGTTGCTGCGTCTCCATACACGAATCTGCTAATCGAAGCTCGAATTTTCCAGTCGCGAGCTAAATTCGAAGGAAATATCTTTACACCCGACGTTGGAATTAATCGCGACATACGTATACGCACGTATGTATAGGAATCTTGAAAAAGTTAGGTGATTCTTTCTCGGTCGATGACTTTTTGATAAACGGAAACAAAAAGCGAGGGAAAAAGAAGGGTCGTTAAGGGGAATCTTCGTTGCGGAATTAGGCTCGGCGATATTAGCGTTGGGAACCCGGCTTGACGAGAGCTTCCGTGGTGCGAAAGCTCGTCTCTGGGACACGAACCCACGATAAGCCATTGCCAGTCGGCAAAGTAGTTCCCGATATTAGCCGATAAATTCAAATACCCACGACCGACTATCCTGGAGCCACGCCCGACGCACGTGGTGCGACAGAAAATCGTTAAGGATGCTGGATAGACGCGACGAAAGATCCTCGGGGATCGCATAATCGCGTGCTGGCAAGTCCAGTTCGGCGCGACGTGCTTCCTCGATGGAGAATCAGGTTTTTCCTCAAGTTCAACCCGCTCGTTTGCTCTCGAATCCGTCGAGAATCCGTCCTCGGTGTCAGCTAAATTTTCGCTATCACGGGACGCGAGATTTACGCACGCACATCCCTGCTGTTCCAAAATGATTCATAACTTCCGTTTACTTAGGAGCGATTGAAATAGTCTTAATAATACAACGACTTAGACAACAGCCACGTTTAATTAACTAGATTACATTCCCCGGCTAGAGACGAGCACGTCCAATCCTCGAAATTTAATTCAACCTAAAGACAGGAGTTTCCAACTTGCCCGTACGTTTAACTCCAAACGCAAAGACACACACACATATACACACACGCACGCGGCCCTCGTAGATCTCGGAATCGCACACGATCCAAATTCCTCCTACTAATCTTCGTTCCGTAGCGAAGAAATCGATGCCGTCCCTTTTCCATTATTCCCTCCCATCGGCCATTTGGAATTCAGTCGTACAAGTGAGTAGTCCCGTCTCGTAATGCCCGGATCAATTACACTGCCGAGATAAGACGTCCTCTTGGAAGTGAGGCACGAAGAAGTCGATAGCCGACGGACGTTTCTTTCCCCAAAGATTTCGTCCGGTGCTGATTCGTGTATCGGGCGCCGACAGAATCGATTATGCGTGTCTTGGCTGCCGATGAACAAAGAGGGACGAGCGAACTGGGAAGAAGGTGACACGGTGGCGAGGGTAGATTCGATTCTGTCGGACTTTGAGGCATCCTCGGGAGATCCGGATGAAGCCTGGCTGGTTCGGCTTCCAGCGTGCCCGGGGAACGTCCTCTTTCCTTTCTGTGTTCTACGTACGTGCCGCGAATATATACGGCCATCTTCCAGCGAGATCAAGGGGGTGAATAAGCTCGAAGTAAATCCATCGGTCGGGCTTAGTTATGTAAAGTCCTGCTCTCTGCTCGCGACCCGGTGTTGCTTCCGTTTCTGACTTGCAAATCCACGGTTCGCCTTTGCGAAGAACGCTTTAGCCTTGTCGTTTCCTGCGTGCCATTTCTCGCTGAATCCCCGGGAAAAAAAGACACCGTGGTCTCGGCGCACGAGATTCGGGGTAGATTTAGGATCGTTCGGAACGTCTGCGAGGAAAGATATCGCCGCGGAGCAGCGACGGCGGCTGTGCATGGCCGTTGGCGGCGGGCAAGTGGAATAGGTCGGCGATGCGCCAGACGGGATGAATCCTCGCGTGCAAGCACGATCGCGGCGCGTACGGTGCGTTTATTTGCGTGACAAATGAAGGCGATTAGCGGTCGGTTTAACGAAGGCGGCATCGATCGTGATAACATTAACGAGCAATTCGGGAAACTCGATCACAAAGCGGTCGAATTTGTCGCGCCGCTTGGCTCCGGCCCCTTTCAAAACATTCCGCCAATTGCGGTGGACAGAAATTGATTTCCTGCGCGAATGCGGTAAGCTTCGAAACAAGAACGGCCGCAGGCAATTACTTCGTGACAAATAATAACGCGACATACGGCACGTTCGTCATTATCGTGGCTGCATTCGCGGCCGTTCGACGTGCGCTGCCTCGATAATGGGCCGGGACGTAATCCTGACTGCCGCGATTACGGCTCATCCGTATTTCAGAAGTAATTGAAATTCGCCGACGATCAATGTCCGCGGAACATCGGTAGACCTTGCTCGCTGCTCGTAGAAAAATCTCGGACGGCTCGTCGATAATTTTCCCGTGGCTAATTCGATCCGATGTTGTCCCTGTAATTCGTTAACACGCTTCGCCGATAAAATCATCCTCGCGCAGTCTAGAATATATTACTCCGGTATTAATTCATAGCAGCGGTGTCAAACGCATCGCTCGAAAGACGTCAAAGCGTCGCCTGCGAACCAGAGCTCGAGATTGATGTCGCTAACGCGATAAAACGGAATTTGAAAAATAAATCTGGAAACCGATGTCTTTATCCTTGTTAGCCGACATCTTTTTATTTATAGACGTTATTTTTGTCCATGGCACGCGGATTCATATCTCTCCGTGAGTTTGACGCAACAGATTTACGGATAATATTCGACCGTGTGTCATTTATTAATTCGTTTTATTAATGGAGTTGGAAGATATTCCAAACTCCTGTATATTGTCTTCCGTTCAAATGGACCCGAGTCCCGCGCGCTGGAAATTATTTCGTGTAACTTTGAACCGTGTTTCATTAAAGCGAAGCCATGTTCACCCGAAAGCTGCGTCGTAAATTTGGCCCGGTGTACTCGAAGATAGTTGCCAGTCGATATCGTTTCCACAAATTGCTATATGTATATCAGTACAATTAAAGGCAGCGTGGAAGGTGTGGGTAGCCGAGAATTCGCTTGCTTTTCCATCAAAGCGGAGGCTCAGCCGGGTTTCCACGGGATTCTACAGGCGATGTCGATCAGTGGCAGCTATCTCCTTCCTTTCTTCGATCTCCTCGGCCACGTCTACGCGCTGCAAATCACTTTGATATCCCTCCGGGAGTATAATGAAGCAAATCCACGGGAACCCTCGATCATCAGCTAGATTGAGGCTTGACCGGGTTTCTTCGTCGCCTGATTGCGAGGATGTCAAAGAAAAGAGAAAGTTCCCTCCTCGCAGATGTAACGAGCGGTAGTTTTTGTGGTCGACTGATACTCGGGGTGAATCGGTTCCTCTCATTAAGGAAACTGGCGCCAATCGAATCGCGATTTAACGGGGCCCTTCTTGCCTCTGTTTCAATTCTTTTCAACATCCGTGCTGTTTGCTCGTCGCGCGACGCTTCTAATTGGAGAGTCAGTCCAATGGCGGATTTACGCGTGTGCGATGAAGATGGCCGCCTTCTAGGGTAGGGCATGACAGGTACCCTCGCGTGATCATAAAAGTGTATATCATTTCATCGAATATTTTCTATATGTACGAGTGACCGGAATTTTATCCCGATATCTATTTTAATATTTAAGACATCTATTTCTACGGCGGAAATGGATCTCGTACGAGGTCTCAAATGCTTAATAAAAAATATAAAAAGCAATTCAGTCGAAGCAGAAGGATAAAAATTGTAGGATTACGTGGAGAGATGTGTACGTATATCGTGCACAATTAATTTGTTTTAATAGAGATCCAAGAATTTTCCCCGCGTTTCGCTTCTCTTGAAGGCTAAATCTACTAGTGACACGAGTCGGACGAGTTTTGCCACGGTGTACGGGTATTTCCTCCTTACGCGTAATAATTCGTCATGTAGGTCTATGTAGTTGACGTGGAGTAAGATACGAGAGATTATAATAATTCAACGCAAAGATAACTTTAACGGTACTCAGACGATTCTGGCAACACACCGAGACGACTGGCTTTCCCGGTGGGACTAGTTTCTCGTCCCTGTCAACCTTTTCCTCCCCTTTTACAACCCTCTTCCTCTCCCGTTCCTCTTAAAACTACGCGATAAAGTAATGAACACGTTCTAAGGATTCCTCGCCATGGCAGTCGGATGTAACGCGATTTCTCTTTATCGCTATAACGCTGATCCAATTTCTTCGAAATTTTCTTACGCGTTTTAACGATACCTATTTCTCATTCCGTTCATTTCAACGAACGTAGCGCCTCCTATTTTGTTCTGCCAGAGGCTGACAGAGATATTTGTTTTATGCGAGGGCTGATTCATTCGAAGAGACGTTTCCACTTTTATTAAAGCCACTTTCCACGGGGTACAAATGTCCAAGCACTTTTCTCGTGATTTGCATTTAACTGCGGGTATTTAATTAAGAAATTCCGAGTGCTCGTCCTGTCAAGAGCGGAATGTTGAATTACCATTCGCTTCATCGAGCTTTTTAAATGCAATCAAGCGGTAGCCTCGATGTAACGAAAATAACACCATTTAAAACGAGCAGCGTTTGTACCCCGGCACGATTCTTTCTCGAAAAAGGGAAACTGGGCGTTGCGAAATTAATGAAAATTTCAAATACGAGTCGAACGCCTATCTGAAACTACGACTTTATTTCCCTTGAAATACCCGACGAATATTTCACGCCGTAGACCGAGAAATTTCGCGTTATCGGGGCTATTAACGCTCAGAGAGGGCGATAGGGGGATAGAGAGGGTGCGAAAGGGAAAAAATGGCTCATTCGAATGCGAACATTCGTTATTGGTGATTTCATGCGAGCTTACACAATGGAGCATCGGCTGTGCAGCGATTGTGTCGGCTGGGAACTGGGTGAAACAAAGTTGGAAACTTGTCAAAACACACTTTATGCGAGTAATTGAAACGAGCAATGTAGCACGTCGGTTCTTGAAGTGTCTTGAATTCCCACCCGGTGGCCAGGAAATTCCGCGTCACTGATATTAATCCGAGACCTGTTTGTTCGGTGTATCCCGGATTAGCCTCCGTTTCTTGTATCGGTTTGCCGATCGCCAGCCATTGCTGGCCTTATCAAACGATCGCGAATCCGCGGCTCTAACTGGATACAGAGAGCAAGCCACCGGTAGGATCCGAGGAAATTACCTCTGATTTCTTGATTCCAGATTCCGATGAGTTCTATGCCCTTGCGATACCTCAACCGTGCTCCTACTTTAATTCCCCTCCGGAATTAATGTTGGAATTAATTCTGGAATTTAATTTCACGAGTAATTTTATAATCAATTTTAGAATTTAATTTTAGCAGTAATTTCCCGTCCCAGACCGTTCGTATTTATTTTAACGAACCGTAGCCTACGGTTTGGGTCGTTTAATTTTTGATACTTCGACATTCGGGATTTTTATATTTGATACGAGGCAATATGCCGAGGAAGCGACGGCAAAGAGGAAATTTATCGAAGCGCTCTAACTCCTGCGAATGCAATTTTAAAATGTTCGTTCGCGACGTAGGAAATTTATTTCTGCGTTTAAAGAATTTAATACCCCCGAAATTCAATGCACCCGACTGAAATAGTAGCTGCTCCTCCTTCCATTCTGCACCTTAATAACTTTTCGATACCGTACCCCGTAAATTCGCGCACACCTTTCGTTATTTATCCCATTATCTCCTTTCGTCTCGTCTCCTAATGAATACCGCGCGACAGCCGCTTCCCTCGCAGCGGCGAATCCTTTCGCGAGAATATCGTTTAAGGAAAAGAAGTTGCAGTTTGAAGAACCTCCTTTCAGCTGCTTTCCCGTCGCTCTCTTTTCCCCCCTTTCATCGGTGTCCATCTCGAGAGTAACAGATTACCCGGCTCTTGAAATTCATCCGACGATGACTCGACGGCGGATATACTCGAAGGTAAAGCCATTAAAGGCGTCTCGAAGGCGAGAAGATGTCAGAAGAAACTTTCTCGTTGCTCGAGTGCTTCGTGGACCGAAGTGGATCGTAAATGGGCCGCGAGAGAATTGAATGCATTCGGAAACAACGATTCAGCGTTGATTGCGCCGATGCAGTCGTAGTTTCCCGCGGAGGAAAACGCGAAACGGGGAGTTTCGCGGTCGCGAAACGCAACCCTCTCGCCAATTTCTCCACGCTACCTGGATCCTCTCTCTGCGTCGAATAAACCTAGCGAAAGGATATCGACCGCGAAACGAAGGGACAAGGATCCGCGTTAATTTACCGGTAATTACGTTCGCGTTGATTGGACCTGGTTCGCAGATGCGGAGGAACCACGTATGCAGGATTGGAATAAGTACGGCCCCTGAAAGATTGTCAAGTGTGTCTGAACTTAGAACGAAAGTGACTGTGTGCAAGAGGATTCATTGCAAAGAATATTTATAGTAGAATCGTGCGAAAGTTTAGGGATGCGTCCAGAGTGGTTGAAGTGCCAGGCCCACCGAGGTTGCGTGGCAAAGGGGCACGATTGGAAACGAAAGCCTGGGTATGGAAAAGGACAGAATGAATGACTTAACCCATTCGAAACGGCGATTTTTTTCGAACATGGTCCCCAGGAGCGACTGTCTCGTCCGATTCTTCTTGTCGACTGTATGAAAAATTCAGGCGAAGGTTTACGTCGTTCTAAGAACGTAAACTACCTTTGACGGTTTAAATATAATTTAATTACGAGATATCTACAGTTCTACCGTGGTGTCGTTTGTGTCGTTTTGATGTTTATACTGTCTGTCGTCTTGGTGTCGTGTATTTTTATATGTTCGTCTGTTGCTGTCATTGGCTATCGAGATGTCTAAGTGGTGGGTGTGTTTTTTCTCCTATTGGCGGCGTGTTCGTTGGAGGGATGTGCATGAGGTTCGAAACTGGTAGGTGGAAGTGGAAGTTTAAACAAATTGTTAATTTGTTCATAGGTTTGGGAAATTCTAATTCTTTTATGGGGGTTGACTCGGGGGGTCAGTTTCGGAGGTCGAGGTGTCCGCGAATCGTGGGGCGCTGGTTATAAACGAGTAAACCATCGTCCCTTCGATCCGGGTCCCTTGTTCCTGAGGGTATGCATGGAAATAGGGATAAGGTAGAGGTCTGGGTTTTTCCTGACGGAGGTAAAGGTTCTAAGGATGCTAGTTAAAATGTCTAATTGAAGGATTCGCGTCTTTATGGAGGATCGTAACGGTCTGTGAATTGGGAATGAGTGTAGGGAACGAACAGCGACTACTCAGAATAACTGACAAATGCTCATTGTTATTATTGCACACACGGTGTGCAATCGATCTCGAATGGGTTAAATAAGGGTGCAAGGGCGAGTCAGTCTCCAGGAGTCTTTCTAAAGTCTCGAAGAGTGTGCCAGTATGTGAGTAAGAAGTCCAAGTCGAGCATGCCCTAGCGAATCTCTCTTGTTTCATAGCCGTCAGTCTACGTGTAAGCTTATTTTATTCCATTAAGAAGCAAACAACACTGTTTTAGCCAATCCCCGCAAAACGCGATCCTACGCGTTTATACCAACAGCACGAGACTAACTCTGCGAATCCCGAAATCGTGGAAACGTGCTGGCCAGCGGAAAACTATCCGTCGTTGTAAATTTATAGGCGGGACAAAAATTCAATTTGTCCCTCCGAGCAATTATACGCGTGCACCGCGCGCGCAGCCATCGCGAAATCAATTATTTTATTCAATCAGAATGAAGCCGTTCGTACGCGATAAATCCCACGAATTTAATTTTCGCTCGCCGAGATTCGATCCACGACCCCGATAATAATATTTCGCCGTTGAAACGCTCGACGACGCTGGCCGAGGGATAGTTCGCTCGGCGAACGCTCTCACCGAGAAGGGCTCGTCTCTCCCTGCGTGTCCTAGAAAGGCAGCACGGTCGAAGGACGAGAAGGACTTTCGGGATCACTCGCGAGGCTAGCCTTGTGCGCGCTCGTGCGCGAGTGTTCGTCGCCTGGGAGAGAAAGTGCCGTGAAAGTTGGAGCTGGTCGAGCGATCCGAAACTGGTACGGTTCCAAGGATTCGTGGCAACTTCTGTTCCTCTCCTCGGTTTCTTCGTCGTGTTCACCCGTGTTCCGCGAGTTCCTCGATTTTTCCAGGGACCACTCGTCCTATCGGATCGAGACACACCGACCGTAAACGACGTTCACGCGTAAAATGGCCCCGGCTGAAAGATCGAGTTTCTTTCCCGCGGCATCGGAACGGCGAGCCTGGGAATTTAGAAAATGGAGGCTCACGGTGCCGTGACTTTCGCGACTGTATCGAGGGCGCAGCCTGGAAATCGTAGATCGTCGGAATTGTCTCGCGACGGTGGTGGGTTTAACGCCGCGACCGTGCTGCGGGAATTTTATTCGCGGAAAATGGGGCCACCACCGGCATTTTTCTCGATATTACAACTTTTATAGCAGCCGCCGCGTCGAATAGCGTTTTTTCCATTTGCACGGGCCGAGCCGAGCGGACAAATGGAAGTCGTGGAAATTTGCCGCCGTTTCGATCTACGTATTCCGCGTTGCACGCAGACTCTTGCAGTTTCTCCTCGTTTCCAGGCTTCTCTTCGAATATCTTCCAAATGTTCGGAATCGAAGGATAAATTGCCGACAGGGCGTAGGAAAAAAGTTCGGACGGACACGAAGTTTGGAAATTCCTTTCCCCATGGAGTGTAACTTTATTCCACGCCATGGGTATTCCTTGGACGTCGGCAGTCTTCGTGTGATTTTTCGAATCGCTTTTTCAAGTCGAAATACATCATTCTTTGTTCATTAGCTTCAAAAAGAGACGTTCTGATGTGTTCGTGATTTTCGCGATTTTTCTTTATCCTCGATCGAATATTTTAGCATCGATACTATCGCAGGGTGTTTCAAAGCCTTCATCGAGGAGGCTAAATATACTTCTTGCCCGCTATTTTATCGTCTTGTTTAATTCCTGATTGACATAGACCATTGGCTGTTCACTAATTCACCAAATGGCTCTAGAATAGTTCTACAATTTTTATATTCTTCCTATTCTCGATTCAGTGCTCTACCATTGATATCCGAGCTTAAAATATAAACAAAGTCTTCATTGGGGAAGCTAAATATACCTTTCAGGCAACGTTTGATCGTCTCGGTTAAATTTATATAATTTCCACGTACTTTTTGCCACCACATATTCCAGGCATGAAAGCATTTCTTTTTGTGAATTAAAATAGGCAATTCGCCGTTTATTAGATCCTCAAAGTGGCTCTCAAACGATTCTACAATTTTTACCGCTCATTTACCCCCGATCGAGGTCTTTCACCATCGATATCGATGCTTAAAAATGGTCAAAGTCTTCGTTAGGGAATTTAAATGCACTTTTCACGCCACGTTTGATCGTCTGGATTAAATTTGAACAATTGCCACGCATTTCCCGGCATCGTCCCAGGCATTTGCGGGTCGTTCGTGAGTAACGTTGAACTCTGACCCGGTGAAAAGCGTTCGCTTTTTTCCCCGTGTATCGATGTCAGGGCAGACAAAAGCTCTGGAGCGAAACGGTGGTACGAATGGCCCCGGAAGAAAGCCTCGTTCGTTTCGCGTATCGAGCCGGCGGTTGTTCGCATAATTTGCCTATAAATATCGGGCTCGGGGTGCGCGCAATTTAGCGGCGAATTTGCACGGCGAAGACTTATATCCGTACACTTACGTAAAGTGCATTTTATCAACGAGATATATATTTCCCTTAAAAATTTTTCATCCGGAACGTCGAATCGCGATCGCGACAATTGATGAAGAATGGACGATTTCCACCCCCGTAACATCGTTCGACCTTGGTTGACAAATATCGCACCCTCGTTGAATCCTCGTTCATTCATCTGCAGTTTCATACGGATTAATCCAGTCGCTAATGCGCCACGTAATTCACCGAATCGTCGCAACTGGATTAACGTTTGACGCGATAGGGTCTCGCGTGGTAAATTAAAATTCAGAATTTGCGGCTGATTTGGGGAATTCGGGAAATATTTTCCCGGAACCAGAGGAAAGCTACCATGCGTGTTTACTTCGGGGTTTCAAGGAAGAGCAGGGTGCACGGGTATCGCGTGATCGCAGTTTTATCATTGGAAACGGAAGACGGCCGCTGCAGTTGCCGGTTGCAGAGGGGGTTGATCGATTACCATCGACGGCAGAAATATTTATGGGGCAGTAAAAGTTGCAATTGCAACGGGCGCTGCCTCGAAAGCTGACGGCAGAGCGCGTTCAGGGAAACAGGGCGGAGGATGGAGCACGGGGTGAAATGGGAAGCAGATGAACAGGAACGAGAAGCAACGAGTTTTTCTTGTTTGCCGGTTGATGGAACGGTGATGGGGAAGAAATGGAAAAGGGAAGAATGGACGGGTAGGACGAAGGGGTAAAAAGTAACGGAACGGAAGGGACGAAGAGTGAAGGGAAATTGTTCCGCGTCGTGTTTACGCGAGATCTTTTTACACCGTGAACCGTGTCGCTTATTCTCGATTTATTCGGGATTATGCCACGCCTGGCTACGAGACGCTCCGGGCCAAATTATAATTAATTCTTCGCTGCATACGAGCAACCGGGCCGGCAATGGAAGAAAGAGGCGACCGGAACGAAGAGCGGGGTAACCCTCTCTAACCTTCTTGTTTCTCGTTTCTTCCCCCCTCCCGCTCCTCTCGCGCAACATCGCTTCTCGTTAATTATGGCAATGCAAATTTATTCGAGCCTCTTAGCTTTTTCGCGCAGCTTCTCCCGCGATAAAGGCCAAGGGAACTTCTGTTCGCTCGCAATGGTCGCTCGTTGTAGCCAAAGCGTTACGACGAAAGTAATTAAACCAGCACCAGGATGGATATTCGGGATCCTGGGGAGTGGTGTTCAGCGAGAACGATCCCTTGATAAATATTCAGTCAAGTACCGGAGAGATTGAGCGACTGTTTGAACTGAGAGGTACCATTTCACAGTGTAATGGCTTCGCTTCTGATTATGGGGAATTTTTACCTATTCGTACAGAGAAACGGCGCGAGCTCGTCCGAGTCGACTTGAATTATTCGTCCTTCGAATTAATGGTAAACTTTCGTTATTGCTTCGCTTCGAACCGGTCTATTCGACTCCGAATCTTCCTCGAACGCCTCTCGAAAGAATCCCTAGCGGAGAAATTCGACGAGACGTCGAAGATCTGGTTTACCTTCGCGGAGAAGCAGAATCGCGTAGCTTGGAGGAAAATCTCCTCTCTCCATGCCGCGTCTTTCTGCATGGAAACGCGAACACGTGGAGGAAATGATAAAAAGCGAAACGGAAGCCAGCCAACGATCTTGTCCGCGAAGAAACGAGGGCACCGCGGAAACGGAGACTATGGCAGTTTCGTTTGTTTGACAAGGCAGTCTGACACGAGAGGGTATTATTCTACTGTTGGTGTTTCTCCAGCCTATTCCACTAGCTACGTTTCCCTGGGGTATTCGCCGTGCAAATGCGAAATCATCCCACCGTCCTGGGTATCCAGAAGCCCCTCTGCAAGGAATTCCCGAATGGTAATTACGGAATTATTACCAGCCATTTCGATGATCACGGTTCCTCCGGTTAGAGGCTGCGATCGATTTCTCGTTCACCCACTTTTTCTCTGCCCTCGCTGCGATTTCGCATCCACTTTCGATATCTTTTTCTAAACAGGGCCAATTTGAACATAGCGTAAAATATCTTTTCCACAAATTTTCCTTTTTTTCTTTTTTCTCTGGAGTTAATAGCAACCAAATTCGTGCATCAAAGTACCATCTTCGTCGAATTCTTTGTATCAGTAATTTGTGATATTCTTGAAGAACAGATCGTACGATCTTCTTGTTAAGTATAGCGTTGAAAAGATCTATATTTTTCTTAATTATAAATTACTCGGAATGAATGATTGCGAAGAATTTTTTCGCTCAAAATCTTGCTGCAACGTAGCGCCTTTATGCGCTTACTTTCCTCGTTATCGAAGTATCGTTTTACATTCTCCATCCCCTTCGTCTAAATCTTTTTTCCAACCCCGTCGTTTATTCCTCTCTCGCTCTCTCTCTGGCAGCGTTAAACTTGATAAAAATTTCCACCACTTTACGGTAGCCAGCTGGTAATTTGATCGGCCGCGAACTCGATCTCTCGTTTAGCGTTGGACGATCCTCGATTTAGCGGGAATAAATTTTGCCTCGTCCTTTGCACTCAACTTTCTCACCAACCCTTTCTCTCGTCCGCGTGTTAAGAGATTCGTCGATCACCTTCGAGAGTAATCGAATCGACCGTGGGAAATTTGCGCGAATTGCGTAAATGCAATTCGCGAATGAATTCGCATGGTATCGAATAAGTGCATCGGTGTGACATATTTGGAACAGCTTACGCGTTTCCTTCGAAGAAAACGCATTTCCAGGGGATTAAATATCGTATTAAAAAGCAGGATCAGTGTCACTTGCGACTGAACTAAATTTATTTCCTCCAATTAACCTAGTTGCTTATAAAACGGCGCAAAGTTTGCCGAACAACATTTGAACCTTCCAACTCGTTGGCATTTCAAGAATTTCGTTTCGCGTCCCTGCGTAAATTCATTTCCAAAGAAATTCACGTATATCGATTATATTTATAAATAATTCTACGCTCGAGAGAACGATTTTCTGATACGATCATTTGTACTTCGCGAGTACGATCATTTATACTTCGGTATAGCGCTGAAATTCGGATATATATGTAGGAGCAATCTCATCGCTATTTTTCACGCGGGATTCACCGATCTGTACCATGCACTTGTACACAGTGCACACAAGTAATAATAATTAACGCCTTGTGTAAATTCCCCGATGTTACGCAAATTTTCGTTTATCTCGCGTTAACACGATCCTACTTTATTTGCCGAGTTTATGCAAATCCGGGTATATTTGTATTTCCTACAATATCAGCTTCTTCGCAATTTCAATTGCGATATCCGGTCCCGCGATTGTTTATTAAACCGACGATAAAACGATTCTCGTAAAATTATTCGATCCACACATCGGTCGTATTTATG
Organism: Eufriesea mexicana; assembly: GCF_001483705.2. Taxonomy (NCBI): domain Eukaryota; kingdom Metazoa; phylum Arthropoda; class Insecta; order Hymenoptera; family Apidae; genus Eufriesea; species Eufriesea mexicana. Next base: position 3,207,822 of record NW_016908357.1, read on the forward strand.
AAACGAAACGAGGAACGAAAAATCGGACGATCTCGCGCGAATCGACGAGAATCGACGAGAATCGACGAGAATCGGCGTTGCATTAAAGTCGCCGGAAGTGCAGGAAGGCTGCAGCGGAACGCGACCTCTGGTGTGCACTAGGAGTCCGACCAGGTTAGCGCGCATTAGGAATCAATTAGCGGTTCGTTCGTTTCAGTCTGGCCGGGTGTAACGCGAGAAAAGAGCGGAGAAGCTGGAGGATGGTCAGAGCGAGATAAAATGATTAATCGCCGTAGTTAATTGGGCCCTTACGGGGAGCAGGCTTTCGCGTGTCACGCCATCAGGCACGAAAGAGCAAAAGAGAGACAGAGGAATTATTAACGACGCCATTTCGCTCGTGGACGAGCACGATTTCTCCCGCATTAAACGCCGTGCCATCCACGGCTCTTCGAAACAGTTTTATTTCTCCCTCTACCCTGTTCTTCGATGCAGGCGGATTTTACACAAAGGGAGGGTAATTCGTCGAGCAAACAAGACCGCGGCCCTCGCAGACTCTCACCCCTCTCGGCGAAAACGGGGAAAGAAATTTCTGATACGTGTCTCGTTTCGAACAATCGGTTCGCAGGGTTCGTCTTGCTGCGTATATTTCGCGAGAACAGCAGGGATTGTGTCGTAGTAAAAATTAAATAGTTGTAGCATCGCAGGTTTTCCACTCCGTGTACACGTAGCTTTACGAAAGTCACCGAGGATTCGAAGGCCAGATCGGTCGGAAAAACCCTGAACGATGCGTCAGGCCTTAGAAAACATGTACATGTTGGGAAAGATATATAAAAGAAGGTTAAGAGTGATTGGGACGCAGTTCGTTGTAGAAAGTTTTAGTTGTAAGTGGTTAGTTGTTGCAAACTGAGTTGTTGTTGAGTTGTGAAGTTTGGAAGTTGCGCTGTCTTAAGTTGGGTATCGATATAGATTCATGTAAGAAGATAATTCCTATGTTTAATCATCACTCACACATTGTTAATTTATTATTAACACTAGATTCACGAAACCCGTTAATATGGCGGAAAGGTTGCTCCAATTATACAATGGTAACAGATTTAGTTAACTTATATTAAGACTGTTAATATAATATCGTTAAGAAAAAGACACGTGGTTTCCTTTACCTGTCAAATTAACAGGTGTTCTTAGAAATAGGTATACAGATAGCGTCCGCAAACCTAGTGTTAAATAAATATATACACTATCAATCCCGTTTCTACGTAGTAAAGTAAACTCTATCTTAGCGATGTGGGGGCGATTCCTTCTGCGTTTTGTCTCTTGTCTTCCGTTTTCTGGAGACCTCTTGTGACCTGCGTGGCCCTAAGCAGGTCAGTTCTAACCGTTTGCCCGTTTAATAAATATCTATATAATTTTTCTACCGTTCCCACTGACTACTATTCCTTTGCGTTATATCCCTTAACAAATTGATTCGGCGAATCCACTCTTCGGAGCATCCTCGAGTGTCCGAGTTAAGCTCCGGAGCTTAAGGAGCTTCCTGTGGCGCCAGGTTAGCGCATCGTGCAGCCTGCATAGCCACGCTACTCGCGTCAAACGTTGAAAAATTATTCGTCGCGGATCCAGCAATCGACCGTTTCCGTAATGGCTTGTTTACTCGGGCCACGACCACTTTGTCGTAAATTCCCCGATCTTCTCGTAACACCCTGTACGTGTCGACGAATTTATTATTGTTCCCGGTTCCGGGCAACGCGGGAATAAATCTGCCATCGAGACTGGAACGTGGTAACTGCTTGTCGGAAGGCGTTGACCCCGTCTGTTAAGCGTCGAATCGCTTTTCACCGGGTGGATGCATCGGTGGACAGCGACCATAAACCGAAGTTGGCGGGGAAAATTCGGGGATTTTTACCGAATCGAAGACCGATCGATCGCGGTTGCGACACCGCGCGTGTCGAACGAGGGTTAGCAGGAGGTTAGGGGTGGGTTATAGCGATCGGATGCGCGAGGAAAGTTTAAGAGGCGCACGGAACGCAAGGAGCAGCTTGGTAAAGTGCGAAACTGAGTGCAAAGTTGTCGGACATATGTGACGGAAGTGTTGAAAGACACGGACGAAGTGTCCCTCCGTCGTTCAGCCGGAAGCTTTTATCGTTCGAAACGTCGGCTGGCAACTTTTTCTTGTCGACCGAGCACAAGCGACGTCGATTGTGTCTTCACTCGCGGGTACTTCTGCCCGCCTCTTCCGCCCGATTAATCTTTATCGATTAGCCGGCTTTCTCTTATTTTTTTCTTTACTCTTTGTTTGCACGGTCGCGCAAGGAATTTCCCCGAGGGGAGAGAGAACAAAGAGAGGGAACATAAAGAGAAAGAACGGCGGTTTTCGCTTTGTCCGCCGAATTGCTTCGTTATTTTCGATTGCCAAGAGGTGCGGGAACCGAAGTGGCGAGGAGTTTAGGTTGCAAAGGTTTTCACAGCCGGGTCCAGCGTTTCGGCTGATTTTTAACTTACAAGCTCCTCGTTTGAGACAGAGTGACGGGAGAATCGATATTTTCGGAATGCTGGGACGATTTGTCGTTGAGCGACGCGTTGCTAATGCAGTGCAGTCGACGAAGATCCTAGCCAGGATTAAGGGAAGCTTCTGTTTCAGCGATTCATTAACGTCTCCAGGGAACAGCACTAGGTCCAAATCGAGTTTGCTATGCGTTCTACGCACGTTAGCCTGTCTGTCTTCTCGTCGCATGATTGCTGGAGTATCTCAGACATTACCCGAGCCTCCTGTCATTGTTTCCTCTTTACTCCGTTCTACTGTAAAAGATTCTTAGTTATCTTTTACGCGAACGTCAGAATTTTTCGATTAATCCCTGGAAAAATATTTGGATATATCTCTCGACTCGTTGAATTCGATCTTTACCAGCATCGATCCCAGAGATATCGTCGGCACAACAGAAAGCCTAACGTCACTGTCAGACATGTCTGAACCCAGGCGTGATTTAGCGGTTCTTGTTAATTACATTCCGCTTGTCGGAACTACGGACTGATTATGCCGATAGACAATAATAATCGGTGGGTCGAGGCTTCGCGGGCTGGATCCATCGGAGCTAAGCGAATTTCGCGATTAATCTCAAGGAGAATCTAATTAGTCCGCGAACAATGGCCGTGACAGAGAGGAACGACGTGGATAGTAGCAAGCTGCGTCGATCAGTCATTGCTAGCTTGTCAGCTGGCAACCTAGATCGCTTTTACTGACTCCATATAATCTACTCTTCGTTTGTTCCTGCCCTCGATCATTCATTCCAGCCCGGACCCTTGTTTCGCGCTGGCAAAAACTCGAACGGGAAGAGCAACAGGGAACTCTGTTCCTTCTTACATCGAATCACGGAGGAATCGCGTTGATATCTCGTCGTTGGTTAATTTCGGCGAATTAAATACACTCGAGACCTGTATTAAATTATACTTTACAGGGAATCATCTTCCCTCCCCCTGTTGTAATAAATTAATATAGAGGCAAAATACTGGAATTTTTTTCCATTTACAGGTATATCAATTTTATTTATTTATTTATTTATTTATTTATTTATTTGTAAACGGACTGGAAGCCCGTTATGTACGTAACTGTATAAATATAAAATTGCACGCGATACATAAAAGGAACAGAAGAACAAAGGTTTATAATTTCTATAAAGCCTGTATATTTGCAAAATTTTTAAGTTATTGTGTAATTGTGATGTTTCGCAATTGACGTTTCAAAATTTGTAGGGAACTGGTAAAGAAGTCAATGTTTTCATCTAATGTACGTGTAATTGTTAACCCTTTGCACTCGAGGGGCGCCTCTCAGTCGCCATTTAATCAGATTCTAAACATGGATGTTAATTAATATATCAAATTTACAATTACCCAGCGATGCGTGGAATATCGAAGTAAAATAATTCTACGTCTTAACTTGCATACGATTTCTTATTTACAGATTTAGAAATATCGTCGATCTTATGGCAGAAAGTCTTCGAATTACTGTTTTCCTGTAACGAAAAAATCGCCGAGTGCAAAGGGTTAAGATGCGGTTTCTTAGATCTGCAGCCAATAAAGGCTCTTATTAATTAAGTTATTAATAGTAACGATAGTAATCGATTATTTCGTGTATCCATATAGCCAAAAAGGGTCATCGATATTTTCAGTATAACATAGTAATAATTTTCTTTCAAACATGGAAGAAAAATATTTCATTTCAGCGGGTAACTGTTAATTTTAATTATCTCTGTCCTATAAAGGGAATCTCATTTTCTGTCATAATAATCCACTATTAGCTGTTACACAGTGTAATAATATTTTTTTAATGAAATTGTCTTCATCGAGCTCGTCGATTCTACGAAGCATAGCGCTTGACAGACACTGTGCCAAGTTAAATTGACATAAGCAGCACGAATTCTCGTAAAGTTCGACTAGCACTGCGATCTTTATCTTTAATAGCCAACTCGCATTTGAATCCCCTTAAAACGTAGTCGTTTCACGGGTGACGGTGCCGAACGGCGTGTAACAAAAGCATGCTCGTTGGTGTATCGCGTCAGGAACTGTAGGTCGACGAGCTTATCGATGGTTTTACGGCTGGGTCCCTTTTGCCGTGGCCATTCGATTCAATATCGTCAAAGGTTTACTACTCGGCGAGCAGGCGCCGCTTTTATTGTGCACCTCGAGCCCGCTTCCTTTCGTTTGGACGCTCATTCGGCTCGTAGATCGCGAACATAGAAACGTTTAGGAAACTGCTTCGGCCAGCTTCCTGTTACTTTTGTCGTCCACTTGCTCGAGCGAAATCGTATCTCGACGTAGCACGAAATTCTGCACGAGTTTGGCGTTCACGAGCCTCGTAGGCTGAAAATGTATCGATAAATAATGCACGGCTGGCGTTAAAATCATCGTCGGTTGGAAAGTAATTAATCATGCAACCGTTGATGAAGCTGCCGCTGAAAAATTGCAATTTAATTAAGCCGACGTATTAAATTTCCGAATCGATACCGGATATCTTTACCGCTGTCGTTTCGCATTAATTAATCGGCTGGCCGACTTCAAAATCATCGTACGGATTTATTAATTAAGAGATGGCTGGGCTAGGTACACGTGTCCGCCGCGGCTCCACTCGCTGCTCGGTTTAAATTAGCAGGGTCAAACATAATTAAGCGCTCGGCCAGATTTAATCTTCGCCGAGGAACCGGTGAATGATTACACAATACTGTAATGCAGAGAGAATGTACGCGGAGACCGGATGTAGGTGGATATTAATGTATCATTTACACGGTTTAGTGCACCCATAATTATATCTGCAGCCGTATTACGCGGCCTTCGTTTGTGTTGCAAGCACCATGTGTTTCGCCCGGAGACGAGTCCACGATTATTCCGTTAATAATTTATTTCCCGAATTAATTTTCGTTTCGAGAGAAACCCCGGAAAAAAGGGGCAAAAGGTAAGGAACGACAGTGGACGATTAATCGCGGTCATAAATCGAGGCACGAACCCGGCGTCGATAAAAGAGCGGTATAATTAGTAATTCCGAAGAAGCTTAATTTCACCGGCCCAAAGTTCATCGCGAACCACTGTAGCCACTCGCGCGAGAACTTTCGTGGCAGTGAAAGTTCGCCTCTTAGCAATTTCGAGTTCGGGAAATTGATTGGAATATCTCGAAACTTACGGATTGAAACGGCGAAGTAGGTAGCCAGGAGAGAAAAGGAGGGACACGCGAATTGCTCGGTTAACGTTAAACCTAAGTAGTCTAACTGACCATTTTTGGAAATTTCAAAATTTCGTATACCACGTTATCTATTTAATCATTCATCTTCGCGATTTTTCTTTCGATGTACTATAGATCTTTCAATTTCTCTCGTTATTCCATTCCCTTTTTAAAGATTTTACTGCTTTTTCATTCCATTTTTTAGCCATTTTCACCATTTTTGAAAATTTTAAAATTTTCTACACCTCGTTATGTGTTTAATCATTCATCTTCGCGATTTTTCTTTCGATGTACTATAGATCTTTCAATTTCTCTCGTTATTACATTCCCTTTTTGAAGATTTTACTGCTTTCTCATTCCATTTTTTGGCCACTTTCACCATTTTTGAAAATTTCAAAATTTTCTTCACATCGTTATCTGTTTAATCACTCTTCTTCGCGATTTTTCTTTCAACGTACGTGTCATAGATCTTTCAATTTCTCTCGTTATTCCATTTCCTTTTTAAAGATTTTACTGCTTTTTCATTCCATTTTTTGGCCACTTTCACCATTTTTGAAAATTTCAAAATTTTCTTCACATCGTTATCTGTTTAATCACTCTTCTTCGCGATTTTTCTTTCAACGTACGTGTCATAGATCTTTCAATTTCTTTCGTTATTCCATTCCCTTTTTTAAGATTTTACTGCTTTTTCATTCACCGTGCCGGGTTTGGTGTTAAGAATGGACCGGAATTCGTCTCTCTCCGGGAGAAAAATGGAGAGATCAGTCCCTGGGTGGTCGACGGTGCTGTTGCTTTCTAGCCACTCTTTTGTTTCCACCCTGTATCGGAGGAGAAGCATCGAGCTTGAAAAGGTCTATCTAGGGAAGCAACTTCTTGTAACGGACCGTCTTTGAAGTTGAAATTTCTGAAGTTGCAACGGGGAAAAGCGTGTTCGAACTTCTCGCAAATATCAGAGGGAAAAGCGAGCGTAGATAATAACCGTCTCTGCAAATGATAAAGAGGCTTACCGTACTGTGGAAATTCCCTCTTTCTCTGTCGTCGAGTATAAAGAGCTATAAATAAATACGACTTGGTCGGGACCGTTTTATTTCTACGGTCAAAGTTAATTAAACGCGGCTCACTCATCAACGGTTCGACCGTTTAGAAATTATGCAAATAAACTCGTTTTCAGTGTTCGGTAAAGAACAAATAACGAATAATATGAAATGGAAGAATGGACAGGGTTGGTTGGGAAAATCGTTCTGGTAAATTAAAAGAATAGCGGAGGAACAGGGTTGAAATGGTTCCAGAAATAATTGTTAATCGCTGTTACATGGTGGAGCGCGTTATAATTGTCACTTCGAGGGAGATTGCAATTTCAGTAACTCGAATTGCCAGTGTTATTTTGATTCTATCGTATCGATTATGGTTACGGTTCTGGTATATATTATGTATTAGATGCAGTTTACTTTAGAATAAGTTATGGGGTATGAGGGTGTGTTCTACGCTATGTACTAGGTCTTGCATATTTTAGAACCAATATTCCAAAAAGCTACTGAAGCTGTAACAAAAATCGATATCGTCGCAGATTTCGCTTCTTTATGGTCCTAGGAGAGAGTAACGATTTCTTCTAGCTATTTCGACATAATAAAATCAATAGTACAGCAGTTAATTTTGACTGCCGTCGTATATGTGTCGATGTTAAAATTTCACGTAGTAAAAATAAACGTGAAACATGTGACTAGTTTAAATTATCTCAATTTACTCGATACGCTAGCCACCAGCTATTCTACATATTTAATTCCCAAACGGAATTTGCGAAATTTGCGGAATTTGTGCAATTATCAGATTTCACCCGGTGCAAGTAATTATTATATACTGCGATAATAATAAACTGCTAAATTATTAAAAAATTATTATTAAATTTTGCGAGGGATTGGAGTGCGAGTGAAGTGGACAGTGGTCATTGGTTAGTCCATGGTGCGAGCCGATGTTCACTGATTCGAAAGTCGAATCAACAAATGACCCCACACAATGAAGCTGTGACCTTTATATAGCAGGCGAGCACCTGACAAAAATCGACTGAAAAGTCACCAACATTTCCTATTCCATTAATAATTACTTTCCGCCATGTTGGCTAATAATTTATGAATTTTTTCGCGCTCATTGCAAATTCACGCATGGAATAATTTATTATTAACAACAGCTGCAGTAATTTATTCATTTCTTTCATTAAATTTAACCAAATTTGCTCTGCCAGAGTATAAACATGCATTACAATATTCTTATTTGCATTTGAGGTTAAATAATTGCACGTATTACATTTAATATTATGAAATATACTCTGAAAATATCAGCTCGATAGCGATGATGAATCGGGATCCTAACCGAAAATCCTATCTTGCCCGATTTCGGTTCTTCATGACGCTTGTAGAAGATAGCAGGTCTTTGAAACCGTTTCGTGAATCAGAATCGATATTACAACAGTTTTCTACCCCTGCGAGGGAAGCTTCAAAGGGGTGCGCGAGTCGCGAAACGGCTGCGATTCTTTTGAAAAGTTTTCAACCCTTATTTTCGCATGGGGTCGAGAGGTTCGTCTGCATGGAAATGAACGGTGAATCGCGCCGGCTGTCGCCACGACCAACGCGTCAAAGCCTCTTTTGTTCTCTCGTACGAAAAGTCGTTGAAGTGGTCTCACAGACGGAAGTGGTGGCACGCGTTCAATTTCGCATCGACGTGACGAAGTTGCTTTCGAATCGTCTGGTAACAATTGCGTGGCTGTTTCCTCCGACGTCGTTCGCGAATTTTCTTTCAATGGCTTCGCTTACTCCCCCGTGTTCCTCGCTTGCCTCTCATTTTTTTTTCTTCCCCTCGTCTTTCATTTTCTGGACACATCGCCACTCGGAGCTTCCCTTAAACTTCGTGGATTTAATAAAAATTCGGAGTTTCAAATTTTTCCTTCCAAAGTTCAAATTAAAAATGTTTAACTTTGATAAATAAGTTTGGGGGATAGAACGGGGAAGGGTCGAAGATCGTACGGGAAAAGAACAATTTAGAGGGTTACGGCGAAAGGGAAGGAACAGCTTGGGATATTCTCAAGGAATTTCATACTTTTGACAGTAATTGAAACGTATTTCCCGGTTACGGGGGAAAATACGGGTGGATTTTTTCCTGGACGTTCAGGTTCGCCCGATAATGCCACGGTATCTCAACGGTAACGGATGCGAAATTCTCACCGCACCAACTTTTCGCGATTTTCTCCTTTCCTTCATCGTTCCTACGGAATTTATGCGAGACGCGAAACTTTCCGCTGACGGCGGGAGTCCTTTTCCCTCGGACTTCTTGAAAATCAGCAGACACTTGCCTTAGAAAAATAGGGAGATAAAACAAGCGGAATCTTTTATGCGCGTTTAATTACATCCGGTGCATGGAAAATTGTTTACGCTTCGCCGTTTATCCTCCTAAATAGCTAATTCGCTCGGTACACACTCGCTGTGGTTATAGCGCGAAGTAAATTATTCTCTAGGTATTACAACGATTTAAGTCGTATTAAGACTCAGAGATGTGTTTGAAGTCGGCCGGGAAACTTCTTGCAAGTTAATGTTGTACATCTTAAAATAATCCAGCCACATTTCTCCCGGTAATCCCTTATCTGGAAAACAGAGCAAACCCGCCGAGTAAATTGGCCTGATCCCGAGGAAAATTTGTATTCGTTCCTAACTGTAATTGAATCTGTAACGTTCAATCCGAACCCTTAAAACTTGTCCGCGTAGCAACGTGGAATTTCATCGGATTTCTGTTTCACCCCCGCGTCGCGTTGTATCCGAACGACGAGGTCGCGCTTTCTTCTTTGAAAAGCGAAAGGGGGGAAAAAATCTCGCGATTCCACCTGAAGTAATCAGTCGCCACGAGTTTTTGCAACAGTCCGTAGTAACTCGATCGCCTCTCTCCGCTTTCGTTTCCCGTCTTTTTCGAGTTCCTCTGAAGGAGATCCTCGGCTCGCGTCTCCAGCTCAGGCGAGATAGATCAAAGAGAGGTGGCTGATAAATTTTCTCCGGCAAGTCATAATAAAGAAGCTCATTCTGTGCTTTCTTCTCTTTCTCTGCTCCACTCCTCTCCTTCTCACTCGCGTTTCCGTCTTCGTCTCGCGCTGGTCGACCCTCGACCCCGTCTGCTCCTTCCTCGTCTCGAGACCTTCATCTCGACCCTTTTACAGGCAAACTCGCTTCAAATTGCCCCTGGAAATCTCATTTCCACCCCCGGCCCCCCTCTGCCAGCAACCGATTCTTGCCGAAAAAAGAATTACACGGCATTACCAACGGGCACGAAGCTTGTACACTCGATGTCGCGCGATACCGTGTGCCCGGGTGTCACGAGCCGGGTGAGAGGGTCCCCGAACTCTCTTGCAACTGAAAAAGAGAAGAAGAACCGAGGGTCTGGTGGTACAAGGATGCAGATGAATGGAGGGAAACGGCGGAGTCTGTCGGGCTTCTCTTTTTCTGCCACTCCCTTTCGAGATCATCTCGTCGACAAGGGCGACGTCCTGGAAAATTATAGTTTGCCAAGGCTGATCCGTTCTAGGTTTTTCTAGCCAATCCTGCTTATTGAACGAGTGCCGGGATGCTGCGGAGATCCTGCGAGGTTTTGCAGCCACCGACAGCCGGAGATTAATTTCTCGTTTACCTTGGTTTTACGGTGACCATATTTAAACGCATAATTCGCAGCGGGACCCAATCCAGACTGTTTAATTTTGAGGCACGGCACGTTCTCGGTGTCTGCCTCGTGGAAGTAACTTTGAAGTAGTCATAATACGAGGGAAATGAGTGAAAATAATAGGGTTTTTCGGACGGGGTTTTGCGCCAGGGCGGAAAGTTTGCGCGCAATTAAGCCGTAGTCAGGCGCGTGAAATTGAATGTTGCTCGATTAATTTTCGTTGGTAAAATATTCGCAGCCAGTGCGGCGACTCGCCGTCACTCAGTCTCAAGATGGAATTTAATTATGCGAGTTAGCTTTACTCGCGTAGACCACACCGCGTTTCCGCCGTTTTCTCCGCTTTAATAGGCTTATTAGTTTGTTATTCGCAACTCGACGCCACTGGCCGAGAAGTTTCGTGCGAGCATCACGGACAGCGTTAATTGGGTATCACTTCGTTCCACGCGTGTTCCCCTTTTTTCTTTTTTTTTTTTTTTACTTTCTCGAATTTAGACTTAATGAAATAATTTGTTGTTTCTACGAATGTCAATTTCGCGTAATTATTTCTCGTCTCTCGCTCCATTTAATTTCTTGCATCGTTGATTTCCTATTCGTATGTGAAAATAAAAAACGAAAATTTTGCTGACGTTTTCATTTATTTATTTCGAAGAAAATACAATTCGTTCGTTGACTAAAATTAATCCTCGAAGGATCGAAGAGCTAATATATTGGGATTTAATTTATATTTACAGATTTGTCTGTGAGGTGCCTCAAGTATGAATGTACTCTTCGAGGGTTAATATTTAATTCGTAGTTGTCCAAAGACTCGCATGTTCGGAAAAATCGAAGGAATATCGCGCTATATTAGGAAATGAAAATTGTCCACTCGACGGCAAGACCTGGTCCTTAGACCCCGGTCTTAACAACCGGTTAATTAAGTAAAGAACCGGGGAACGACATTGTTCGAGTGTGTGCCGTTTCACGAGCGAGCGGAGAGCCATTGAAAATAAGGCTGCGTTTAGTAAACCATTGGCAATGCCGCGTCCCCGGTTTCCACTTAACCTTAAAACGCGAAATTCTCGTTTACGCCGCAGAGATTGATAGGGGTTGTTTTGGTCTTTCGCAGGAAGTAGCTGAGCACCCGTGGGACAACGCGATTCAGGGTGGAAACTGAAGGGAGAACGAGGCAAGTCCAGAACGACGGGGGAGTGTGATTGAATAACCGTGGAAACTTAAACAGGAATTCTGGGTCAAGGTGAGTCTCTTACCGCCTCGAATAACGAAATTTCATTCTTTGCTCTGAATCTCGCGGTACTGACCCCGTGCGAATTCATTATTATAATTCTTCGCATTGGTAGCTCGTGCGGAAAGTGGAAATTAATTGGTAACGGGATCTTTTTGTCACGATTATTCTATATTTATTCGATATAACAATATGGGAATATTTATCCCTCGTGAATGAACGTTTTGGACTTAATTTCGATAGAAAATTAGAAGAATTTCAATCGAGTTCCATTTTGTTTGATCAAAGTGAAACCTTCACGGGTGCAAATCACTTGGTCCCTTGGTACAATTAGCAGTACCATTCTTCGCGACTGTTACGCTAAGTCCTCTTGGAAATTTCTTCCGACTTGGAAGAGATACCCGAGCGGAGGGAACAGGACAAACTTGCGAATAAATTTTGATTGCCAGTTGCTGGTGAAAGCGACCAGCAGGCTGGCGATGATCGTTGTCTCTGCTGCTAATTCATTTCGACTCAGTGATTTCTCAAGAAAGTTTGAACGAGGTCCGGCGCAACTTCTCGCAGGACATAACCTTAAATGGGGTAGAGAAAGCAGAGGTGTAAGAGACGATGGAAGAGGGGCAGACGCGACCGGTAGAGCGTGTCCTGGAAATCCTAGAAAGCCTCGGGGTCAGATAGCACGCTGGCGACGGCATTTCAAGTTCGCCTAAGCAGAAACAGAGTCGTTTCCGAGATAACTCGGATTAATTCTGAAAGTTCCATGAGGTAACCCTCGAAGGGTTGAACTACGGTGTCGAGCTTCCGCTCACGGGATCTCTGGAGGTATGGTTATTAAATTTTGATATTCGGGATTCCTGACTTTCTACCCTGACAAACTTGCGTCGTTTTCAACGCTATACTGGCAATACTATTTTCAAACATCTGGCATAATTTCGGGGCTTGGAAGTTACTTAATTCGAATGGGAAAGTCTCGCTGGTGCCGCAGATAAATTGTTCGATTAACAATTTTTTAATACGAATTTTTTTATTTAAATTTTCCGCTTAAAAATTTTAGGCAGGAAAGTTTCCTCTAAAAATTTCCGTAGAAACTCGTATTTTTCATCATGGTCACTGTATTTCCGATAGAACGAAAAGGTACGTTGTTATTCATGGTAGAATTCGTTGAACTGTTCACGAATAAAAGCTTTTTATAGTATTGATCACGTTTTCGGTTCTGAGTTGTTTCTATGAACAAGGAACTAGCAGAAGTTGAGGCTCTCTAGGGTCATAGTGCTCGCGTGTCATACGTATATATCTGTACATACACGTGAATCGAGCTAGAGCGAAATTTCAGACCTGATGATTTCGTCGAACTAATACCCGTGGGGCAAGAAATTGCAAACAAGATCTCCTCGTCGCCACCTGAAATTAATCCTTCGCGTGCAACAGATGAAACGCCGTTGAACGCGACTCTGCACTCGTCTTTTAAATTGTATTTGGATAGTGGTTAGCCAGGTGATCGGAAAAGCGAGCAAGGGCGTGTCATGACAATCAAAAGAGGCGAGAATTTGAAACCCGTAATATAGATTTTTAGCAATTATTCGAAGATTCTTTGCAGCATTTTAATAATCTCTCCTATGGTTTAGGTTAGCTGGCTATTTAATTTTCCAAAGTTGCATCTTGACGCGTTGCTTGTCGTTCCTTCCAAACGACTTTCCGAGTCATTAGCGTTTATTGTACGAGTATCTTCCAATTTCCAAAGGGAATTTGAATCGCAAATGTAAAAATTACTCAGTGAAATACGTTAGTCAGGGATAGGAAAAGTTTCCAGACCGAGTAAAAAGAGGTGGATTTTTTCCAAGCGAATTCATTCTGATTCTTGCAGAATTACACGATCCGCTGAATTCTGATCTGACTAGCGAGATCGTATCTGCTTCTCTCTTCCTTTTGTTTCCTGGGCGAGCCTATTTTTATCAGTTTCGCCAGTGAGAAGATCTCGCCTGTTCATTTTATTTCCTTAAAAATTTAATTATCGCGCGTAATTGTTTCGTGTCTTTTATGTTTCTTTCGGTGTCATTTCCTCGATTTTCCCGAGAAATACTTCGTTTCTTGCCTTGTCACAAGCGTAACTGTTTTTTCCTGTCACACGATAACAAGTCGATACAAGAACCACTTTTCCGTGACCCGAGTCTTGTTTCGTTCGAATTCCAGGGTTCCGTTTAATTTCCCCGTCTCGTATCTGTCATATCGAATTGTCGTTTCATTCCTACAATTCAAAAGTTGCATAGCAGAACCTCAGTTTTGCTGTCAGAGTTGAAATTGACTTGAATCGTACCGTTTAAAAAATAAGCAATTTCTGTTCTCGCTGTGACATTGCCTTCGCGGTAATTTCTGTCCTCACGATACCTATATCATCTAGTACAATTATTCCAATTGGCATTTTCTCCAAAAGATCCATAAAAGTTACTATATATATTGAATTACGCCGTTGACACTTATTAAAATTTCTGTAACTTTAAACTCCTGTAACTTGTAAGATAGCGACTTCTCGTTGATTAAAACGACGTCGTTGGAAGCAGCGAATCTTCCTCTTTAAAAGGCTTTTTGGTTTATTCAGATACGACTTCCGGTTCTCGAGATATCATCGTTTAAAGTGAGGTATAATTTCTCTCGCTTCGCTATGTCTGTCCTTGTCGCACACTCGGGTCTCTCACTCGCACGTCTGCACTTACCAACCCCAAGTGCGCGACGCGTGCACTGGTCAGTGACAGACCCTTAGTCAGCGGTTTTTTTACTATTACTATCAACGACCTACACATTTCCCGGAAAAAATGTGGGTCACGGTGAATTCGGCACCCCCTACATTTCCACTAATGCTTCGAAGGCCTGTATCTCGCGAACCAATTGAGATATCTACTTGAAACAAAGCAGGTATCAAAGTGCATACATCCTGCTATCGTCCAGATTCATTTTGGAGAAAAAGTTCGCAAGTCTTCTGGGTGTATTTTTCATTGGAAGTTGCCATTACATTCGGACACAATCCTATCGTTTCGAACGATTCGTGGCTATGTTAATCTCGTTTAAATGTGACATACCCCGTGTCCTATTGGAAGAGAATAAGGAACGCGATTTTTTGGTACAGTTTTATTTGTATCGTCGATGGGTCGAATGAAAATCTTGTTTCCCGCCGTTGGTCCGCATAGCTCTCGACAGCGGCGCGTCGTTAAAACGACGTTAGAGTCCTCACCTACGGGATATACGCAGTTATTCGCTCACCCCCGGGAAATTGCTCGTGAAAGCTCGCCGTACGTAAAACCCTTTCCAACGCGCGGCGCGGAATAAATTTTTCGAAAGCTGTTGCGGCGATACTTACTCGGCGTCCCTGTAGAACGATGCGGGCCGATTGATCGCAACAGAGTTTCCATCGAACGCAAAAAGCATTTGCCCCCCCCCCCC
>NW_016908357.1:3222955-3266710 GCF_001483705.2 Eufriesea mexicana
CCCCCCCCCCCCCCCTCTGTCTATGCCCCCTTCTTTCATTTCCTTCGCAAACTGATGGGACAAATCAGACGACGAGCCGGGGATAATCGGTAGAATTTTAAAACGAACCAACCAGTCCTATATCGCGTTCTTTTCACTTGAAATTCGATGGAATTACGCGAATTTAACACGTCGCCCTTTCAGTAATTTCGATCACGTTTCCCGAGCTTCCGTCTCAAGTTTTCTCGTGATTTATGATTTCCATTTAAATTACACGAGTTACGGGACTCGAGGAGAAGTTAAAAAAATGTTAATCCATCTGTGATTGATTTGTGCGTTGGATCTTATCGAGACTGATACACGTCCAGCTCGTTTTATCGCGAAACCCGGGTCGGTAGGCAGATACAGTCATTACAAAACGGAACAGCTGATAACACTCGTGTGCCTGTGTTTCCAATTTGGATCCCAGTTTCACGTAAATTTGCTCCACTTCTGCACCGGCAACGACTACGGCGGAACCTCTAATTCACTCGAGATATACCATCGCGAAATCATAAAATACTTGGACACGTGACTGTTAAGAAGACAAAGATCCGTTTCAGCGACTCGTTCCAACCGGGACGACTGATAACGACGAGCAAGGGACAGAGTTTAGTAAGTTTAATCACAGTTGGCGGACGTTGCTCCAGTTTCGTTGGGGTTGCATGGTATTCTTGGAACGAAATACGTCTCGATGGGGATCGCTAAGAAGGCAGAATGCCATTTCGATGGCACTTTACCGTGGAAACTCGTCAAAAGAGGAACGAACCACCTTCCTGGCGCGCTGGAAATTATTCGATGTTGGGATTTCGTGCTGCTTCAGCCTCGAGCAGCCTCGAGAGAAGCCATATCATGAAAATTGAAAACATTTCAGGGGCAAATGGATAACGAAACGGCGAGCGGAGTGCACTTGGATTATCGAAAAGTCGCTTTCGGCCAGCTGCCGAGTGCCAAATGGAAACAGGCGATGAGATTTTCCACAGATGACTGCGTGGATATCCTTTATGGCGGTTCGATACGTAATTTTTTTCACCGTCGAACACATTACGGAGTAACACGGTAATGGAAAGTGGCCTCTCGTGGTACTTGGAGACGTTCTCCGGTAGCCGGGCCCATCCCCGTTGCTGCAACTGTGTCAAACATTATGCAGGCAAGCAAAAGCCACTTGGAATGCAAATATTTGCAGCGAGCGTAATTAAGGCCCTTGTAGAGTGGAAGTGACGAGCGCGTTCAGTTGTTGGATCGGCACCCGTTGCCGAGGAAAAATATTGCCTTTCGCGCAAGGAACTCATGCAGGGCACTATTCTGCGAATTTTTTCCTCGGATAATTCGCGCAATCAATAAAATAAATTTAATAGAGTTCCGAGGAATTTTGCTTCCGTTCGTCTTTGAAACTTGGGAAAACGAATGGGAAAAATAACTCCAACTGGTACTCTTGGAGTAGAATTTTTTCGAGTACCTTTCACATACTCGTACCAGCGGTGCATTTATCGAGGCAAATCTATATTTTTATGGAATACGAAGGTAGAAAGCATTCCGCGGATAAATGGTATTGTCGTTTGGAAAAAAATTGCGGAATATTTTAAGAGAGAAATTCGTTCCGGAATGTCTTTTTACGAGACCATTTCTACCGCTGACAGCGGGGAAAATTCTATCAGCAGTATGCATATGTAGTAAGAATAGAGAATTTTTTCCACAATTTTATTTCCACGGTACACATCGATTTTCGTGGATTGGAAAATTGCGAGAAGTTTTGAAATAACGAGTACATGCCGTTATTGGATCGGCGCTATTGTTGGCTGGCAAAAATATCGGTTTTCGTACTGGAAGGTCCATTGAAAAGGCTTTTTCCTCGAATATTTCTCAAACGCTGGAAAATTTAGAGAGTCATATTCGGGTGGCGTGTACAAAGAGAAGAAGAATTTCTAAGAAACTCGAAGGGCAGATATTTCTAAAACGGAACGACGTATCGCAACTATCGTTTCGAGTCATCAACCGAATATTGCGACACGACGCGTGACGATGATACGAATTATCGATCGGGAACAAATCGCACCTGGATCGCGAGAGGGCTGGTTACCATTGTCTGGGAGCATTTTGAAATTATTTTGTTTCGAGGCAAACTGATAAAGAGCGCTGTTTCAATGTGCATCTCGCATTGAATTCATCGGTGCAGTCGATTGATATTTACAAACGACTGCGTTTATCGGTGGAAAATATACGCGTACAGAAACAAGATCTTCTTCGGGGGCGGAGGGGGTGGAAGAATTTTTTTGCAGCAGCGTTGGGAAAACGCTGGCTGAAAAAGTTCGCAGCGAAAACTGGAGCGAACACGTTTGACCGTTTGCCGAGAAAATTGGAATTCCTTTGGCAGGGAAAACGTGGAAATAAAAGTGAAATAAAACGTTCGCCCGCCGCGATAATTTACAGTTTAATCGAATAAAGAAAAGCATTAGCACCGGAAGGGGATGTTCATTCCCTTCCAACGTTCGGTTAATCTTCGTGCTCGGATAGCAGAGAAAATGAAACCTTCGACCTGGCATTTGAAAATCAACGATTATCTCGATGCCGGGGCTACTCGTGTAACTCTACGAAACGAGATCGATCCATTTCGCGCAAAGAAATTGCATTAGTATCTCGTCTTGTCTTCCAGGCAATTTTCCCCGGACGAAAAAGAGGGAGACGAAGAGTTTTTCGTGATCTACCTTGGCAAGAAGCGAGCCATCTTAGATCGACTTGGTCTGGCTCGTTTTAATTTTCAATTTCCACGAGAACAGGAAGCAACAGCCACTCGCTTCGATAGCAGCCTTCAACCCCGGGGAACGATCCCGTCTCCACGATTATTTACGAAACGTTAACGGATTGCCACGATCGAGTCGATTAAATGTTCTGGATCGTCGTTCGATTTCCGGCGTTCGCCGAAGGAAACTGACATTGCTTTTCTTTCCACCTTCCCATTCGACGTGTGTTTATTCGCCAGTCGAAGGGGAGGAAACCCGTGACGCGTTGAGAGAACGAGCGGAGCAACATGGGAGAGACATTTCCATCACAAAAACGACCGCTTTCGGTGGATCAAGCCACGAGGACGCCACTCGAATATGTATGGGACCAAAAGGGGCCATCGCTACTCGACAGTCCTCGTTCGGGATATTCATCAGGAGTCCAGAACTTCCGTTTCCTGCAGCTCCAATGGCCGATCAATTCATCGAGTGCTTATGGAGATGAAGGGACTCGAAATTAAGGTGGTTACCGGCTGTGATTTTTGTGGAACAAGTGCATTTCCCGTTTCTCCATGCTACCTATGGAAATTTATATCAAATATTTAAACGAAAAATAATTATTATTTATTTATTTATTTATTTATCTTAACGGGTAATAACTCTTTGGTAACAAGAAAAATAATAATATAGTACAGAGTCATTTAGAGTTCTCGTTGGCCGATAGAAGATACAATATACTATGCTTAAAATGAGTAGGTGAACAGAAAAAATTTGAGGATTGGCGGAAACGGTATATTATATTAAGATATATTATTTAATATATTGTTATTATTATTACGATATATTATTTAATATATCGGACGTTGAATGTTCAACATCGAAGAATAACAGGAAAAGAAGACTTTCTTCACTTCAGGACAAAAATTTCAAGGCCCTTTTTCCACCCCTCGCAATACGATAAAATAAAATAGGAAAGAATCGCGAGTTTCGAATTGTTTCTTCTTCGCTTTCACTATAGTCGAATCGATTAAGCAGGACAACGAAACTGACCTCTTCTTTTTTTAAATTAAATTTACGATAATCGTGCTTTCTTTCAAACAATCACGCGTATCCATCGTACCGTACCCGGATCCGTTAGTCAGCGTTTTCCAGGCAGTTGGGTAAACACGAAAGCGCGTTCGAACGAGCGCAACACAATGCTCTCGAAAATATATAGACGCAGTTAAGGGATTTGCCAATGCGCTACTCTCTAATTCCTCTCCACAATTCTGAATTCCAATCCGAGCGAGCAAATTATTTCGAATTATCCAGCAAACTTCGAAAGGTATCTGCGCGTTTATAACTTCGAATCTCCCTTTCTACTCGTGGATACGTGGCATTAAAGCGACAAGCGTAAACCGTTTACAAAAAGATTCCTTCCACGGTGGAAGCGGTGGACGATTTATCGAAAGATCGGATTACCCTAGGGGACGCGTTACTCGTGCTACAAAACGTTCGAATTCCATTCGGAACGGTTCTGTATGGTCATCAGCGACGGAATATGTTGGTCGTGAAGGAGAAAGAAGCATGAGTTATGCGGCACTGTCGCGACCCTCTCGAAATCGTAACGCAGAATCAATGACCCTTCGTTTGCTTGGCCATTCTTCCCTCGACGTTGGGATTTCGTTGTACTTGGAATAAAATTGGAAGGACGAAGGCCGGATGGGCCAATATAACGATGAAAAATCCCAGAACTGACCGAGATAGGGGAAAACAAAAATTCCCCTTCGTCCAAATGATTTTATTTACATGCACGTCGATGAGTCGCGGACAAAGAAATTTACGAAGTTCGGAGCCAACTTCGCTCGGCTTTTGCTTTCCAAAATGGCTACAAAGCCCCCTCGGTGTGCCGGAAAATCGAGAAAATTTACAAAGTGTACTTAGGGTCGGAATGGAAAGAATATTCGGAGCTTCGGCGAAGAGAGAAGTTCACGTTGACTGGAAACATGTTGTTACATCGGATCGTGGAGGTTAACGTGACCGTCGTGCGAAATCCCAGTATGACCATAGAGAGAACGACGCTAACCTTGAAGAACGGGCATTTCCCGGACATTACCGAGCTCTTCCTCGATGTATGGCGCTATTTCCCATCTTCTAATTCCCCATAGAACTCTGGAATACCATCGATACCTTTAACGGTTCCATATCTCGAACTTGCTTAAAAGCATAGGAAAATATCGCTTCTATGGAGTGACAAGGGATTAGAATTTCGTCGAAAAATGACGTATAAGTATTCGATATATGTACGTAAATACGTAAAGCAGTACAGACTTTCTCCGTGACGTTCCGTGTTCAGTGACGTTACTGTCCTCGTTTATTCGGCTCGTGAATTATATAGATTGGATGTCAGTGTTTTCGAAGGTATTCCGGAGCCGTGGGCTATTCCACGTCCACGATTGATCGAAGGCAATTTAATTTAATGCGGGCTCAATGTTTAATCCACTTAATATTAATCGCGGCAGTAGGCCGCTTTCATCGTACCTTCTAACCGTTCCATAAATGGAAAATTTCCCATCTGCAGCGGTTACCGATTTATCTCGACGTTACACCCGAGTGCACGCATAAAAATATTAAAAAATGAAGGAATACCGTAGTCGGCTCGTCGGTAGGCAACACAAAAGCTTCTCCACTGTGAACCAGATTTCTCCTCTTCTTTTCCCACCTTCGAACCTCGCGTGGATAATCGATTTATCGCATTCGACCGTTATCGAGTTTACAAGTTCGCGAGAATTAACCGCTATGATATCGCGTTAATTTCAACGCCGTTACATCAGAGGGCACTAACGATAATAGAGGATTCGCAACAGAACTCGATCAATCGCGGAACGAGTGATTTTTGCGAGAGATTTACGACAGCTTTTCCCTGTACTTGGTAATTCGGTAATTCGCGCGATGCGTCATTGCGAGTAGAAAATTCGGCGAAAATACGCCCGTGAGCCGGATAAACGTTAATAAATTTTCATTCGGTCGGTCGTGCACGCCGCGACACGATGTTGGAACAGGTCGGGACGATCTGCGACGAGCAACCGTTCAGAATTTATTGCCGGATCTCCGAGCGGGACTACGTGCCCGTTTTCAACTTTATCAGCTTTAAAGGCGGCCTCGAGCTGATATGCAGCCCCGAGTAAACATCACCAGTGATTACAATCGACTTGTTGAATTCGAGGCATCCCCGTTTCACGGGAAATCGCCAAACTTTCGGATTCGATCGTGAAAAATTCCGATTCGAAGGAAATTGATTTTATCAACTAACGAGACGAGGATGACTCGCGACAGTTGGAGGCTCAGGTCGAATTTTCATTTCGAGATTTCGCGCAGGATCTACGTGGTCGTGGACGAGCCCATCCTCGACAGGTCTTCGTCCAGGAGTAAATCTTCGACAGGAAAAAGTGACGATTCGGTGGAAATTATTAGCGCGGAAGATAATGAATCGGATGCGAAATTCGATTTCACGGAGAAGGATGTCTCGTCGTTATTGGTGCTGTCCGATATCGAGATACTGCAGGTACATAAAACGTTTATGTTGGGGAACCGGGGGTTTACGTGCAGGTTTATGGAGAAGGAATTAGAGCGAGAACTGAAGAACAAGAGCAACGACGATGCTCGTGAAAAGTAATCGTGTTTGTTGCGTTTTAGTGCGCTTTGTCTATCTTGCGAGAGTACGACGACGACCCTGGCGCCCCTTTCCGTTACCTATTTGCGAAAACACCCCCTTTGTACGGCCGAGAATTGAAGGACACCGACAGACAGATGAAGATTTTGATGAAGGGTGAGTTGGTCAAAAATGTTCGCGAGGTATTTAAAATATTTCACCACGCGTTCACCTCGATTGCTCGTGGTTAACCGGAATTTTTCCCGGAAACAAGGAATGCCTGGTATTTCAGCAAAGTTACAACGGGATTATGTCTTTAATAACGTCTTCAGTTTCACAAGAAATTTATTCCATCTGCTTGGCTGCATGTTCGATACCCGAGTAATTCTGAAATATAATTCAGAGGCTAAGGGAAGTTCCTTAGACAGCGAAGAGATCGTAAACTCATTTGCGTTTGTTTGTTCTTCTCCTCGGTTGTTTCTTCATAAATTCTATCGAGGTAGACGGCTCTATTATCATTGATTTTGAATCTCCATCCAGAGCGCCATTTAAATTCTGGCTAGAACAGAATTTCCCGATTTGATCAGCGCACTCGAAACTGGAAGTATCTGGTTACCAATATTCGTCAACATGCACTCGAATGTATCGAATGGTTCGCGTGGTCGCGATGGTTCACGCACGAAATCGAGACCACGCAATCAAGCAGAAGTGGACAATCGTTTTTTACAGCGAGTACCATTTTTCCCGCCAGTCGCAATTAACGTTTAATGCGTTCCATTTGTACGCGCGTGCGGGCCAAAGTAATCGATCGATCAGGCTACATCTATCACGAGGAAGAGGAGAGAAGGAGGAGAAAAATGAGAGGGAAAGGTAGAAAGAAGGCAAGACTAATAAGAGCAGAGAGGAGAGAGACAGGACGAGCAGGAGGAAGTGGAAACGGAAGAGGAAAAGGAAGAGGAAGAAGGTACACAAATTCAGAGAGATCGGTTGAGTGGCCACGTAGAGTTCGAGTCCCGTGTTTACAGGCGTTTAATTGCGTTTACTTACATGGTTAATTCAGCGTGGCTTGTGACATTGTCACGCTTCAGGCCAGGCCCCGATGTCGAGTTAATTGTTTGCCTTTCATTGACCTTTTTACCTCGCGGAAAGCTACGCCGAAGAATTCCCGCTGCTTTGAACTCAGGATCCAGATTGTTCCAAGTGCTTCACCGTCCTTCTTCCCGTCCCGTTGCGGGAATTGAAGGTCTTTGTTCCGGCGTCCTTTGAGACCGGTGTGCGTTTCTTGCGTTTGATTTCCGTCGCTCTGATTAAAGAGCTGATTTTCGCGTTTCTATAAACCAGGCATTCGTTTCTTCGTCCTTCCCGAGACAGTTTCCCGGGGCTTTCCGACATTTTCACGGCTGAAATATCAGCCTCGAAGGGCGAGCAGCTAATTACTTCCGTTTTACCAACATCGTCGACCTTTTTTCCCAGGACGGAATCCAGGATTCGCGAGCAAGCAATTTTAACCGTTTCAAGTTAGGACTCTTTACCGTGGCGAAATTTCGGCTCATAATTTCCCACTGTTCCAAGCCGCGGGGACCCCGCAGTTGCTGGATTATTAAAATTTGATCCGTCTGTGGAAGTTGGCTTAATTAAGCGTAATGTATACGCGTGTAATAAACGGGGCAAGTTTATGGGGAATCCGTGTAACGAGGTTAATCTCGGTCTGGCCGAGATCAGTCGACCTCTCGTAAAGGAATTTTACTATCGGCTTTCAGCCCGAGACGCGCGATGGATCGTCCCGTGTTTCCTTATCGGTATTCTTGGCCGCTTATCGCGGCACGAGCCACGTTCAAAGACCGAGTTTCCATTTTGGTAACGAAGCGTTTGTCCGCGCAGGTTTCCCGCAAGCCAAAGAGAAGCCTTTTCACGAACCGTTCCCGGAAGTGAGGGATATCCGCTCGCAGAGCGCCAGCAAAGGTTCGCGAAGAGGGAAGAAGTGAAACTCGCCGATCCCACGAGGAATTATTTCGATTTATAAATCGTTAAATCATTTCGCCGAAGATGTAACATATCACGGTATTTTCTTCGCGATCAAAGAGATTCGTTAAAACGAGATGAAATATCAGCTAAAAACGACGTTAATTACTCCCAAGGGAAGATCGATGGCGTGCTAAAATGTTGATCAACCACGCGTCTAATGAATACGTACCTGCTCGGAAGAAAGTAACACGGCAGAGCGTAACTCGTTGGAAATGACTTAATTTCCGCATTGTCATGGGACAGTCTCATCAGGGAGACGCATTTAAGTCTGGCTTCAAACGCCACGCCGTACCTTGCGTAATAAACCAACATGTGAGTGTGTAACTGCACTTGTCTCGCTCTAATGATCATTAAGGAGGCTGAGAAGAGTCAACGGGTCGTCCAAGTACCGGAACTTTGCTAAAGTATTTTTTTCCTTTTTTTCTTCCCTTGCCTTTCTCCCTCGAGTGACACCCTACGGAGTCTCTTCGACCCCTTCGCGCCATTCTCTGCCTCACGTGTGTTTTCCATTAAATCATCGCGCAGTCATCTCTTTGCTTCCGTACTCTCGGTTAATTTTCCAAACGACCACGCGCGTTCTTCGTTCCCCTGCCTCTGAACCGAGGTATCGGAGACACCATGTTGGAATTTCGAAGCGCGAAAACCTCCTCGGCGCGTGCCTTATCGTTTTATCACTAGCTGCTACCCCACAAATTTTTGAATCCAGCGGAATATTTCGCCAGATGAAAATCCCTGTTCCCTTTAATCCTGTCTACAGCCAGGGGAACAAATAGCCGGTGGCTTTCACGCCGAGGTTCGCTCAGGTGACACCGATCGCGTTTAAGTCTATCCGGCCCAGTCGCACGGTTGAAAAATGTAAATCGTGTTTGGAGTGCAATTAAAAAGTTTAAAAGCGTGCTCCGCATCGAGTGAGGCCTCTCTCTCGGGGCGCAGTCAAAGCCACGGGGGCTTACAATTAAGGGATGAAAGTGGGATGACGTTCGTTTGTGAAAGCCGGAAGAAGGAGGGCTTTTGGTGGCATCCGGTCCAAGTCCGACGCGATTTACTGAAATTCACCGCGGGTAGAATAACAGGGGTCTCGTTTCCTCGATGAGGGCTCGGTCTCGCGAAATCGTGTCTGTAATGAAGATCCTTTCCGAGGCGCGCTCGAGCGTGGAAAAAATCGAGCAGGATTATTGAAAGTGAAAGAGTCGCGAGTATCAAACGAGCCGGGATATCAAAGGGACCGTATTAACTACCGATGGCTGACATTAAACGTATAGACCCTTTTCAACTTGTCGCGGGTTGGCGTATAGAGCGACGAAAATTAATGTCGGCAAGGTGTACGGCGAGGAGAGAATGGAAGGCTGGGGTGTTTGAGGAGCAGAAAAATCGGAGGCAGAGGGGTACGTCTGAAAAATTACGCGAGAAGTTTCCCGACATTTACCCTTTAACGGGTGGAAACCGTGTCGTTGGCTGGTATTTCGCGTGTATCCTCCGTATTCTGTACGTGTGTGCGGGGAACGCGATGCAGCGATTAGAGACGCAGCGTGACGTCAATGGGCCGAAGTGTCTGTCCTTGTTAGAGAGGCGGTTTCTGGAATGTTGCGTTCACGCGTACGAATGCACACGGGCCCGGTTGGATTTCGACGCGGTTTGGCAGGGAATTCGCCCTGTGCGTGTCTCGTCTTTCGCGATGCCAGCAGGTTAACGCGCGCACTTTGATCCCATCGACGTTTCAACGTGACCAACGCTGTACTACTCCATGGCAAATCGACCGTCCTGTATCCTGCGCAGGATATCCAGTTGTTCGCAGGACAGCTTTCACCGGTCCGATGTTTTTCCCAAATTTTTGCAAGATTTGTAACAGCTCGGGACTCGTACGTTTCTCCGTTTGTGCTTACCCTTTGCGTCGTTTAGCCGTTCGAGTTGCCCAGGGAATTACGTTCGACTGGTTTATCTTCGACGAAAGAGTCGCGTATCGGATAAGAATAGCCACTCCGTGTAATTTCTCCAGGGACATCGTATTCTTGTTTATCCTGCCGATCCACGGGGACGACGGCGCGGTTATGGTGCCTCGATAAACGTTACGCGACTGTGAAAGGAAATCGACGGTGCACGCGGGTACGTGCACGTCGGTGCAGAGATTTTTCCACAATTTCGCGAGGATTTTATTAGCCGCCGATTTATCTTCGGTGATTGCCACGCGAACAACGGGATTGCAATTAGGGACGAAATTGCGGAATGATTTTCTATTAGCACGCTTGAAACGCGCTGATTCGAAGCGAAACCCCCCGCGTCGAGGAATTCAGCACCGTGAACCTTTTGCCGGTCAATAACCGTCCGAATTTTTCGCGAAATCGAACTGCGTAAATTGTCCAAACTGCGCGCCGGGCGAGCCGAAATTGCTCATCCCGAATGTCGCTCGCATGACATAAAGGCAGCTCGTTTGCGATCGAAAGAGGTTATTACCTCGATCGAGAATTATTGCGCACCTTGAATTACATCCCTCGCGAGAGGAATTTTTTCGGCCATTATGGTCTCGAAATTTCGAATAATCGTGTCGTCGTCGTGCATATGTACGTGCATTTTCTTCGATTAGATACCATCCTGCTAATTTCAACTCATCGTGTGTGAGGGAAGAAACGTACTTTTGTGTTTGACATAAATTATTTCACACTTACGACTGTGAAGCGTTGTCTGCTGGAACCTAAGAATAAGGTTTCTCGAGAGAAATTAGATGGATTATCGTACCACTTCCTCTGCTCCTGAGGCATTAAGTTTTTCCGAGCCAGACCAACGAGTCACCTCTGCGTTCTGTCACAATTCGATCGAGGTAAAATGGAACTTCTCTAATTTAAGTAAAGCTAAATATTCCACGGAGGACGTGGCAATTCCACGCTACCCAAGTCTCCATTATTATCCCACGATTCTGCAACTTAGCGAATTAATCTTTCGCCGGGCGGAATTCTCAAAGCAAATATTTCCACTGTAAATAGCACACGGAAGAAACTATCAGCTGTTCAATTAGCGAAGCGTTTGGCTTCACTTAGAGCCACTTTGTTATCGCGTTAAATTCGATCGAGCCACGAGGAGAGGCTCGATACTCGCCGAACACGCTTCGGAATTCGTCGCTCGCGGATGACTAGGTTCTCGATTTTCTAAGGCAAACGTCGTTACCACGGGAAATATCGGGAACTCGTGCGATTGACTGGAGCGTATCGGCGCGGAAACGTTGCCACGGCTCCGTCAACACTTGCTATTGACATTTTTCGCGGCGAAAAGGGCCGCGTTCTAGCTGCACGCCTGCTCGGCGAAATTTTTCCTTATCTCTGCGAATTTTCCAGCTTCTCGGCGTTTAACATCCTCCAGGATTACCAGAGCGAGTGAACGCGAGCTACGCGATTTTGCACGCATGCCGGCCGATTTTCCTCGTGCAAATTCTCCCGCGTCACTCTTTTAGTCTCAGCATTTATTCGCACCTATCTCGTTACGCGTAATTGGCAAAAGAGTTCTTTTCTCTGCGTGTGGTGATCCCTTTGGAGATTCAGCGAGGTCCTAGACGGTATGCAAAATTTACGTTTCGGATAAACTCGCGAGGAACGATGAGGGTTGTTTTACGAGCGTTTTATCCGCCAGTTCGGCGCTCAACTAGGTTTCTCGTCTTAAGCGAAATCTCGTGGATTACAAAACGCGAAGGCAAATCGAATTTGTTATATCGGATTGCACGCTGCGGGGCGAGGAACGGTGACGAGTATGCAGGTAAATTACGATTGTAATAGAATGAAGTTGGCGGCCCTTTAACCGCCATCGCAGAACGAATTCGCCGTGTAATTACGGCACGTTTTGTTAATACAAGAATCGCGACAGAGCCAATTTCCACCGAACAATATCGCCGCGATAACAATGAGGAAACGCTGCCAAATAATTTCGCGTGACAATTTGCTACGCGAAAAGGCGCGAAACGCGCAGCCACGTCGACACTCTAAATCCTGGAATTACAGCAAAGCAGCGGAATCCACGGCAAACTTCTTAACTCGTCGAATCGTTGAATCATCGAATTACCCATCCTCGAAGTTATAAAACCGAGTACTTTCCTTACCAAATTACCAACTTTCGTCATCGCTTGCAACGTCTCGCCGCCGTGGTCTCGCCATTCGTTTCGTTACGAACACAAACGCATCTTGATTCTAACAATCGCGGGGTTCCTTCGACTCTCGAGGAAATAGCTGGCAGTTCCCGTCTGCCAACGGAGCTAGGTGAACCACCGATGTCACCTGCACGCCATCGAATCAATAGAACCGTCGAATCGGTACTTAACGATTTGGACAACCGCAAGTGTGGGCCGTTGGTCCTATATTACAGGCAGAATTATCGAATAAGGACCATTCATGCTCGCCGTTTCACACACACACACACGCACACTCCGTCCGCAGTACACCGTGCATGTAGACGCATGCACGAGGCTTTTGACCGTCGTCCGTGATCGGTTTGCCGGGTCTGGCCCTCGCGAAATTTCAATTATTAGGCAATACGAGCCGGTAACAAGATAAACGGGTGGCGCATCATTCGAATTTAATTTGCAACGCGAGCTGATTTAATCTCACTCGGCCTCCAATCGCACCCGACCCACCGCGATTGGCTCGCGCGCTATTAAACTGTTGGAATTGCCATACTCGCCGATAAAACGCGACTCGGGTATCATTTTAATTGCGGCGAATCGCGAGAGATATATCGCTGGCCGACTCGCTCTGATTATCCATAGGAACCTCGGTTTAATTCGTTGTCGCGTGTGGCTTGTAATCCCGTGTCATGGCGTCGCGTTTTCGCGCGATTCGCGGCATTCATTCGTGACAATTGACACGATGAACTGGGGTCAATCGCTGGCTGAGAATAAGGACAACGAAAAAGTCGCTCGTGAAGCGACCTGTCGGGTTATTATCGACGAATAAAACGACCCCGCATAGGTGACGATACGATCGTTTCCAGGATGAAATTTTGAAAACTCGTTGCTGAACAATGGGATCGAATCCCTGGTTGGACGCGAGTTCCAGGGTACGGGAAAACGAGAAATTCATGAAAATTTCGTGGCCAGGAAACGAGGAATAACCGGCACTCGCTCGGAACTGGATTATCGTGCTCGCCTAATTTCTGCCCGCATATTTTTCTCTCTTTTCTTTCACCCTTTTATCCGCGTGCTGCCAGCCTAGAGTCCATTCGCGAAGAGTCAAAATTAGCTCGGAGATCGCCGGTTTAAAGCTTCGAGCGACGTTTCGTTACCGTTTCTTCCTCCACGATCATCGTCCGCTTTAAAATTCCTATATCTTAATTTCTTACCGGACCATTCGCAGCGAATGGGAAATGTCGGGCGCGATAAAATGGCGGCTCGTAAAAGAGAGCTCCGCTTGCTGCTAACATTCATCGCGATTATGGGGGTCGGAGATAGTCGTTCATCTCGCTGCATAATAAAATTCACTCGATACATTTTCCTCGATTATTTTCACTCCGGGTTGGAACCTTTGAGAAGCGCATCATTTTTCCTTGCATTAATTACTAGCATTTGGATCGATGTCGATAAGGATGAAGTAAAATGGCTTTATTCTTCGTTCCATTTTGTTTCGTTTCGTGCTCGGTTGTGCACGTGCCTGATAAAGTTTACGGAAGTGAAAATATAAGGGAAATATTAAATGTACGATCTCTATTCGGGATATGTAATAAAAATAATTTCATCGGTACCGTGTCAGTCACGCTTAATCAATCGAATTTCCTCGGGTAATTTTGTTTATCGTATATATCGACTGTATCGCGCTGCGAATCGATGAGGAGAGATAGAAAGAATCGCGGTAGAAGGAAAGGGCCGAGAATCTCATCGAGTAGATTGGCGTCTGTTTTCTTGGGAATTCGTGATATCAAATTCCGCCTGTGCACCGTGTCTTTTTCCACGTTTCGATTCCCCTCGCGAATCACCCTGCTTGCTCTTTTTCCCCTAACTCCGTCTTTCTTTGCGTTTGTTGCGCGTCAAGCTTTCTCTTGCGAGTCTCGTTATTTCGAGGAAAATGGGCAGATGACTGCTGGATCCGTATGGCGAAACTCCCGTCATAATTTTGGAAGTCTTCCGTACGTACGGGGTATGCATCCCTGGGAAAAATTCGCCTTGTTACCGTTGCGCCGCGATGTATAGCAATTTCGTACATAAGCGCTCCTTCTAATAACCGTAATACTCCGCGAATTCAGCCTGGCTTCCCGCGAAATGGAAATTTCGTAAATTGGTGGACGGGTTGCCGCGAAACATCACACGAGTGGGTTATGTAAGGCGTAAAAAGGAAGACACGGTGGACGTTGAAGCGCGACGGGGAAAATTCTCCGACGAATTTAATTGCGTCGATAAAAAGATGGGAGAGTCGGGGAAAAATTCATGCATCAGTCGGAATGGCGAAAATGTTTTTTAACGCGAGGCAAGCGGGACGGAGCTTGTAGCCGGTTGGCGGGAAAAATTCTTCACAGGCCGCGGGTGTGTGTCGGTACGAGTTACGCCGTTCACAGGCTGCTTTTTGCAGCGGCTTCTTCTGAATAAATAGTGCGCCACTACGGCTAGATGATCTTCAGGCACTCCGGAACAGCGGACTTTACAACGACCGGTCTATGAAGCTTTTTGCTTACCACTGTTACAAGTTGTCTGCGCCACTTTTTGAGCGGGCTCCTCGTTAAAATTTAAACGCTCGAACCGTCGAAATAAACGTCGCTGTTCCTCTCGCGAGTTCAAAACGCTGCGCGCTGGACCGAGGCGTGATCGAGTTCGGGCCAGCTCGACCCGAAAGCAATGAAATTCGTAAGAAAATCGAAGACCCGCTAGTGATGGACAAACTTTTTAATCTCTCGTCGTTCGGATTTACGAAATTCCAGAAAACTTTGAGATATCGAGACAGACGCTTAAACTGAACGCTGCAGTATATCGCGCGAAGTAGAACGGTCAGAATCGTAAAACTCGCTACGGGGGTGATAGAAAGAGGAATTAAGCGGGAAAGTTGAGGGGGGGGGGGGTGAGTCGGGGTTTAAAAGGCAATAGTTCTTCCTCTATTCGCCTCTCGCCACGAGCAATTTGACGGATTACGTCGTAAAGACGAGGCATTCTAAACGGAGGAGGGCCAGTAGTAATTTCGATAATAGTCAGCCGCGCGGAGGTCCTTCGAAAATCATTTCTGGCGCCGGCCATGTTCGATTTCCACTTCGCAGTTGCTCGATCGAGCTCGTTAAGAGTTCCACTTTATATTCGACGTTGGTCCGTGAATATTGAAAGAAGTCCAGTCGATTCGTAGCCGGCTGCGCGATTTCCATCCGAACCGAACGATGAAACGATCCGTCCTGGTTCACGGAACGAGTAATTATCGTGCTTCCATGCTTAATGGAGGCACTGTGCGAAACAATGCCACGGAGAAGAGCAGCGATCGATCCACGCTGCGTTTCCACGTTCGATTGAATATTTTCTGTTCGAGGAGAGTAATTAACGCCTGCGGCGAGCCAAGGGAATGGGATTTTCAGGCTACGGGGTAAAAACGGTGCTCCATACCCATCGTGAATCCTGGGGTGAATAATTGGCCCGCCCTTCGAAGGTCAAGTTTCAAGAGAAGGAAGATTTATCCACGCTTCAGCGTGGAAAACTCGGTATTGCTATTCAAGAAGGACATTGAGCACCGCGCAATTAGTATTTGGTCCAGAAATTTTCTCAAAATTATTTTATTTATCTACTTACACTCGTATCTCTTCGTTCATTATATCACTAATTATACACACGTTATTACAATAGAACTATACAAATTAAAAAAAAAAAAAGAAAAGGAAAAGGACTAATTTTTATGCGACAAAGAGATTAGGAATAAATTAATCTAAATCCAAGTATAATTCTGAACTGTCTACGAGGCAAAAATCGGCTGAGAATTATTTGTAATAGCGTCAAGAAATCGCATATTTTACGTAGAATTCGCATATTTTATTTAAGTCTCTTTAATGTAATTATTATATTAATTCGACTGTTTCCATACCTTCGATTCGAAACCGGTTTATCAATGGATCCAAAGATTCCCTCGATCATTGCGTCGTTCAGTACAGGACCCCATATGCCGGAAGATTGCTCTAGAATCGTTTTTGCTGGGACATCTACCACGAATTCTTCGAACCTCCGATGTTTCCCGTCCTTGCTCGTTCTCCTGGACTAAACTCGAATCACCAGGCAATGCTCATTGAACGTTTCCGGTAATCCTATCAGCTAGAACCGGAGCGTATTAGGTCGCTGATTCGATTCGAGTCGCTTGTTTTACCGTGAAACAAGATCGAAGCGTAGGTGAGAAGGATTCATCGACAGATTTGTCCATCTCCGATTAGTTCTTATGTCCACACTGCCTTTGTTTCGCTTCGAGGAATACGAGCGGAGTCGAGTAGGTTGGAGGAATGTTCAGGCACGTTTGATTAATCCGGGGACCGGATGGATAGCGTTAATTGAGTAGCAATCGTGGAAAAGCAGGGGACATCGAGGTATCAGGGTCATTAGCAGCTGAAACAGTTTCATAGATGTTTCACAGAAGTGCCAGCAGCGATACGGCACTCCCTATTTCTATGCGGAAAGATAGCGGAACGGTGTCGAGGGTAATCTAATTATTGGCCAGAGGATCAGACCGCGTTTTATCCGGAATTTAAGAGGATTCTTTCGGCTGATCGAAATTAAGATCCGTGCAGATTCTTTGCTCGCTTCCGCCATGCAGGCTCCGCCAGTTATTCGCGAAATTGGGACGAAAAATAATTAGTTTACGAACAATCCACGCGGGAATTTTTCAATGAAATTTAGCGAAGAAGGGGGAGGAAATTTCATTCATCCGAGGGGCGAATTTTTTTCCTCGTTTCATTTCAATTTCTCGCAAAATGGCATGGCACTTGGCGGCATTCTGAGAGACAAAGGTCAAAGGTGAAAGAGGTAGAGAGGATTTTAAGACCGAATTACGAACTTGTGACAAGTTTATCTTGGCTGTCGGTGAAACTTTTCTTTAAACGCGACATCGTAATTTTCCCCGGCAATTGTCCGTTAGCATTTTTATGCCGCTGAAAATTTCATGGGACACCGGCGAATTCGGCGGAATATTTATGAGTATTTGATACAGGGCTAGCCGGCCAGAAAACGAAACGCACATTTTATCCGGCCCGGCGAACTTCCTCCCTTATCGCGAAAAGTACAGGGTACACGGTATCATTGCGACGGGAATATCGAGAAACCAGGGAACCTATGAAAAAACTTCGGAACACCGGGGAAACAAATTTCCTCCCGTGCCAGCCGAAACTTCCCTTTTTCTCTCGGGCTTGATTGGCTAAACGCCGACCCATTTTTAAATTTCTCCCCGTTATCGACTCTCGCGTTTTTTCCACCAGGGTGTGCAAGAAAAATCCAACTAGCGGTAACTAGCAGTAACTAGGCACCCACCCCCGATGGTGACTAAAGGGAACAAAGGGGAGACAGGCGGTGCGAGTAACTGGGAAGTTGGAAAAAAGTGTGCGAGCCGGAAACGTTTTGTTTTCTCGTTATAATGGCCGTTCTCGCGAGTTTGACGTAATTAGAATTCCATCCAGCGTATCACCGTTTCAAACCTCGTTTTACGACTTCACGTGGCTCTGTTAGAATTCAGCTTCCTCCCTAAATTGCGGCTAACGCGTCGCCCCATGCTTCTTGCTTCGGCCGGAAATGCGTTTTGCCGCGCGAATTCCGGCGTTGATCGACGTTTCTTGCCGTAAAACGTATATCGATATCTCGTTGATATTCAATTGACAGTATCCTGATCAATCACTCGGTAATTTGATTAACTTGTTTATTCGCGCTGACTGATACGTGTATTATAATTAACGTCCAATTACGATTAGATTAGCTCGACGTCGTTTATGTATAATTACATCGCGACCTGATAATAACCGGCAGCATTAACGAGCAAGTGCGTGCACGCACAACAATTCCTTTCGTTTGGGGAATTGGCTGGTAATTGCGGCGGAATCCGATCGTGGAATTTGGGTCACGCGGTATACGACGATTAGTGATAATAGGGTGATTCATTGGCAAACACTTTTATTCCACGATATTCCATGCACCGCGATATTAAAGAGCGATTTGTTCGCAACGAATGTTAATTCGTCCCATAAATGCCAAATATCGCGTGCTCGGTTGTACCCTCATTTTTGGCTAATTAATTTTTAATATTCCTCGGGAAATCGTTTGACAATTCCGATGGAGTACACGCTATAAAAGAATGGGGATATAGAAACGATTATTTTCTTGAAAGTGGTCTAATCGCGAGTGAAAAATTTGAAAGAAGTAATTCCATCGTGTACCTTCTGTTGCCTTAATTTATATCGCAATAAAAATAAAACCGTTTCTGACAAAATAGGAAAAAATTGAATCGTCGAATCGAGAATCAAGTTGCATTGTCGCGATAAATTTTCTATTTTTATATTTTTAATATGGAGAATTGGAACATACGCGACTTGCTCCATTTCCATAATTACCTTCGCGTTTGTCGATAGCGTTTTTCGCTTTCCCCCAAAGAAACAATTTACACCCTCGCACACACGTGCGAGTATTTACAACCTTTTTTCACTCGCTCAAATTGTTATTTCCGAACGATTGCAATTATTCGTAACGGGGAATACAATTGACCCGGCGATTGCTAAATTAACACGCAGATGAATTTCATCGCGAAACGTATTTTTATGTATTTTAATGGGTACGATTAACTCGAGAGGGGGTTCGATAACGAGAGGATATTCGCCGATCGATTTCGAACGATCCACTCGATGAAACGAGCTTTCAGTTGCAAAATGAACTCACGCACGTTAATACAGGCCGCGTCGTTACGGAATCAGAGCCAATTACATGGGAACTCGATTATCGAACTTTCAGGGCCGTTGATTGCAGTTAATTGTGCGTTTTATTAGCGAGCACTTTGCAGCGTATGCGTGTCGCTCGTAAAAAGTGGCTTTCACATCAGTAATTCGATACTTTCGGCTCTTCGTGGCTAAAGCATTCGCAATCAGGAATCAGCCTAATGGATCTCATCCGTCTATAGTTCATTTACATCTCCGCGGAATAATTTTCTAATTCATTTCTCCGCTGCCCCCGGATTCTTTATAATCCCGGAGACACGCGAGATACAAATTAGCGCGAGTCATTTCGCGTTAAGATCCTCTCCGATCGTAATCACGCTTTTTCGTTGCTCTCTTCGTTGGAAAATAGCGTGGAAGGTAGAAAAAGGTGGGAAAAAAGGAAAAGTCTGGGAAAAAAATCGGCAGTATCTCGCGGGAGGAACGAACGAAGGTATGGATATCAGTTTTACGTTAGCTGGAACGCGGTATTCAGCGGCTGGTCGGTTCGTGGGATTTTTGAACGAGGTATTCGTGTTTCGGGCGCTGTAACGAAGAGACAAATACAGGACGTATGCGCACGCCGTGGCAAACTAGGTGGATGCACGTATTCACGTGTAAGTGCACACGGCTGCACGGGATGGTTCCTGGAAACGCGTAACGACGCCACCGCATAATCGCACCTAGCCGTGGAGATTGTTAGCACAACGCACGCAGCGGTACACAATGTGACACGCGTGGGCATAAATCATAGCGGCGAGAAGGGTGGCGAAGGGAGCATGACGCTGCGTTTGTTATGATAGAAACTGCTGCCGTTGTGGGCGGACGCGAAACGGGGCGCGGGCGAGAGGGTTGGATGACTTGTCGGTATATCATCATCCGATTGCGGAAACACGTCGAAGTAGATCGGCCTAGTTAATTACGGAAACTGCGTTCTTTCGTGCTCGTTGCAGTGGATTTACCAGGTTCGTTATTCCCGGCAATAATGCTGTGGTAACGGTTACATAGATTTTTAACCCTTTGCACTCGAGAGGCTCCCTTCAGTCACCATTTGATAAAATTTCGAAGATCGATATTAATTAATATATCAAATTTAAGATAACGTAATGGTATGCAAGGTATAGAAATCAAATAGTTCTACATGTTAATTATTATAGAATTTCCTATTTACTGCTCGAAAAAATATCGTTAATTTTATAGCAGAAATCTTTGAACTCCTAATCATCTTTAGCCAAAAAATCGTCCACTGCAAAGGGTTAAATATACGTGTGTTGATATAGTAAAGGAGCGATGTCTGTAGGAAAGGGATGAGTGGAACAAGTATGCATGAGATGGCAATATTTAATGAATTCAGGTTATCGTGATAAATGAGTATGCGTGTAATGATTCAGGTGTTGTATGAATTGTGTACGTTAATGTAATGTATTGTAGAGATTGTGATTGGTGGTGGTAAATAGAACTATTTATTAATCAATAATAATAAGTTAACAATATGTGAATGACGATTAAACACACGAATTTGTATCTTCACACGAATCTATATTGATTGCAACTTAAGACTACGCTCAATTCAACGACACAATGACAACTCAGCCTGTTACAACTAATGGCTCACAACTAAGAACTACTCTAAAGAAATGTTTCTCAAGAACTCCTCTCAAAGAACTGTTCACTAACCATTTTTGCCTTCTTTTATGTTTTCCCCAACATGTATACGTTTTCCGAAAGCCGCCCCCAACATGACCAAATATGGTCATGCTAAGGGCCTAACGCATCGCTGGGGTTTTTCCGACCAACCTCGGTGACTTTCTAAGCTAAAGCTACCTTTACACCAGGTGGAAATCTTGCGATACTACAGTATGAAAGAAGAAAGAACAAAAACGAGAGTGATTTGGCATAGGTCAGTTGCAATTGAGTTTTAATAGCGAAAAGAGGTGTGAGCTTGTGATTGTGAGAAATTAATTACATTTAAACTTAATATTTGCGTTTGATCATTTTTGTAATTAAATATAAAATTGTTCTTATTGTTATTAATATTTCATCCACAAATGTATCATTTATTCTTGTCTTTCGATCTTCTTCTCATTAGGCGAAGGAATTCTTCCCGATTTAACATTATCTCTCTACAGATTTTTCCGCGCTTTTTTTCCTTTCTATTCTTTGTTCTACGTATTTTCGTTTGTTCGAAATTGGTCTTCTGAATTTTTTAACGTTTTCGGCATATATTGTCTCCCTTTGTGTTTTTTTTATCAGAAGTATCCTTCTTGTTGTATCCCAGTACGATTCAGATTTTACTGGAACCACTGTTATATTTTATTTGTTTGATTTTTTATTGTTCCTTTTTTTATTTTATTCCCCTATTTCTGGCCTTGTTACTTTATTTTCGCGGATATTTTTGAGCGCGGGAATTTTGCGAACACGTATGAAAATGGTAGATAAACCGGTGAAACGTCCAGATACGAGAGTAAGAATTTTTGGTGGAGAATAACGACGAATAGTGGAGAGAAGAAGAACAATTTATACGAAAGTACGACAGTTCAAGAAGAGAGGGAAATAGAAAGAAAGAAAGGAAATCGAAAAACTTGGAAAATTCTTAGATAAGAATTTCTGTGAAAAATCGTCCAAGAGATTGTGGAATCGAAACCCTGGACAATTTGGTGTGAGTGAAACTCTTGAAGAATTGTGCCATTTGCTACCATTCTCTTCTCATTTCATCCCCTCCGCGAGTATTAATACTACTCTACATCCTCTTACCCTAATCGTTCAAATTTCGAGCATATTCGCGAGTAACAATTTAATTCGGCATATTTCTGATAAACCGATTTTTGCCAGTAAAATACCAAATACTCGAAAGCTCGTAATTTCATTCTACACCCTCCTACCCCTTTGTGTTCCAACTCGCAACATATTTTCAACAAATATCTATCCCAATATTAATTCCAACTTTATTAATTACCAAGCTATCTGCGAGCTTCTCGCTAGCAAATTTTCACCCATTCCGTATGAAATGTTTCCAGAGGAGTATAATTTTATTTCATGCGCGTCTACCTTCGATTTCGCGCAATCGCAGACACGCAGTCTTATGCAAAATTCATAAATCTGCAAATTCTCCTTCTCGGAACGTGAAGGAGGTTGAGAATCACGGCATAATTATGCAAACACCTACGTCTTTCGTGGTAAACTTAATTCCCTGTATTGCGAGGTAAGTTTCGAAGGGATAAATCACGGAGGTGGCGAAGGAGCAAGGATATTATTGTGACAGTAGTCGGATGTCAGATAGTGGAAACGTAGGAAACGCGCACGAGCGAGCTCTTGCTCGCCCCTTGGCGAAAGGGGTGAGGGTAACACACGTATACAGGCCATTCTACGTGAGTGTAAACGAGGCCAGGCTGGAAAGAAAGAACCGACAGAGAGGGGTGGGAAGAAGATTTATGCGATTGAATCGGTACACGGCTACAAATCAGTTATCGTCCGAATAACTCTCTCTCGTAGCTAGAGGTCTTCTGCTCCGCAAAGAAAAGGGATTTCTTTTGCTCGTTTTCAATGGAAATTCGCAAAAAACCACCCCCTGAACTGCTGACGATGGTTATTATCCTGACCTATATATTTTGGCAAATAGCTCGCGCGATAATTTCCAGGATATCAAAGACGTCGTCGAAAAAGCATTTAACGACGTTGCCTGGATATTTTGTTCGATATAATACTCGACAACGAGCTGTGTAAATTTCTTTTCAGTTTTAACGAATCCAGCTCCGCTGCTTTTGTTATTCAAAGCCCTCGCCGAACAGTAATTTCGACCGTCTTGTCGAGACGCTGTTTAATTAATAATTCTCGCGACGAACAATGGCACTGGAAATCCGAGTGCACGTAAAACAGTCGCGTGACGAAGCATAATGTCGTTCATTAAATACGACATCAACGGAAAGTTTGAATTAATTATGCGTCAAACAATAACGAGGTATTCCGGGCTCGGCACGGTTCGACGTGACATCGACAATGGATCGAAATGTTTGCGATGGTATTTGTTTAAATCACTGGCAAAAATATACGGAAGACGGGTGCAATCGGATGAAGCGAACGTTTGATCTAGTTGGGTGTTATCATTGCAGGAGAATAGCCGGGACAAATTTTGACTCGACGGAAAGTCAGTGTTGTAGCGTTTCCTGTTCAACGCAGAAGCTTAATGCTTGTACTTTGCTTCGGTGCTCCTCTGTGAAAGTTTGCTTTAGGAGTTAAGGGCAACGTTGAATATAGATGCACACATGCACTCGGCGAAACTCGACTAGGCCGATTCCTCTGCCACGAGAGGCCTCTTTATTTGTGTTTCGAATTTCTTCCTGGTTTTTCCATCTGCCGCTCTTTCCACGGAAGCTCTGCTTTCTTGCGAGAGCCACAGCTTTTCTTCCCTTCCCGACAGTCTTATTTCACTCGACGAATTCTCCCCTCGAAATTTCCTCCCTTTTCCTCGCTCTTCCCCGTTTCTCTCTTACCATACGAGCACTTTCAACCGGCTCGCGTTTATTGCCCCTGCTTTCTTTATCTCTCCGGGGTGAAAAGGAATCGTCGAAGCGTCAAGAGCGCAGAGAACGAAGGCAAATTCGCGGGAAAACTCGGTTCGCTAGGTAATACGTTCTTCGAGAGATTAGCCCTGAAGGAAGACGTGATTCGGATGGTTACTGCCCTTGGCTAATTTATATCCCGCCAGGATCATGCTGAATTTCATTCGTATGCTACGAGCTACCTGGTATTGCTGCGGCCTGATTACTTCCCCGGTCATTTGCACACTGAATTAACCGAAACACAGATTACCATCATAAAAGGGATCATATTGCGTGAGTGTACACGTTCGCGTCTCATTTAGCCAGGTACGAATGGAACCACAACGAGAATGCGTGAACGAAGTTGCCAGGTGCTATTAATTTCCCATGGAAATCATCCACTTTGGAAATTCGAGCTTCGAATAATTAACCAAAATACGGAATACCTCGAATCGAATTCCCGGATTGTCTGTCCTCCTCTATCGCGGTCCAATCTCATCTGTTTCTCTCTGTTCCATCGACTTTTCCGCAACGTAGAAATATCAACCAATTTAGCATCTTGACCCGGGAAACCGAACCTCGCGGAAATCAAATCAGCAAATTGCACGTTCAAGTGTAAGCCAAGGGGAGGCAATATCGTTCTATTCTATATACAAACTCCAATGCATTTTTAATGTCTCGTGGATATACGTGGACTCGTCTCGATTCGTCGGAATTTCGTCTTACGAACTCAAATATACCTCGATTAACCTCTGTAGCCCCTTTTCACTTTATTCACGGTTGTGAGCTATAACTTGGGAGTATAATTTCCACCTCGTCTTTAAATACTTGGGTTACAATTTGATTGAGAAAAATCGAGGATCGAGGAATATTAATTTTCACGTCGTTTATATAAGTTTGAATAAAATTGCTAAGCTTGCACAGTTAAGTGGCTGTCACGAACCTAGTTCAGGCTAACAGATATGTGTGTTATAACTGCGTTCTTACAGTATATCGAATAGCTGACCGATTAACCGCTAAATAAAGCAATCGGAACAGATGGGACGAGGCACCGTTTCTGTACCAGAGGCTGATAATACGTAGCCTGGTTCTCAATACAGGGTGTCCGCGTTTCCGATTTAACCTTCGTCCGTGACAGTTTCCAGAACGGACGGACGCGATCGTAAATGGAGGAGGTGATGGGCCCGGCACAGTTTCATCTTTGGCACAAACGGATTCACCGGGGTCGACGAATGCGATTGGAAAGCGTCGACGCGGCCGCGAATATCGGGGAATTAATAACATGCGGAAAAATGGAGCAACATCGACATCGGGACGTGAGTTATTTCTGGGTCGGTTGATGAGAAGTTGGCGAGTTTTTTATTTTCTCCTTTCCGCCATCTTCCCTCCCCATCGCCGCCTCTATTTATCGGCGAACAATGGAGGCAATGTCCGCGTGTATTGTCCCGTTTTATATATCGCTTCGTACGCGGAAAGTAAATTTGTCAGCGGTGGAACGCGAATT
This sequence comes from Eufriesea mexicana, assembly GCF_001483705.2. Lineage (NCBI taxonomy): Eukaryota > Metazoa > Arthropoda > Insecta > Hymenoptera > Apidae > Eufriesea > Eufriesea mexicana. The sequence continues at coordinate 3,248,261 of NW_016908357.1, forward strand.
ACGTTTTATTCGGACGGCGTGTTGGCTGAAACTCGGTGACGAATCGGGAAACCGGATTAATTCCACGGGAAAAATCTGGCAAAGTCTCTATAGGTGTTATTACAAATCGAAATTCCATTTTTCGAACTCTGTTCTACCCTAGTTCGTTTCATGCAGCCACGATTAGGTCTTCTCGATGATTTTCTGCAATTTTTGATATTGTCCATTGTAAAAAATACTTCTTCCATTGTCATACAAATAATGTAGGAATGTTGGGTAGGCAATAGAATAAGCAGTGACGTAAATATAAAAATAATTTATTTTAAACTAAAACTTATTCTACTCGCTAATAATTCTCGGTTGACTCTCACTCGCTATTTCTCAAAAACTCTGTGACTCACTTTAAAGCACACACTGACACACTCTGATACTCTCTGACTCTGATCCTTCCGCGCCCTTGCACTTTTATTTAACACTAGATTTACGGAACCCGTCAATTTGACGGAAGGGTTGCTCCAATTATACGATGGTAACAGATTTGGTTAACTTATATTAAGACTGTTAATATAATATATAGCTTTTAAATTAAACTAATCGTTGAGAAAAGGGCACGTTGTTTCCTTTACCTGTCAATTTCACAGGTGTCCTTAGAAATAAGTATACAGATGGCGTCCGTAAACCTAGTGTTAAACCTTGCACTCTTCTTTCATACTTATGTTCTCTTTCTCAATCAGTGGGTCACGTATCCTAAACACTCAGACGCATTCATAAACTTCCCCTCATTTACCTCATTTGACTCTGTCATAAACATCCCTTACATTCGATCCTCTTGCACGCGGTCACTTTCGTTCTAACAATAAGCCCAAATATTCTTGACATATTTTCAGGGCCGTGCCAATTCCTTCCCTACAATAATTATATCCACCTGTTATTAACAAACAGTTTTATTAACATCGATAACAATTGATACTCAAATTCGCACACGCGACAATCGTGAAAGTGTTAAACTGGAATCATCCAAATTTCCCTTATGCTAACTTCTCAATTCCGTAATTCTCTAGGTACTTTCCTAACCCTTCTACGATAACCATAGCCTAGACACGCGTTCGTCTAGAAGGTTCCTTAACACCAGAGACTGTCAAGTCGAGATAACTTTCCCCATGAAAGCGTATCTTCGAGTAGCGTTTGGAAAGTTTCGGCTGGCAGGGACCAGCCAGAAGATCGCGCGATTTCTCACAGACGGAAGTCGTTTAATTTATCGTCTGACAGGGACACGAGGGACCGACAATGTCTCGGGCATGGCATTGACAATGTGCGGATATCGCGAAAACGACACGTCGCAACCTGTGTGTTATCTCGAATTCTCTTTGTGCCGTGGATCGGGCCAATACGGGTGGATGGTCAGGGGTGGGAAAAGGGGTCTACGTCGGTAGAATATTCGAGAACGTAAGACGGAACACTGGACCAAATTTACGTTTCAGGGATGTAAACCCGAGCGACCAACCCTATTGTCCCGGAGAGGTGTCCCTAGACACCCTGGCGAACGTAACCCGATCGGTCTGTGATATTTCGCAGTCCCACCGGGGATGGATGGTAAATGAATGGGTTGCCGGACACGAGGGTTCATCGAGATACCAGGCAGGGGTAGCAGATTTTATTTTGATTCCCACGATGGGCTTTTGTCTGGACCATTAACGTTAAAATCACCAGACTAGTCGAAATGATTGTTAACATTCGAACCACCGAGCCAGCTTTTACTGGACACGTGCGAGTGCTTTCGACGAAATCGTGAAAAACGTAATCGCGCTACGTGACGACTCAAAACGGCTCGTGAAATATTTCCTGTGCGATAAAATTTCTCGATTAGAAATTGCACGATTTCGTATAGAGCTACCTTTGTTCTTTATCCCTTTTTCTTATCGTAATACCAAAATTTCCTTCCGGAATTTCGACAAAGTATCAGGTTCTCTTTGCCGAGTACTCTATCAAGTAGGGTCAAGTATTGTTCATCGAAATTATTATCGCGGTACCAATTTATTTTCGCGATAACGCTTTAATTATTGTCATATATCACGGATACTGGTATTAAGCGTTGATCTATGTAGCCGATATAACGCGCAGATATTAAATTCGAAAAGTTCGATGGTCGGATATTTCAATTTAAATCCGCGATTTCATTGCCGCGGAAATTGCGTTCGCGGAAGTGGATCGAGTGTTTGGAAGTGTTCGAACCCTTATCGCGGTGGTTCATTCGCCGATAAAGCAAAGAAGGTATCAGCCGGTTTACGAAGATTAGTCGGAATCGTCATGGACAATGGGGTTCCGTAGACTGGTAAGTTGTTTGACAACGACGGCTCGCGGCATTTATTCCCGAATCCCGTCGAACTGCCAGAGACATTCTCCTTAGGAATGCTCAAACGAGAGGTTCATTGTATTCGCCACAATGGACTACCACTCCTGCGCCATTATAGCGCATCCCTTCTTCATGGTAGGACTGGCACGTTTATCAGCGACGTACAAGAAACGACGAACCCTGTGGCTGACTGCTTTCAAAACAGGCACAAAAGAGTCGCTTTTTAACAATACGCTTAATCGTTTCGCATGAGGACCTCTTTAGACGACGACGATGTTAATTATCGTACTTTGGCTAGACCGTTATTGAATTCAAAGGACGACGTTCCTCGGCGAAATTAAATAATCTCCGAGGAACCTCCGAGGAGGAATTATTTTTGTAACCGAGATGGGAGAGGAGGGAATCAACAAGGACGTTGGCGAAGATTGCGAAAGCATCGAGGGAGAACTGGAATACTAATTACGCGTGCTAATTAGAGTTCGATAGGAGATACCGGCTCGACTAATGGGTAGGATTCCACGAACGTTAAAGGGCATAACGGTGGAACGAGTCGAGGATCATCCAGCAAATTGGTTGCTGTTTTACGGCCGTATCTTCGATGGAATTCCACTTGCTAAGTAGGAAGGCTCGCTGTATCGAGGTCGAAGGAAAATCCGACTGGAATGGCGTGGTTGGTTGCCTAATCCGCCGATACATCAGAGTTACGCCGGCACCAATGGCGCTATTGCTTCAAATTCGTAGCCAGCCATTGTTGCGTGAGTGTGCAGGAAGGAGGCTGTGTACATCGGGAACGGTCACATTCAGGGGGTTACGAAGTTCTAAGCAGCTTAAGCTCGGTTGGTCGTACGACAAGCTGAGGGAAAACATCGAGCTGCAGGTGTGAAAACTGATTCCCCGTTGTCGCAAAGAAATTACGCCACGAGTTTTCCGGATAAACCTTTCCCTAACGTCGATTCCCAACAAATCTCCGCGTCACGGTTTCTTACTTATTTCGAGAACACGCGCAAGCCCTCCTGCGGTTCTCCAGTCAGTGGAATAATTTAGAACACCGTATGTCTTAATTAGAACCGCATCGTTTTCGAGATTACGATCCAATTTACGCCGTGTCACAGATTATACGTGTATCCTCTAATCCGAATGGTGCAATGTTTCAAAACAGATCGTGTCATATTCCTGATACCATCAGGATCATTATACAAATAATTTCCGCGTGATCTAGATACAGGATGATGCATCGGACTCGTACAAAGGTATTCATGATGTCTCTTAATTCACCGGTAACACATTGTCGCGCGTTCTATGGATATAAATTAACAACAAAATTTATTTAACTATTATATATATGTAGGATTTCTAGCTAGATTAATCCTATGCAGATCTGCCCGTTTAATGAACAACACTCCCTTTTAATAATAAAATTGGTTTATTTAATTAACATATTGCACTAAGTTCCTCTCAATTCTAACTCTCAAACACACGATCCTCTATTCTCTATGTCTCGACTACACGCAATCTACCAAAACTCTCTCTTTCCATACACCGGCTTTCTCTTTCAGTCACTCGACCCAGTCATAAATATGTCATGCGTTCGCACGCACTCCAGGTATCGTCCTAAACGCCTAAGTCGAAGCCGATGTCACTGTTTATTATTCTCCAGATAGAGTCTTTCGCCACACGCCACCTCATATATATAATTTAATCTTCCATTCGTGTCACATAGTTTTGTTATGAGTTTTTAACATGTCACGACTATTTAAAATTGATCAGAATAAGTTAAACAACCCATGTGTCTATATAAAATTTATTTCTCATTTAGTCCCATAGAATTGGAGAAAATTTTGCTGGTGAAACCTGAGACACACTGTGTACGTACACATATCGCCAGACACCTGGATCGTTTACGTCTGAGACGATTGGCAGCAGCGTGCCACCAAAGAATTTAATCTCTTCATTCAAATCACGCGACTAGAGGCCCAAGAATCCTCGTCTTCGCGATCCATTATCACCCTCTGGTTATTCACGTGCACGTGCATCCGCTGCTCCACGCGGACTGAATACACCTTTTTACGGGCGCGGGAACAATAAACGCGAACCTTTGAGCGCGAGAACGTGTCGACTAACGCGTGCCATTGAAGGTACAGCCGGTGTCCTTTTTCAGATACAGCCTCTCCATCTCGTCTAATTAGAATTCATCGGTAAATCGATGCCTCGTTTCCCAACAGAGTGACCCGATTTCCAGTTCGACACGATGCAAACCCGCACGGCGGCTGATCCACGCGGATGAACCCGGCCTGACGCTGCCTGGCTTGGGCCACACGCCGCAAGTGTCGGGGTATTTTCTGAAAACGAAGAGCTGGCAACACGCGCTGAACTTTCTTGTCTGAACCAATTATCTGCGCACTTAAGCGTGCCACGGGCTTTCCCGGCGAGAGCTTTCGCGGCGTAAACTCGTAATACCGGCGATTTAAGCCACGCCAGCATCCCGTCGAGCCTCGATGCTAGGTACTAATGTTCGAGGATGAAGCACGGCGCTTATCGCGTGCATGAGCGATAGTAATCGCCGGTTCACCTCGCGTGGTACGTCGCGACGTTCTTAATAAATCTCTGCACGGAAGTGTCGCGTTCTGACATACATACATCGTTCGCTGGACTACTAGTCGCCATTATTTCCCGCGCTATTACCCTCGGCGAAGGTGGACAGCTAGAGTTGACAGAAGTTGGAAGCTCGGGAACTTTGGGGCTCGATTCGCGGATGAAAATTCCGATTTATCGATTTCGAGCCGAGTTCGCGGAGACTCGACACATTCGAGGGAACGATGGACCAGGTCTCGTCGTTTATTTCGGACATTTCGTTAGCGGCGCGGCTTTAACAGCGCGGTTTTAACAGCGCGGAGATAGAACGAAGCGATTAAGAGAATCCCCAAACGAGACTGGGAACAAGAGGACGCGAATTTCCGATAAAAGATTCCGAGCAGTCTCGTCACTCGAAGGTTATCCACCCCTGAGGATGCATCAAGCCCATTACACCCGGGCGTTGGGCCTCGCAGAAGCCCTCCAGTTGGCCTCGAAGCACGTCACTTCGGGGAAAACGAAACCACTCTCGAGACGCTCGAGGGCGGCCACGAGGAGACCCGGTGCTGGAAGGCTGGTGGAAAGAAAAGGAAGAACGGGCGGTGCTCGGGACAGAAAGGGGCAAGGGGAAAAGGGAGAAAGGTAAAACGATACACAGACATGGTGTAAAGCCTCTACGTGACGACGTCAGCGACATTGTTTCATTTTAGGGGGATAAAGGAAGGGAAAAAGTTTCCTTTGGCCACCGGCGGAATGACAAACAGCCGTGGAAACGAAGTCGAAGACAAACGAGCGTGACGTTCCCGTATTAGCTACTCGCCGGTGTACAGGCCGAGGTGTGCGGTTAATTGAGTCGACTGAGAACAGAGGGACGGATAAAAAGGAGTAGTAAAGAAACGAGTGGAATGAATACGATTGCGGGGGCGTCGCGACGTCGCGCGGTTATTGCCTCGGCCTGGAAAACTTGCTCGAGTTTATCCCTGTCTGGGAAGAAAAGTCTCGAGGTTTTATCGTGCCCGGCGCTTTGATTTATCCTGGCTGAATCGGCCGCTGCTCCATTGTGCCGGGAAGATCGTATCTCGCGGAATTACAACAGTCGCGGTGTTTATTTGAAAAAGTAATGCCCGCCATTTCGTTGCGCTGTTATATCGCTCGACTCGGAGCAACCCGGATTCCTCTCCTTCCTCGATTTAACGCGAAATTAATTCCTTCTCTCGTCGTTCGACCAGATTCGATAGAAATCGTGTCCTCCTCTCCGTCACGTTTTTCACTCCATTTACGGTCCCGAAATTTCCACTATTTACCGTCTATGGACGAATGTTTAAATAACCCCCGTAATGCATCGGGAAAGGCGCGCAGTATTTTTGGAAAAACTGGAAACGTTGAAAAGGGAGGGTTTTATCGGGCGTAACAAGTGGAAACGAGTTCCATCAGAAGGGAGAATTCACTCGGTTATTGAGGCTAAGCCACTTGACGCGGAATGAACACGTGAAAACAGTGTTAATGCACATCCATTTCGCGTTATTGTCAGCGAACGAAGTTCGCCAGCGAGACGCTGAGTCATAATGCACTTTAATTGCATCGGGCATTTCGCGTGTACAACGCGTTATCTAATGTACCGTACTCCGACCCGGGAAGAGTATAAATGTCGCCGAGAAGCAGTTTCAGCCTCGCATAAATAATACAAAGCCATTATCTGACTCGACGCGAATGGTAATTGGGTCGCGAGGGTCGCGCTCGATATGATCTATAGATCTATCGCGACGTATCGCGGAATTCTCAGATATCGCGATCCATAAACGGGCGACACCCGAAGAGGGGTTGTTCCGTCGCGCTATAAATCGCGAGACGATTAAAACAACGAAACTGTCGCGCGAATGACTTGACTTCCACGTCAAGTGGAAAATGTTCAGGCCACGGTAATCGCAGTTTCCCGGACGGTGGATCGGAAGCTTGATCGAAGGAGAAACAACAGTCGGCGAAACTTAACCTTGTTAATATTCATAAGCGTTGATTTATATTGAAACGCGTGGAATCGGCGTTTAATCGAGATCCTTTCAAAGGAGCTCTCTACGAAATAACGTATTATTCGGTCTCGTCTGATTTTTGAGCACGGAATGTCGCCTCGTTTGAATACGAAATCGCGACAAGAGGATACAATCGCGCAATTTCGAACTATCGAAAATGTGATTAACACATTGCCGGTTTTAATCGGAATAATAGCGTGCCAGAATGAAGCAATCTGTTCCCTAAATTACGATCGACGTCTTACGTGAAGGATATACGAAGTTTACAGCATCCCTTCGCGATAAGGACGCCACTAAGGGGTGGAGGACTGAGCATCATGTCCCGACATAAGGGTACATAATACAGGGTGTTCATAAATTTCTCATCCATCGACCTCGTACTTCTCTCTCACACTCTCTGCGAGAGTACTTTAATCTCTACGCAGAAGCAACGATTTACTAGCCGATCCTTGATCTTCGCTTGCAGTATCATCCGAAGGGGTCGAACTTAATTGGGCTGAAAGTTTGAAAGGGATCGCAAAGTGCTGTTAATTTTTAATCCAGTCGTTGATTGATGTTAATTAAATCGGGGCAAAACCCGTTGAAACATTTCGTCTCGTGATTAATATACGCCGGTTGATGCCGGATCGTTAAATTAATCACGTTCCACGCGATTAGTCATTTATTGTGAGATGGATATTCGCCGGATTAACCGCGTTTCGATTTCATCTCGCGTTATAGAGAACCGGTATTCATGGAGCGGACGCTAATTCTCAGAAAACGCTGCCATCCAGCCCGGAAAACAGGGAACTCTGTCCGTCGTGATAAATTATCAAGCGAAATGCACCTGCTAGTATAGTTGTCGGTTTCATTGTGGACTCACCGGCTGAAGAAAGATCGAGGGCGTCGTGAAATGTCGTTGTCATGGGCTTCGTTAAATTTGTTCTTCATAAATACTCTTTCCACGCTAGGAAGTCGCTGCATGTTTTATTAAAGTCTGCCGTGAACCGTTCCTCGAGAATATTTCTCCCACTTCGAGACATTAATCGTATTTGAGAGCATAATTCGTTTATCACCGACGCTTTGACTTTCTCTTCTGCACAAACGCGAAAGGAGTTGAGCTTTCGTTTAAATTCTACTGCGTGACAATGCATGATAATCCAAATAAAATAATTCAGTCATTTAAACCCTGAAAAATTCTCTTCCTCCACTACAAATTATCGATTCTATTTGATAAAAATTCCTTTGTCACTGATACTCTGTTATTCTCTATACAGGATTACTCTCGAAATCGATTAAAAATTAATCAAATTCCCAATATTATTTCTTTCACTACGAGTATCACCGTTCACGTTAAATCATATACTATCGCAACGCGTTTATCAGAGATCCTTTGACCATCATTCGGCGTGCAAGACACAAAGAGCTGCCGCGAGCAGACACCGATCCGCGACTTTTTCATCAAGCTCAGTTTCGTCTCGGCGAAATTTCGTTTGCATCCGGATATCCGGAGGCCGTTCCGCAAACTTTCGCGAGCCACGAAAATTACCCGGCTGTCCGGCCAGCTCCCCCGAAGCAGCGAAAGGTGGTCACAGCGAGGGAGCCGGATCTGCCGGGGTTGAAGGAAGGAAAAGCAGCGGGACGGAGAAAAATGTATAGAGCGTAACGCCGGGAAAAGGTTATGAGATCGTTCCAGCACACTGTCTGCTTTATATTCCCCTCTGTATCCCGGGTTATGAACTCGTCCTTTTTCCCGTGGAACGTCTTCCAGGTGTGTACGTAGCTGAAAAGCATCCGGATAAACGCGCGGCCCGCCGCGGCAGCGGGAAAAGACACGCGGGGAATGAAAACCGGTGGAACGAGCTGTGGCATTCGAAGAGAACGGAATGATAGAAGCTGCAAACACACATACAAACGTAGCGTGTTGCGGGTTAGGGAGCTGGCGAGGATAAAGGTAAGGCGGCGGTGGTACGGGGGGGTGGTGGGAGAAATAAAGAGGAATGGCAAAACAGACGAAGGAATTGCATTGGAAAGACGATTCGCGTTGAACCGCGGGTCTCCTGTTCCCGCATACCTCTCACGGTAGTCAGATTTTTCAGCGGGGAAATGAGGAATGGAAAATGAGAACAGTGATAAGAATAACGAAGTCGCCTCGAGACCCTGGCTGAATCACGATTCCCCCTGATCTCGAAGCAAACCAGGGGAAGTTGCATACTCCGGATATGCAGCGTTATTCGATTATCTTCAGAGCTGATTATTTGTTGAAACGGAATTGTTGCGATTGATCTGATAAGACGGAATTACGCGCGCAAATTATAGGGACAGGAACGAATGCACGATACGAGCCTGAGCCCGGATATTGCGTGTTCGTTGTACCCTGGGAGTGATAACGGAGATAGTGTCACTCGTCTAGCTAATTACTAGTCACCAACTATACGACTCCTGGGAACTGGCTCGTGCATGTATCGCGCGCGTGTGCACGCGTGTATGGAACTGGGATGGCCGGTGTACTGTTCCGAACCCGGAATCTTGATGCTTGCATAGTACACGAATAAAAGCTGGCGCGTGTTAGTTACTCGTTCCCGTAACAACGACTCGATGCTTCCTCGAATCGTACGTCTACGCCGTTGCTTCCCGTTGCTAAAAATCACTCGCACGCGAAATATCCTCGCCGTGCCGTTTTTATATTTCTGGCTTCTATTTCGAAAAAAAAGTAATCCCCGTCGGAACAGAGGGAGAATGAAGCGCGCGGTGCTCGAAGTTCGCACAAACTACAGATAACCCCGAAAACCGCAGCCCAATAACTCCAATATAGTAGGCACACGAAAGTACCATCGCCTGCATGATATCGGAAATAACGGCGACCTCGTTTGCTTTCGCGCCCAGAGAAGCGTTTTTCAGCGCCAGTTTTCACTCCACTCTGTTCCCCGATTCCCGTGCCTCGGCTCGCTTTATAGTCTTCGTTCACCGAGAGAAATTTCGCGCGTCAAATGAGCCGGGAGGCGACGAGTTCTCGAATAACGAGGATCCCCGGCAGAAGACGGCGTTCCACCTTTCCGAGTCCTGGGAAACTCAACTTCCCTAATTAAATTATTTCGAAGCCGCGGAAACCGAAGCCGCGTCGGGGCTCCAATTTCATTCGTAATATTCAATTCCATAGCTTGAACGGGATGGAGCAAAACCTGGTTTCAATATCCGAGTATTATCATCGTGTTTAAAATCAGCCAAAAAATATCCATAGTAGTTATTATTCTCTTCGTATAGAATATCGCGTAACACTCTCAACTTAGTTATCGGGTCGAACATGAGTATCACGTGTGACAGACGTGGTCGTAACGGTTTCAAGGTAAACAACACGGGTCGGGCTCATGGTTAATCTCGTCGAGGTTCGTCGACCACTTGCTGCCTCAGTTCCGTGTTATTCTTCGCTGTGTTCGGACGAAGTGACTCGACGTGTGACCGACCTTACCGAATTGTTGATCGTGCCACGCGTCGTCGGAGCTCGAATCGTTGGGTAAGTGGTTCATTACTAGGAGTTTGATATTCGCGATTTCCCAGCCGAGACCTTTCGCGAATATTTCTCGGTTCAATCAGTGCCAAAGGTATCCCCGTTCTCCACTTCTCGCAGCGCGATATTGGCGATCGAAAAAGCAGTGCGGTTTCACGCTGGCCAAGCACGGACGCAAACTTTTCCGTGTGTTCCTGCACAGTTTTCGCGCTTCGCTGGCCGCAATTTTTCTTCGCCGTTTGCCTGGGTGGCACGATTTCGACGATTGGTTACACGAGTAGCGGCATGGACATTCTATACCGGGCAAACTCCGACTGCCAGTAGCTGGAAACTTTCCTCGAAGAGGGGGACGATTGGTTTCCGGCTGAAAACAGCTTTCAGACACCAATTACCAGTTCCACGGCGCCTCTGCCACGGCCACGACCGACCGGGTGACCACTCGAGCGACAACCGAAACTCCTGTCAGGATTTTGTCGCTGTTCTCTTGCGAGTTCCCCCGATCTAGCACCCGGAATTAGCGGATGTGCGGATAGCTGCGCCATTATCTGCCGGCAGCAGCACCTGGAGCCCCGTCTTTTCGCACCGACGAACAGAGGGTTAAGTAACGATAACGAAACGAAATTATCCCATTAATTATTCCCGCTGGATTTTCCGCTAAATTCATTTGTTAACGCCGTATGTTTCCGAGCTCGTGCATTATGCCCTGCTGTCGAGTGATACGGAATTTCGTTAAACGGTTGCGTTAATGATTAAAGTTTTACCCGGAGGCATCGGGAAGATTTAGGTGACGGGCAGGGTTAAAGAATCGGACAAAAGCGGGTTGAACGAGGTGGAGAAGCGGAGATTAAGAAGAGGAGCATCCCTTATCTTGTAACAGCGGCAACCGTAACTGCGAGCGGGGAAGGGAGAGCATTGAGAGATAAAAGATTCCTCGTCACGGAATTTACGAGCAATTCCGTTTCGAAGCAGCGCTCGCGGATGCTTACAATGCGTTCGAGCATTTCCTATCCGATTCGTCGGGACGTTAGTCGTGTTAATGTCTTTCGTGGACGATCCTCGAAAATCGTTCGAGCATCGTGTCGACTGTGAAAAGAAAAAATTCGCGTCGGGCAGAGAAGTCGTGAAAAGAGAAGAAATGGAAATTTCAATAACGAAATCGAACATTTCCTGCGATTGACGGAGGCAAAGTGGAAATAGAAATATTAAATTTTAACGCACAAAGAAAAATCAACGCGGAAAAATAACGAAATAAATATTTCATTTCGGTGGAAATTCCGTGCCGCGACCAACGTGTACCAATCGGTCGATTGATTAAAACGACTGCGTATTAAACGAATTAAAACGATAAAACATAGTTTAACTGGACGGGTGGAGGATAAAAGTTACGGGACACGGGGATTTTACGATTCCAGTTTTGTAGTCGACATTTTGCATAAGCCGCACATGCTCGCCTCTTATTTGCTCTTGCGTGGTCTGCGGTGCATACGTCTCGCCACATGTGTCCGCACATGTGCACGTGCACATAGCCTGCAGCCCTTGCACAGCGCAGACCTGGACAGCATTATGCATTTATCGCGCGTGTGTGCTCTACCCTAACCTAATGACCGCTTCGCTGATCGATTCGCGATGAAAGAAAACGAGCTAAACAACTTCGCGAAAAATTAATAAATATAAATAACACCGTTCGGGGAATTAAATTTATTCCGAGATTTAATTCCAAATTTCTAGAGTCGAAATAGATACTATAACGTGAAATAAGGGGAAGATAGGCGAGTTTTGCGAGCGGTATAAGACAGAAACTGGTTGTCCGGGAATAAAACGGATGCTCGAGATTTGGGAATAGAGCGAATAGAATCGAGATCTCTAGAAATATATTAAATACGATTTTGTCGATATCGGCGAGTAAAAATGGAAACTATTAACAACGGTTTACCAATCGACGATCATTCCGTCGCTGTTGCGATTAATATAGCACGGTAATTGCAGCAATTACAACACGACGTTTCACCTATCGATTGCAATTCGATATACATTCGTAAAAACAGAATGCTGCATTATAATAGCATTATAATTGGAGCATGTGCCACGTTGTACCAATTATAGCAGATAATGGGAAAGCAATGGCAGGAAGCACGGGACAAATCCCATAACCGTATTGTTCTACCATGTTCCAGATTCGTAGAACGTCTGGCCATCAGAACGATGTGAGAGGAATATATGGGTGAACACCAAACGGGGAAGGAAGACTCGACGAAATCACGAACACGTGGCGGGACGTGAAGCGGGGTGAGTTCCTTCGTAAATTATCCATCAGCTGATAATCCCTCGGACAACGTGTTTTACGTCAAACTGTGTCTTCCCCATTAACCCTTAAACGCCGGCAAAAAAAAACCGAGATAAAATATTACATTCGGAGTCTCTGGACGTACATCTTAGACGGTACATTAGCCAGACCTCGCACCGTGTCCGTCCCTCTCTCCAAAAGGGGCAGGAGAGAAAGAGAAAAAATTGGATTCTAGAACGAAAGTTGGCCAGAGGCTATCGGTCGAGGAAGCTCGAGAGACTGGAGATAAACGACCACGGCATTCGGATAAATAAAATTCCCCTGCTGCTTCGCCCAGGCTGGAATTTCCTCGTTCCATCCTTCCGCGTGTGTATCGTTGAATTTCGGCTCACGTACCTCGACAGAGGAGCCCGTGAACGACGAGTAAAGTATAAAAACCATGGCGACCAGAGGAGGACAACGTTTGACGAATGACTGTCTCGAAAAGTCAGGCTCTCGCGACGGCTGAAGGAAAGAGGATCGATGTCCAGGCTTTCACTCGCGAGAACGGAGACAAAGGAAGAGAAAGGATCGAGACCAGAGTTCAGTTTCGTCGATTATTCGTGAAACGGTACGCTCGGAACTACGGAAACAATCACGCGGTATGCGGAATCCGTTTGTTGTGCAGAATGTGAATAATTTCTATGGCGAGTCGTATCGTGGGATTCCTCGCTAACCGACGTGACCAGGCACCCGTTCGGAACCGCCGGGTCGTCGGCAATAGATTTTCAAAATAATAGATGCGATAGCCTGTCTCTCCTCTTTGTCATTCGTCCGAACGCGTGCCTACGAAACCCGAAACACGGTTTAAGCGACTGCGTGACAAATCCTCTTTCTGGATGAAAACGGGAGTCACGGTTAGAATTCCGCGAGCTGGAGAAAAAGCAAGATCGACACAGAGCGTGGCGAAGAGGTAGAGGGAAGTTCGGAAATGATCCGGGGAAGGAAAGCATTTTTCTTCCCCTTTGTGATTCAATTTCGTCGGGTTGCAGACAGGCTAAAGGGGAAGGAAGCCGTGTGCCACGACAATGCACGCGCGGCTGAAATACAATTCGGAATTCTTCCGTGAGTCAGCCGGTGAAAGGCGCAATTTTATCTGGAATTGCGGGCCACGAATTTGCTTTCAAAGTATCCGCAAACTCGTCGACAGAGAGGCGACAGAGCGAACGCTCGTGGAAGATTAGAGCTTGGCTGCCGTAGCTTGGAAAAAGCGGTCTGCTCGATCTGGCCGGCACAAAAGGATGGAGGACGGGGCGGGTGGGAGCGGAAGGAATCGAGAAGGAGCCGACGGTGGAAGGATGGAAAGGACCATTGGAAAATAGAACGAGACAAAGGAGATGGTTCGGTGGCTGCCGCCACCGATTCTCGATGCTTGATGCTTCTTGCCTTTCGGCTATCGTCAAAGGATGAAAATTGAACCGCAGGAAGCTGGAACGTACACCGAGATTGTGGAGGGTTCCGACCGTGCTGAACGCTAAATTTTTCCACCGTGAAAGGGGAGAAATTCGTCGGATGAGAAGGTGGAAAAGGAGGGTAAGGAAGAACCGATATCGATCTCGAAGAGAATCGTCACCGTTCAAATGACGTTTTAAAACGCGGGAAATAAAGCAACGCGATGGCACGAGGGAGACTTGGATTAACCCTCGATCTTGGAATTCGGTTTTGCCTGATTTATTATTGAGCCGTGCCGTCGTGTACCTATGAAAGGGGTGTCCCCCTTTAACCGGGCAAGCAGCGCAATGGGAAGTTCCGATCGGTTCTTAATGAACTCAACGATGATGGCATGTACTCCTGGAACGGTCTATTTATAATAGAGTGTCACTAGCGATGATCGAAGAGATAAAAGGGGAAGTTTTCCTCCTTCGATGGAAGAATGGCGTGATGGAAAGCACGCTGTTCCACGTCGCTCACCTTTGAGTTTCCCGAGGTGCGGGTTCATTCCTCGGGAAGCGTAGAACGAAGCTGCAGGTTAAGGAGAACATTTTCCAACCGAACGAGTAACTTCTTAACAACCCTGAACCATTGTCGGAATTAATTGACGTACCTTCGCCGCTACCATCCGAGCTGGAATCGAACAAATTGGATATAAAATATGCATCGTCCCTGAACGTATTGCCAATGCGTAATTCTTAAAAATTCAAGCTTCCACGAGCTAGCGTAGAATTTGAAAAATTAACGAGAGCTCGAGGAATTCATGCGCAAAATTTGCAAGCTGAATTTTGCAAAAGATTTTCAGTGACAGGACGAAAGGTGGAAAAGAAAAGGGGCCCTGACGCGGGTCCCAGGCGCCTGATGTTTCGGATGCGACCGCAAAATTAATCATGCAAAGCGTACCCGGGACGTCAGCGTCGCCAAGCCACGGTATTGTTAATACTCTCTTTCTGGCTTGTGCCCAAGCACAAAGGTGAAACAGTATTAGCCGGCTCGTATAAAGCTTCCAATACCAGTCTACCGCTTATTTGTACGTACGATCGCGAGCGTAGCCCGACGTGCAGGTGTGTGCCACGCGACACACGTGTTATTACGTGCGACGGAGCATTCCTCGCGGCGCTGTGGTTGTGAAAATTTAATTAAAACGCGCCTCGACCGTGCACGCGAGTCTTGCGCGGACAACGCGCGTCGCTGACGAGATCTCGCCGCGACGAGTGTTCTCCTTTTGCCTTGGCCCGATGGTAAATTGCGGGGAAAAGAATTACACGAGTGTCGTGGAACGTTTCGTGGACGAGGAGACGGTTTGGGCCGGCCTGTGTCCATGTTTCTTTTATTCGGTCAGGAGCGGGGAATTTTTTCCCCAAGAAAACGCCGTATAATCGCTTAACAAAATTGTCCGCTGGAACATAATTACGACGGAGCATTTGAAACCGTGTAATTTTAATTTTAAATGCTTCATACTTCGCGTAAAGCGCGAAGGAATTGAATTGCTAGTAGAATAGGACTGTAATGGATCAGACCTTGCGCTGCAGTTTGGTAAAGACGAACTGAATGATATCGGAAGCTCTTGAACTCGCGAAAGCAGTATAATTCCTCTATGCGTGCGATCTGAATAGCGAAGTTCTTTGGAAATTCTATCAAAATAGTAGAAGCTACACCTTCTGAGAATCTAGCTTCTACTTCTTTGGTAATTAGCTTGCATGGGAGGATTATCGCGAAAGAAAATTTACTTGGGAGAGTACTCGCTGTAATAACCGGAAGATTCGATTCGTTGGTAATAACGTGGAAATAACGAGATTGCCATAATTCCGTCACACGTCGATGGAAATATAATTCGATCGAAGATTAATGAGGTAATTAACGAATGCGTTTTCAACGTAGAATCGAATCCAATTTATTCTTCGATAATATATCGTTATTAATTCAAACATTTACAGCTCGATTCGAGGAATCTTTAATGAGAGCTTGCGAGAAAAATAACTTTATGAAACGGTTCCTCGAATTGTCTGTAAATTTATTACGAGCGTACGTAATTAACTGCACCATCGCTGACGATTATTTCTGTTTTGTTACAGCGTTGAGCCTGCTATGTGTAAAGAAATTCTCCGGCAGCGGCACGATGCTGGAAGCACCGCCCGGAAGTCGCGAGGACCTCGTGGAGGCGGCAAGAACACCATGCACACCCACAGGTTAGTTATCCCCTCCTTACCGCAAAGTTTAAACGAAAATTTAGGGCGTTCTTGAACGTAACCATTCCCAAGTCTGCATTCAATCACGGGGCCCGTAAATGAGGGAAATAAATAATCGTTACGAGACGGTACCGTGTACGAGCGCGAATAAAATCGGTGGTTTAGAGAGAAAGAGGGGAGATAAAATTGTAGACGGGTAAAATAGTGAAATTATCGAGGATGAACGTTTAATTTCGGGACGCAGAGCGCCTGAACGTTTCGGGATGAAATATCGAGTCGTGTTTATCATAAAGTTTAAATGGACACCCGCACAGGCATCCAGAAGTTTCCACTCGGCCCGTAAATTCGACGGATAAATAATGAAAACGATGAAAATAGTACGACACCGTTAGCATAGTTTCGCGAAGTTATTGGCCGAAGTGCATTTCCATTCGTATCAATTTCGAGGATTTGGAAGTCCGTAGTTTTCACGGCTGCACGGTAAATTTCAATCTTTCCCGGGTACACGCGTATACATACGAGTATATAGTAATTTCGGTTTGGTCTGTTCGTCCGTCGTTGAAACGACCGGATGTCGTTGGGCGTTTCGAGGCTAACAGCTGGGGAAAAATGCTCGGTGCGTGGCTAACCGGCCCTAAAACTTGCTGAATTGCGAGTGATTAACCCAGTTCCCGTTCCGTAATTAAAGTTTAGGCCGGGTGTACATCCGAATGCGAAAACAGTGCGCGCACCTCGATGGTAAAAATGCATCTCTCACCTCCCCCACGACCGAATTTTTCTTGTCCCTTTTCGGCTCTAGCCACCGTGTTCCATCGAACGCATTTTTGCCTCGTGTCCGCCGGTTTTCGGGTCACGCGTGAACGCAAAAACGTTCCTTGCAACTGAAACAATAAGTACCTCGGAGTCGCGGTGAAATGGGTCGACGATTTCGTTGCCGCAACTTTCCGGAAAATTAAATTTCCCCAAACTACGAGAAAAATCACGTTTCGCTTGCCACTCGTTCACGATACATTTCCTTCCAACTTCCTAAATCCGCGCGATGCAGAAACGCGAGGCAGACCGTGTGCAGGTGAATGAAACGAAATGAGAGGCAGGAAAGAAGTGACCCGGGATCGGTGGACACGGTTGACGAACAATCGGGTACGGTTATTTCGCGGGACAACAGGTGCCGATATTGCACGCGGACATTTTTGGGATTGCATTGTTACCTGTCTCTTTCATCATTTCCCCCGCTTTCATTCGGATTCTCGTTCATTCACGGCTGCCAGAAAGCGAATTATCCGTAGGAGCGCGTCGATCATCGCGATCCAATCGCTTAAAATCGTTCCATTATAGTTTCACGCCCGCGGTACCCCCGTTTTCTACCATGCTCGGCGAAAGTCTGACAATGAAGCTGAATGAGGAAAGCACCGAGGGGTAGTCGATCGATGATTCCCCTCTTCCTGCCAGCGTCATTACCGCCGCAGGCCTACGCGTAACAGAGAGCCAATGGGCGGTTCTTTTTATCTCGATAGAGCGTCGGTGTCTCGCTATGATTGACGGTCTGAGTTCTCGCTGTGTCAGCTGTGGGACACACGCTTTTTATCGAGTCACCGAACGGCCAGTTTCCGGTCGCCTGCGGCCGCTGGTCGGCTGTTGGTCGACATCCACGGGATTCGTGTGTACAGAAGCGAGAAAGGAGTGGAATTATAAATAAGTCGGACGAGCGGAAAGGAGCAGCCTGGAAAAACACCTACGGTTTCAAGGACGTATTATTAGGTTCAAGGGCAATCGCGGAGGGTCTAAAAATAAGGCAACCTTTCCCTCGTAATTTTAGAAGTTACAGGGGAAGCGATACACGCGACACGTAACCAACTTCGCCCTCCGAGTGGAAAGGGTCGGCGCGTAGTCAGACAGGCCGTACTCGTTCCCTCGCGATGCTGTATCGCTATTTATAACCGGTAACATCAATTTCGCGACACGGCACTTTCGCTGAAAGTTTGATAAACCCTTGATGATTTATCAGCGCGTTGAAAATGATTATTTTCGTCGCGAGCTGCAAAGAGGGAGAAAGACCCCCGCCATCCGCGACGTTTCCACTCTTGACACTC
>NW_016908357.1:3266809-3280367 GCF_001483705.2 Eufriesea mexicana
CCACTCTTGACTCTCTTTCTCTGTCTCGCGTCGACGACCATTAATTACGAACATTGCGATCCTCTTGTGGGTAACCCGGTTCGTAAATTGAAAGACCGGCGACGTTCGCGAAGAGGTCGAAAGCCGGATGCATCGTGAAAAGCCCCGATCGACTGGTCGGAGCTGGCTCGAAGGGCGGCTACCTTAGACATAGGTATCGGGACGGTAATTGACACCACTTTCACGGCTTAAACCGCTTTCCAATTTTCTCCTTATTTTCACGACGTAATAACTTACCGAGCTTGACGGCGTTTAGTCGCCGTGGCGGGCTGAGAGGGTTGCCGTGGAGGGGTGCTTGCTTCCAGAGCGCGGCCAGTAATGGCTACGTATATATAGACACTTCTTTACAAGGCGGTGAGATAAGCTCTCATTGGCGACCGAAGCGTAATCACTACGGCCTCCTGAAATAGCCTGAACCTTCGCCCCTTCACCCCTTTCGATCTTCCCGTTTCCCTTTTCTGGGATCCTTGGCAGAGGAAGCTCGATCGACGTCGAACGCTGTCACGTGAGCGTCGCGCGCTGTCATTGATGACTCGACTTTCGATCTTCGTTGGATGCAGAACGGAACTCTGCTTTAAGCTATGCTTAAATTTATCTCGTAATTTTCGTACACGGAAAATACCAGGGTTCTCGAGGGTTCCTCAAAGCGTATCGTCGATGGCGACGATATCGCGCTATACATCCTCGAAATATTCCTCGAATAGCTTAATGCCAAATTGCATGCTGGTTATCGAAGCCAATTATCATTTATCCTCGCTACCTTAACACGATGGTTCCCACGTGACAAAACGAGCCCATTTCCTACGCTCGCAAACATTTGTCCGAGCCGAGGATCGATTCTTTCCTCTCTGCACACAGCCGAGCATAATTAGAACGAGTGGTTCATTACACGTCTGTAATCAATACGCGGTAATGTCCGTGAAGGAGCAGCATGAACGATACCGGGATAATCCGATTCTTCTATTTATTACCGATAAATCACGATCGATACGTATTAACGGTGGAGGAATAAATATGGAAAAGCACGATCCTTCGTACGTCGATGCTTTCGAATCTATCATAATCGGTTATCCCTTAACTCGACGCGGATAATCGATTTTCACCCCCGCCAACGTCGTACCGTGCTTTCGTATCGAAAACAACGTATGCAAATTCGAGCTTTCGCGAATTTTACCCGTCGTCGAATTTTATTCATCGCGCCGATATCCGTTCATTGACAGAGACCTTTGGAAAAGTTCGTAGCGCGATTGCCGGGGATTTTGCAGGGGATAGGAAGGAAAAAGTTTGCACGGTGTTAATCCGTAATCAGCAGGCCGGTAGGTTCGTTTAAAAGATCGGCCCAGCTGCTGTTGTATTATTAATTCGGACGGTCAGAAACGCGGCTGCATATTGCATGCGTTTTCTATTGGCTGTTTCATGGGCTGCACTCGAAAATTCCGCGCTCCGTTTGCATATTAACGCGTTTGCAGCCTGTGTGCGTATCGGTGCTGCACTTTTATGTCCTCATCGACGCCGATGTATTACCAGCATCAGTCGTAAAACGATCTCGAACGTGATTGGCGTGTCGGTAAATTTATTTGTCGGTAAATTTATTACATACACCTTCCCTTCGACCCGGCGTCGATCATAGAGAGGGTGTTAAAAACCCTGCCCGGGATAGTTCGATCGAACGCCACGGTCGCGCGTGTTTCAACGAACGACAGATAGAAGTATTTTTTTTTTTTTTCTTTTTTGTAATAAAAGTACCAACTTTCGTAAGTGACGCTGTAATCTTCTTCGGGGACTCCCGATGTCGCCACTCAAGATATTAGAAAAGTTCTTGAACATAATAGAAAGTTGCGAAAGTGGCCGTGCAGTGTAATAAAGGGAGCTTTAAAATAAGATGAAATAAAATCAGGGACATTGCCAGTCATTATGATCCATCAGTACCGTTTTATTACATAATACCGTCGCCATCCGGGCAATTACTTTTTAACTTATAATTACACCGGATCCCGGGGCTCATTAGTGGGACAACAAACGCCCGAAGAACGTCTCGTCTATTCCACTTTCGCAGGGCTGTGTCAAACCGGCCTGTCCTTGTAAATTTTAAGGAGTTTAATTCCGCGTAATTGCCTAAGTTTTCGACGTAGCCTGCGGACAGAGTCTCGGGGACGAAGACAGTGCACGGCAGGATCGAATGGCGGGAACGAACGAAAGCTGTTCGAAAGTTCTTAAGGCCAATGAGTTTTTCCTCTGTGTATCTTCTTTTCTCTTCTTTTTTTCTTCTTTCATTTTTTCATTTCCCTTTTCGAGTTGGCCCTCGGCGACGACCTTTTACCGAACGATCGTTATTTACTTTTCCGCGAACGAGGAAGAAGATTTACCGGAGGTTCGGCAGCCGTGGGGAACGTAGAAGGCTGGAAAAAGTGGGCTGCTGTACGCTCGAATCGACGACATTTTGATTTATGGCCGGAAAATGGAAATCTCGCGTTAGGATGCCGGCCGGGTCGAGTCTCATGGGGATAGTGAGGTTTTTGGGCGCGGTTCAAACGGCATCGAATGGATATCCAATCTTTTTCCTCGGCTGGTCGAATGACAACGCAGAAGAATTTTAAAAAATACACCGTGTGCCGGCCTCGATCGATATCGTGAAACTCGCCTCTCTCTTCGCGGTTAAAATTGCAGTATAAAAACGTATTCCTCGAAGGACCAGGGATATCCTTTAAACGAAGTATAACTCAACGGATCCCAAGGCAATAATCATTTCCTTCGCCGTAACGGCGGGGAACAACGGGAACAACGTTGTTCGCGGTGTAAAAAATAAAACGAATCTTCGCGAAGCTGAGGGAATGCTCGCGAGCGTGCCGCGATCGGATGAAGAGGTGCTGGAAGGACGTGACTTATTGCGTGTACACGCGGAAACGTGGGTCGACGGTGTCGTTGGTCGTCACGTCGGTCGAGGGGGAGCATATTTTCCGGGGGAGCAAAGAACGCGATAACAGAATCCAATTAGGCGACACTTGGGCGCAGCAGTGGCTCATGAAGGTTGGCGCAAGGAAGCGAGGCCGGCTTGTTAAAAGTAAGTCGTCGGCTTTGCGAGGGCTACTTCTTGAACTTTCACCCTGTTTCGCGAGGGAACTAGCTGCTCCGTGGACGCTGCGGAAGACGGTTACCACTCTTTCGTTTCACCCACCGCGTCGTCCGTTTTCCTCTTCCTTCTAATTTCCGTCATTGCCTCGTCGACATTGGCTCGGCGTTATTGCCTGGCAGACGACGTCAGCGAAAGTGGATGAAAGCTAGCGAAGAGGGTGGAAGGACGTAGGGGAACGCACGGGTGTGCAGCGTTGGAGAGAAAGCAGGTTGACCTCATTAATGGGAAAGATCGGGGATTGGGAGTACAATTGCGCTGCTAAGAGCTTATTACCTTCGCCCCTCCGTCGGCTTTATTACGGACGGAGATTTATGGCACGCATTCCGATAACTCGAGGAGCCTTCGAGTCGAGCGCGAGAGAGCCTTTACTCCACGCGTTGCCCGGGAATAATGCGTTTCTTGTTGCGGCTGACAGATACGGAGGTGTGTACACTTCGGATGCTTGTCGTGCCTCGCGTTTGACGAGCAAGCCCGCGGGATCATTCGTTTCTGCCTTGGAAATCGTCGCGAACTCGCCACGCGTATACATATTTCATCTCGCGTGATAAATGCGTGCTAGGGCGGAGAAATAAATCTTGACGTTTAAAACCACGATGGCGGGATACCCGATCGTGGAATGGTACTCGGGGTTTGAAGAAGTAAGTACTCGATATTTATCTTCCGCCATACAAAGCGATTCGCGTTAACCCGGAACCTAAAGAAGAGTAGAGGGTTGGACCCACGGAACGATTCTGGTAGCGTGTTTC
The DNA here is from genome assembly GCF_001483705.2 of Eufriesea mexicana. NCBI lineage: Eukaryota > Metazoa > Arthropoda > Insecta > Hymenoptera > Apidae > Eufriesea > Eufriesea mexicana. The sequence continues at coordinate 3,270,728 of NW_016908357.1, forward strand.
TGAAGAACCGCGCGGAGGGGAAAGGTACGACAGATCGAGCAAACTATGAATGATTCATCAGGATATGCTAACCGTGTCTGCACGGTATCTCGCGAGCCTGAACTCCTCGGGCTTCCGTTTGTGATTGGTAAATGTCATACGTCGCCTGATTGCACCGAGGAAGTTGGAGAGTAGCGCGAGAAGGAAATCGACAGCGGGAAAGCTGAAGCCAATCAATAGTCCCTGATGAACGGTCCAATGGCTATTGGCTCGGTACCGATATATGTATAGTCGGTTCGAGCTGTTCTATGAATTATTTAGCGTTAGCCAAGTGGCCCTCGGTGTATTTGCCCTCAAACCGCGGCGGGCTTCGTAGCATTCGAGAAGCTCGCTTGATTTCACCGCCCCTAATCTATCGCTTCTATCCGTGTCAAATGGCGTAACTGGCTTCATTCATTGCACCAAGTTCCGAGCGATCGCGAGCAGGAACGGTAGTTGGAATTATTATTCGATGCTTGAACACCCACTATCTCCAACTAGTTCGATAGTTCCAACGTTTGCAATAATTTATCCGCGCGTGTTTCCGGTGTGTGGCAGTTCAGGGACTAGACTCTATCTAAATCGAAGAGAAAATTAAGGAGATTCTCCATTGACGGACAGCGCTAGGCAGAATAATCGAGAGAGGTTTAAACGTCCGTTCGGTTGTGGTTACCGTGGATCACGAGAAGCGGATCTCGAAGCTGTCTCGCTTGCTTTAATAAAGCGAGTATCAGGCATAATGCGAGTCTACGTTTCGAACTATCGAGGAATCTCGGTTGACGTCGCCCCTTGACCTATCGCTTCTCCCGATATCAAACGCCACAACTTGCCACGCTCTGTTGCCCCCGACAAAATCAATCTCCGACTTGGAACCTCGCTTTTGAGTTACCGCCCCGATAATGGACCGTAGAGACGAATTTTCTTTGCGGTAATCTCCTCTTTAATTTTTATTCTCGTTATCGGGATCGTCCGCGATCGATAGCTAGAGCGCGAGGAATCGGGCGTCGAATTTATTCCACCAACGAAATTTCACCATGGTGGTAGTTTGTTTTTCCAGTTACAAGTTACTCGCTATCCATGCAGGGAAGTTCGATAAACAGCTGCTGCAACGGCACGCTTCGCTCACCTTTTTGTAATCGGTATTCCAACTATGAAATCGCGTTTATCGCCTGAACACGATGCATGTACGATTTACTCGAGCGAGTACACGCGCGGTTGCCGCGGTTTTCATATTTCCCTTGTCACGAATAAATTGAAATGGAACTATCTTCGGCTAGAATCAGGCTGGAACTTTCGAATCACGACTGGTAAAGGACAATTATTTGGTTAGAACGAGAGTTCTTAACTCGACGAACTAGCAGGTGTTTGTAAACAGGGGACCGGGGAAGCTCGAGGAAAGTTACACGAACGAAGGAGATATTCGCCATTGATAATTTCTTCTCGTTTGACTATTCCCTATCGACTCGACCAAATTTTCCCATTCCGTAGCAACGATACTACTAATCCTCCATAGGCGAATATCGGCAAACAACACAATGGAATATTCTGGTGTTACAATTAATAAAATATCAAAGGAAATATGAGGGAATATGAAATGTCTTATGCATCGGATCGTGCAATCAAATTTCCCCAATATCGGGAGCATTAAACACCCGAACCGAAGCAAGGAAGAAATTTGCAAAATCACTTATTCATCGAAACGTCGATTAATATCCATCACGTTCTAAATTAATCTTCCAATTTGGCCTAAATCGATGTATCTCGTTGCCCGATATTAATAGCGGGTCCCAGGACAAGATTACGTCTTTTGTCGGGGATGGTACAGGACAATCGTGTTCCAGCGATGAAATATTCGTGGCGAACCGCGGGGCCAGGTCATCAAAAATTTCAGGGCAACCGGTTCTGGCGACACGAGGCGCGAGCCACGTTTATCAAGAGCGGTCCTACGTTCCGACATAATTTATTCAGCGGAGTAGAGGGCCATGCTCGGATCGTGGTAGCATCCGGCCTTCCTAATGCAATATTGATTCGATTTCGCTGCCACGACGTGCTAGGTCGTAGCGCGCAATTTGCATATGGAACTACACGGCTCGCGGAAACGGTCCGCAGCCGTACGTAGCTCGCTTACGGCGTCGCGACGTAGCACTGTTTGCCATTTGATTGCATGGAAATTGCGTCGACTAGGCGACGTACGCACCAATGACGAGAGCCTGATTCCCTCGATTCATGCTTCGTTAGAATCCAACGCTCGCTAACTGGAGGACCACTGGATGTTTACACGCATTGTGTCTGAAATCGGGAAACGCTGCATCTTTTAGAGGGAAATACGGTAACGGGTTGTGATTACCTGTCGAAACGTCTATCCCTTAGCTGTGCACGTCGAAGCATTGTTCCGGTTTCCACGTGACACGCGTATAATGCATTCGTTGCTGGTATTTGGCAATTTAAAATTTTGACAGCGCGACTGTTTATGTCATAAAAATTCCTCGATTAATTTGCATAATAATTATTACGTCGAAATCGTGCAATTTAAAAATGAGAAACATCGGAATGTTCACTCGTGCATCGCTCGCGTTGCATATTTAATTGAATATAAATCAAATTTGCAAAATTACAAATTCAATTGTTAACGAGTAGTGCCAATTTCGTATTCAACGTACCAATGTCGATCAATGATTCGATACGTTAACAGGTCTATTCAGATCGCGTTTGGTCTACCATTAACGATGCTGGCTCGTTTCATACCTATGCTATACACGTGTATTCTGTACAGTAGTTCAAATCGAAAAGTGTACTTCGCACCGCAATTGAAATTTCCATTGCTCGTTCGAGTACATTGTTTGTCCGTCCGTGTAGGGTCGCGACTCATCCTTTTATCTCCTTAACTCGTCGAACGGTGGAATAATTCATACGGAACAATCCCGGCAAACAGCGAGGAAAGATGCGTAGTTCCCGGCCGCGTTTCCAGATTGATTCATCCCGCTGATAACGTTCTCGTTATCGTTAGTTAACGTTAGTTAACCAGCCGCGTTAACGTTTTAATAAAGCTAGGATGGAGGCGCGCGAGGAAGATGTTATCATCAAGGCTGGGCTAATGAAGCCCGCTGTAATAAGAACTTCCCGTTCGTTTAAACTCCCGCTAAAAAAGGGAAACAAATTTTTTAACGCCGACCGGTTTACGAGCTTCCCCCGCGCGATTTTAGCTACGAGTAAAGAAGCTCCGATTCGTCATAAACCTGTAAATCCTTAGCCGGTTGCGAGACGCGGAGGAAGGAGAAGGAAAGACAATTATCCCCGGCACTTTCTAAAATCTTTCGTCCATGAATCGCATTAAAAAAGTTTGTTTGTTCCGTTCGAACGATGGTCGATGCGAAAGATTGTGGAGAGGGAGAGGGGGGCAGAGAGGAAATGGGAGAAAAAGAAACCCAACGTCCAGGGACAGTGGAAAAAGTTTGGAACGTTCCCGAACGCTGTCGCGAAGTTTTCCGCAGGCGGGTGAAGCGTACCAATTAACATGCAGACGCGAAACTTAAGGAACTCCGGCAACTGCATAAAATTTGCATCTACACGGGGAATTACAAGCGAGCTTCGAACCGGCGACTGCATGGTAAACGCGTGTATTGTTTGCGAGCGAGCGCGCGCGCGCGGCTGACGCAAACAGCCGGAAGCTCGATGAATTGTCGAATCGCGTTAGGCGATCCTGACGATCGCTGAGCGAGTTAGAAGCTGCGACGAGAAAACGTCGCGTCACGTAGCAACGATAAATTATCCACGAACGAGCAGTGTGATTGCTATTAGCAAGGCGCGACGACGAGGCTCGCAATTATGGCCGGTGGTTCGTTACCGTTAGAACCGCGAATAATTGGACGAATTTGCGGATCAGTAGAGCGGATGCTTGCAAGGCATTAAACTGGCTTCACGGCATTTCCGTCATCGTGGACGAATACTTCGCATCGCGGCCGTCGTTATAATATTAATTCGTCTCCTCGTGGGTCGCGTCTTGGAACAATTTACGGGGCTGATGCATCGTAATTGGCTTGCAATCGGGACGTAACCGCGTGGCCAATTACCGCGGCTTCGCAAATCCGTTTACGGGTGAATATGCCGCTAATTGAAGTGCCTGCGCGTCGCTTCGTCTTCGTGTCTTTCGTGAATGGAGAATAGAGGAAGAAATTATCGTGGAGAATTTGATCGTGGCACTGTAATAAATGACGCGATACTATAATAATGGAAATTGATCAGGCTCGTCGATAGCCTGGAGATAAGGAAGATTTGTGACGGCGACGCGTTTTCGAGGCTTCATTGCAACGTTTAATGCTTTTTATCGTGATCTTTGCAAAGCGTAAATGTCGCTTCGTGTAACGATTCCAGGCGATAAATCTCATTTTCGCGTCATATCGCGATTGTTCGAACGTCCGCATACATTTTGCCGGCGGTCGTCAGGGAGGGAAAAATAATGGCCATAAATCCACGCGAACGGAAGCGGGAGGATGAGGCGAATAGGTCAGCATAGAAAAGTAATTAGCAATAAATCCTCGTGGTCTGAGTACACCGCGTTCCGTTTTCTTTATGCGCCGCTGGATAACGCATAGTACGGTTTTCGCTGGAACGTGAAACGCACCGACGAAGATGAATGTGCTCCGGAGGAGGTTGGACAAAGAAAAAGGGAAACAGAGGAAAAAGGGGACGAAGCACGCGAGAAGAAAAATCGCGACACGTCGGTATGCATTCAACTACCCTGCCATTACCTTAACGCCACATCTTCATATCTTCAGTGGGGAAAAAAGTCTACTCTTTAGCCCCACGATCTCGACTTAAAATTTCATTAAGGGATATTAATAACAGCTAGAATATCATCGCGGAAAATATGTATCGCCATGGCTGACCAGCCGCGTCCTTTTCCACTGGCGAATATTCCCTGGCATTCTGATGACGTTCCCTTTGTTCCCTCCGGCGAATAAAGGTAGCTTTTTCCGTCGATATGGTAAAGGGAATTTCGATCTTTTATCTTCGCGGAATTGGTATGAAATTCGACGGAAATAGCGCGAAAGAAAGATTAAATATCAAAGAGGATTTATATCGAACGTATCGTATCTCCTTAACAGGAACCGTGTGTTTGCGCTAGAGAAATAACGGCCTAACACGTACAGTTGAATAAAGGGAATTGCTCTGCTCGAATATATTCGTCGTCTACCGTGTAATACGTAAAGATTTATCAAGCTCGACTCAGCATCCGCTGCGAGTTCCTGCGATGCATTCACATGCCGCACAGACTCGCTCGGTGACTGAACACGAATGTTATTGAGTCCATGATCGTTCACGTTGATTTTCTATCCCCGCGAATCCCTTTCCGATCGAAGGATACGTTTCCTGTCAACGGAAACCCATCGGCGAATCATTCAAACGCACTATTTAAACGCGTATTCTATCGCCACTTCGTTCGTTAAATTAAATCAGGAAAGGGAACTCTCGAAACGACTTCCCGACATTTATTCCGATTACAGTCCCGGTATTCTATCTCTCGCGACCCAATTATTTCAGAGAATCCTTCAACTTTGCCACCGCCAAAGACTATCGTTCGATCGGGAAAATCAGCTCGATCTTCTTCCAACTTTCTTATCCACCGCACGTTCGATCAGAAATCGGGATTTTCCTTAAAATTTCGCTGGAAAGTTTGCAAGTTAGCCATTCCGTTTGACGATGTAACGTAACTAGTTCGGATTGCGCCTGCAGCGATTCGCGAACGGGGCCAGGTGTTAAAGAGAAGACCACCAAGTATCGAACGATAATTAACGCTCGTCATGGAGATGAAACGGATGCCACGCGCGCGATTCATAGGCGAGGAAAATAGTAATGGAGGACGAGAGAGCGAGAGAGGAGAAGAGTAATAACGTTACACAGCGTGCACGTGTGCACTCGGTGGCGGCCATTGGCGCAGAACAGTCGCCAGGATAAATTCATTCGTTATTTCCGGCTCGATTGTGCCTGGCTCGGTCAAAAGCTGCAGCCGGAATTAGCTGACCGGAAACTGGCCCTCCGTAACGCGAGCCACGCCACCGAAAAATTTCAGCTGCCGTGGGAACGGCCGTTTAATCGCGGAACGCGAGAACAATAATTACTCTCCCCCTGCGTGTTTTTCTTTTTCTGCTGCTGCGAACCCGTCGGCCAGGCGGTTTGATTAATGGAAATTCGGGAACCTCGCGATTCGTCGGTGCGTGGAAATTTCTGGACGCTGTAAATCGTTGATTAATCGCGTCTTACTCACGTCATTTCGGAACGAGGACAAATGGGGGCGAATGTGACGGTGCAGAAACGAGTATGCCAATGTTTATTAGCGACCTCGTGTTAACGAAGTTCTAGCTACGATATTCGGCTGAAATCTAGAGGGTTAAACAGATTTGAGTCGCTGACGATGTTTCGAATGAAATTAGCGTGGAAAGTTGTTTCATTACGGCGTATGATATACGGCGGAGGAAGGGAAAGCGGCACACGGTTGGTCAGACGAAACATCGCTGTATTATTTATTCGGATATGCCATGCGTTAGGATAGCTCGCTGCGTAAGTAGAATAACACGATACGCGATCAGACAACTGGAATACCATTATAACGAAGCTGGACTAACTAAACGCCACGACGTTGAAATACTATTTTGCCGTGGGATGGAAATACGTTTAACACGTGTCCGGCTATATTCCTTTCGTCGAATATCGAGCCTTTTAATCGCTTTTAGCGAACGTGTCGATTCTCGTGACGATCGTTCGGAATCGATATCCATAGAATTATTCGCGAATGCTATCAATCTTGACGCGTTAAAATGCGCCTTTCACGTTCGGAAAAATTATCGAATCTCGCGGCAAATGATCGGCGTGCCACAATGAAATCCGAGTGTCACTTCTAAGCGTGAACAATGAACGAAATATCGGCCGATATAACGGCGATGGTTGGGTGGCCTTCGAATCCGATTGATTCCTCCAACGAATATCCATTCCGTCGTGTGCGTGGCAGAGTATATCGCGGCGGAACGAGTGGGACAAAAGACCTTTCGCATGGAAATGAATCGCGATCGAGGCCGAAGTGGCTCTCGTTCATCGACAGACAGCCGCATAGCCTGGGTAATAATTCTGAAAAATTGTTCCGTTCCCTGAGCTCAGTCTGAGATTTCAGCGCATAAATCGTGCTCGTTCCTGGATTCCACGTGATATATCGGTGTTTGCAAGTGTTCCCTGAGAGGCATTAGGATCGTATATTCTCCGACTATTGATACAGAATGGCTTTTCCGTTCGGGGTTGCCTGTACTTTACGATGTATTTCCACCGTTTTTTATTTCCCATTTTTGTTTTTCCTCCTTTCTTTTTGCCCCCATACCGGTCCCTCGTATCGACGATTTTATGCTGCGCGTCGTAATCGAATTCCTTGGACGTTTCCTCGCAGAAATTTTTTATCGCCAGACTGGCAGATTAATTTTTTTACAAAAGCGACATTCACCGTCTCGATCGATCCTCGTGAGCGACAAAGTTTCATCAAAGCTCAGCGCGGTCCACACCTAATTATGTTTCCATCAATAAAGCGTTCGCGCCAGTCTAAGCGACTGCCGCAAGAAAGTTCGTTAAAGTCTTTAAAAAAGTCGCATTAACGTTGACGTCGGGAACCTGCATAACTAACCGCGCAGGGAACGTGAAATTAGTTTTATCTTCGTTATGCAACGACCGAACTTATTAACCTACCACAGGCGGCAAATCGATCGAAAGCCGCGATAAAGCTTGCCCGATTCTTCGCACACCAATGGCCACCGCCGCCATTTTTATCAATTCCACGGATCGAGTATGGTATCGCGATCATCGTGGATACCGGTGTACGAATAGCGATAGCCATGAAACAATACGTGCCAGTCGGTTTTACGATCGCGCCATTCAATTTCCACGATCGCATGCAATCGAATAGAAGCCGGGGTACGCGTTTGATAAGAAGCTTTTCAGGTGGTGCGGTCGTAATTGGAGCATTGGCCGTAGCGCAACCGGCTAACTATGCATAGTGTTAGTTTCCCGCGTCGCGGTCGCCAATGGTTGGATCCAATTTAATGTTCCGCTCGCTCCTTGGATTTCAGATCTGGACACGATGTTATATGGATACACGAACAACATATACGTGCTGGACCACACTCCTGAATCGCTGTCGGTGAGTACGATCCCGAACAAGCCAGTTAGTCGCGGCTGTTACCGGGCGCCCTGTTCCCTCGTGCTCGCTCGTTTAAGTCGATTGCCGCGATCATAATTGCATGCCACGTTTCACGGCTACGAAATTAATGCGGTTGTTAAACTAGCATTCCTCGGGGAAGCATTGCATAACGCTCTAACGCGAATTTTTAACGAAAGATCGTATCGATCGGTCGATAAGACGTTAGATGTCTGTCAGTTCGACATCGATTTTACGAGTCGAAACTGTGAGAAACGTAGCTTTGTAAGATGGCGGATAAAATGGGAGCCTTTTGTTCGACCTAAACGAGTTATCGGGGGTTATAGAAATTGTTCCTTGGGTTTAACGATGGAAACGACAATGGTCCTCCACGCGATGGCAGAAACAATGTAGTCATCTTTCGATTCGCGTTCGTTTGTCGCGGAACGCGGCCGGAAAATTGAACTGGCGGCCGATTCGCCGGGAATTTAATTAAATTCCACGATAGCGGATCGTTCGACTTTGTTTCCAATTAAAACTCGCAGCCGCGTGTTTTGATTAACAGTCGAATTTAATAATAATCGTGCTCCGTGCACGAGGGTGGCCGAGGCAGACGGGAAAATTTCTCGGGACAGCCGACCGGGCGATTCACGCCGGTGAAACAACGAAATGCGCAAATTTCGTGGATAAATTGAATCGATACGCGCTGTAATATTAACGAGGTGTGAATCGCTCGTTCTCTTTGTCTCGGATAACGATGGAGGAAATCAGGTGAATATACAGAGAGAATTTGTATCGCTGTCATAATCGTATAGGTGCTGAAAATTCGTAGCAATGGCACCGAGAGATCTTCCAGTAGTGATTACACTGTTCAACGCGAATTGGTATAATTCTTGTAGGGCCAAAACATAACAGTTTACAGGAAGAAAGAAATTACAATTTTGCTATAGAACTTTGATAAATTACAGAAGTTCGAAAGGAACTTTGAAAATTTACAATAGATCGCAAATTTCTTAAACATTGTGCGTAGCTCTTAGCTTGGTATCGTTTCCCAAAAATTATTCTTTGGAAAACGATACCAATTACCAGGTCTCACCACGTGGAGGTGGCTACGCATCGAAACCCGACATGCGCCCTAGTGGCGCAGCCTGCTGGCGCTATCTGTATCAAAGGTACCCTAATCTAACTTGAAGCGAATTAAGTTAAAATGACTTTACTGACACTTTATTATATTTCGTGCCTTACAAAAGGGGTTTCGGTTCGATGTACTGAAACTCTACTGTCGCAACGCTAAGATATTTTCAAGTTCCCATAAAAATAGGGAATGAAATATCAAACACGCGAGCTAATAGAAAATCGCGACGCGCCCGAACGAGTTCGCGATTATTCGAAAGACCGACTAGCCTAGGCGATGTACTCCCGTGTACAGAGATAACTTCATACCTCGGC